>NC_135670.1:33896430-34255185 GCF_964188315.1 Podarcis muralis | reverse complement strand
TGTGAATGTTTATTTTTGTGGGAGCATCTTTCTTCCAGCTCTATTTTGCAAAAACTCAGCAAAACCTTCCCAATCATCTCAACTTTTGGGATGCCCAGTGGGTTGTTCAAATGGAGCATGGTCAGTTTCACTAGTTCATTTCATTAACCCTGCAACCAAATAGCAACTTAGGTCTTTGGTTACTCATTGCACTGGGGTATTCTAGCTTCCCCCTGCTGTCGCAGGGAGGAAAAGAGTAGGCTTTGAAGTATTGGATTAACGCTAGGAACTCTTAGGTCTCAGCAGAGACATTTTGATAGGTCACTTCCCTCTCTGATAATGATAGAGACCAGCTACTGCCCCCGGAGAGCTGTAGGTAGCTGAAATGAAAATCCTAGCGCAGGAAGATTCTTGGCCATGGGGAGATGTAATTCTCATGTATATGAAGACAGCTGCTGAGGCAATGATGACTGAGCTGAACTTTTCCTTCCCTTACAAAAATGAGGCTGATATATTTCAAGAAAAGCAAAGAATAGCCCCTGCACCCCAGTCTCTGCCCCCCCAATACTTTAAATACTCTCATATACATGATTTCACTCTTGAGCTCTGGGTTAATTAGGCTCTGCCTGAGTAGCAAAGCCACTTCCAACCTACGGAAGAGGTGGGGTTGCGGGCTTCATGGCCCCTCCATGCGTGCGGTGGCTGGAGCCCAGCCCCAGCATGATTGGGGGCATTCCCGGCCGCGTCACCCCCTGGCCGGCCAATTGGCTGGCTCAGGGAGGCATAGCCTGCCCAATTTTTGTAAGACAGGACACGGCCGGGGATCTCCCTCTTTGCCGCCCGCCAGCTGTTCCTGCTTTTCCCACCCTCCCGCCACTATAGGTCCACCTTGTTATGGACCTTGGTTGGTTGCCTTTGAGGGGCCTGGTAGGAATTTTTCCACTTGGCATATTGGCACCAGCCACTTGGTTTTCACCTATCTCGTAGCAAATCATCACAACTTTCTGGGTATTGGCAACCACATTGGTTTTGTTCTGCAGATGGAAAAGGGGAGGTGGTGCCATCACCTGCCCCACGTATTGAAGGGTAGTCTGATAAAGGATTCCGGGGTGTGTGGCCCTGTCCAAAGCCTAGGGAGGTGAAGGCCTAAGGCATGTCCCCTATCAGTGACCCTGGGGGAGTTCCTAGTTGATGTGCATCAGCAGGACTCCCCTACTGGTGGTTAACCCTTCCCAGACTTCAAGCGGACGGGCTGAAGTCAGATATAGTCGGTTAGGACCAATGCCTAAGCCAATACCACTCATCACCTGTAACCAATAAAGTTGTGGCCTTATTCAGCCCATTAGCCTTAATAATTGTGTCATTTATCATTATTTTCACGGGGGGGGGGGGGGGAGAACTCGCCATGCAACCCCACTCTCTCAAGTAGCCGAAGTAGAATGCTCCAGTGAATTTTTTGAGAGAGTGGGAGCAAAGTTAATTGCACAAGTTCAGGAACCTCCTTTTGTTTTGATTCTGCTTCTGACTGTGGGGGGTAGCAGTGGAGGTCTTCTCCGTGGCAGCAGATTCTCCCCCTGGCTGCATCCTGGCAGCTGCCATTTTGTTTCTCCAGAATCTCCAGATCTGACATTATCCTGTGGCACCACAAAAAAAAAAAAAGATCTGCAAATGAGTGGTGAATGGTGTAACAACCCCCTCATTTGTACCCGTTTGTTCACAGAGTAATCTCTGTACAAAATGAATCTATAACTGGACTCACCAATAAGGTACATCAGCGTTCTGTGGAGAGGCACCAATTGAGACAAAGACTCCCTGAAATGTGCCAACAGCTGTTGCTCTTTTGCAAACAGCACCAACACCATCTGGAACTCTGATCTCTCTGAGCTGCTTTGGGAAGGGAAGAAAAAATTGTGCTTCAATTCCCTTGATTAATAATGAATTTACAATATCCTAATACCTATACCATTCAGTTAATGGTTCATTGCTCAAGAAGAGATGTTGGCAGATGATTGTGTGTGTGTGTGTGTGTGTGTGTGTGTGTGTGTGAGAGAGAGAGAGAGAGAGAGAGAGATCATTATGTCCTGGTGGGAGAAAACACCTCATTTAAGTAGCTGCATGTGTTTTCGCTTTGCTTTGCTGAATGCACATGGAAAAAACAAGTCTCCTTGGATTTGGAAGTGAAAGGTTTGAATATCCTATTCAAATTCAGCAGAGGCTTGTGCAGCCTTGAGAAAAGCCTTGGGAAAATACAACAGGAACTATGGAAGTCAGGTAGCATCCAGCAGATGGCAGGGATTTCGGCAGAAGATTGCAGTTTCTACAGGACCTTGGAGAACTCCCAATAAGAGCAGAGGCATTGCTCTAATGCAGGCACCCCCAAACTCGACCCTCCAGATGTTTTGGGGCGACAATTCCCACCACCCCTGACCATCTACAATTCCCACCATCCCTGCTCTAATGAATGATGGAGCTGTATTAACTTCAACTCCCCAAATTTGGGAATCCCTCCAAACCTATGCCAAGGTTTTTCAATAATTTTGCAGTGCTTTGCAGTGCAAACTCTATATTTTGCAGTGCCCCAAAACTGTGTAATTGAGACATCAAACCAAGTTTCATAGTTATCACCCCCAAATCCAACATTATCTGATTTACTCCAAACTGGTGCCAAAGTTTTTCAATTACTTTGCAGGTTTGTAGTTAATACAGCACATCAGAGCTCAACTTTTCTCAAATAGTACAGCAAGCCTTCTTCTTCTTCTTCTTCTTCTTCTTCTTCTTCTTCTTCTTCTTCTTCTTCTTCTTCTTCTTCTTCTTCTTCTTCTTCCTATAATATTTAAACCCCACCCATCTAGTTGGATTTCCCCAGCCACTCTATCAACAAAGCCCCAGTCTTCATTTCTGAACCGGGCAGAATTTCCTCCCTTACACCTGCATTCTCAGCTGACCTACTCGGCTTGACTTTGACATGGAACTAAGCATGCAAGAAAACATCACATTCAGCTTTAAGACTTTGATACCCATGATGCAGGGTAACTTCAAGTGGGAGGAAACATGCGTTCATTGTAGCGGGGAATTAGGCAGCCTTCAAACTACAGTGTCCATTATATATTGCTTCTGTCAGTGAAAATGGGTGCAAGGAAAGATCTATGTCAACAGTGGAGGCTGGTCCATTAGAGAAAATGAGGCAGCCACTAACTTCTGCCTATTGTCAGGCATCCCCCATCAACCTTTCTTCTTACTTACAACCAGGTAGTACTGGTTGTCAGGTTTCTTCTCCACCTTCTTCTCAGTGCTGTCTTTGTATTACTCAACAGGGAGGAGGATGGTGACAAAATGAGAATTAATTGACTCCATCAGTCATTAGCGCTGACTCCACCTACTATGGCTCTCCTTGTTTTTCACCACACCAGTCCCAGTTAGCACCAGTCACCGCTATATGTCAAGCTTTAATTGCCCAGCTTCTCTATTTTTCCATGTTTTCGAAAAAGAATATTAAGAACAAATCTGGGAGTCCTGAGGGGAAAAACAAGTAAGAGGAAATATACTCTTTTGCCTTCCAGTTTCTTATTGTACCACACACTTGGCACTCCCATAAAAATGAGCTGTGTATCTCCTGAGGCTATCCAAGGGAGCAAAACTTTAAATAAATATTATAGTATAAAGAGGAATTGGTGTCATGGCTGCTATTCTCAAGACTTCCAGATTTATTGCCTTGGAGAAATGAAATTCTATTTTTCTTATCTATTGGCACATTAAAACATATGGCCAAAGACATAAATTGGTTCTCCGCCTTAAACACTCTCTTGAAGCCTACAACCAAGTGATGTGGTTATATTTCTTACCTTTTTTTTAAAGAAAAAAAATCCTCCCTGCTTTCCACTCACCTCTGACCTGGTATTTTCCAAGCATCGGAAAAGTTTGGAAGCAGAAAGGCTAATAAACATTAAAAGAGAGAGAGAATTTTTAAGATTGTAATTAAAAGGTGAAGCACAGTCAGCAATGGCGAGCCTCATTAAACATTACCTTGAACATTTTAATTCACTCCATTGAAATTCTATTAAAACGTCATTTATCTTGCACAGAGAGAAGAGAGGGAGAGGGAGAGAGTGTTGGTGCTCCAAATATGGGGGTGGCAGAAGCTGACCTTATTGGGGCAGAGATGGCAAAGAAACGCATTCACTTTGCATTTTTATGTGAACCTATCTATTTTGAAGTTCTAGAACCAAATATACATTTTGGGGCTGAATTCAAGATCCTGGTTTTGGCCTGTAAAGATGTATGCAGTTTGGGACCCCAATACCTCAAGGACTGCTTCTCCTCACATGAACCAAACCAAACATCATCTGAAGTCCTTTTCTGTGTGCCTCTGAAAGAGGTGAAGAGGGTGTCAACATGCAAACAGGCTTTCAAGGTGGTGGCTCCCTGCTTGTGTTGGAGATATGCTCCTAGGGAGATATGCCTGGCACCATCATGATCTGTCTTTAGACACTAGGCAAGCCTTTTCTGTGGTCGCCTTTAGTGGGTGGACTGTCTTCAAAAAGGTAAAGGTTAAGTCCAGTCGCGAACGACTCTGGGGTTGGGGCGCTCATCTCGCTTTACTGGCCAAGGGAGCCGACGTTTGTCCGCAGACAGTTTTTCCGGGTCATGTGGCCAGCATGACTAAGCTGCTTCTGGCGAACCAGAGCAGCGCACGGAAGCACTGCTTACCTTTCCGCCGGAGTGGTACCTATTTATCTACTTGCACTGGTGTGCTTTCAAACTGCTAGGTTGGCAGGAGCTGGGACCAAGCAACGGGAGCTCACCCCGTCATGGGGATTCAAACTGCGACCTTCTGATCGGCAAGCCCAAGGCTCAATGGTTTACACCACAGCGCCACCTGCCTCCCATGGGGCTGTCTTAGCCCTGCCTTTTAATAAATATGTATATGCTTTGAGTTTTTATTCTCTTTTAGTTTTATGTTCTCTGGGACGCGGGTGGGTCTGTGGGTAAAACCTCAGCACCTAGGACTTGCCAATCGCATGGTCGGTGGTTTGAATCCCCGCGGCGGGGTGCGCTCCCGATGCTCGGTCCCAGCGTCTGCCAACCTAGCAGTTCGAAAGCACCCCAGGGTGCAAGTAGATAAATAGGGACCGCTTACTAGCGGGAAGGTAAACGGCGTTTCCGTGTGCTGTTCTGGCTCGTTAGAGCAGCTTCGTCACGCTGGCCACATGACCCGGAAGTGTCTGCGGACAGCGCTGGCCCCCGGCCTCTAGAGTGAGATGGGCGCACAACCCTAGAGTCTGTCAAGACTGGCCCGTACGGGCAGGGGTACCTTTACCTTTACCTTAGTTTTATGTTAGTCTTTTTATAAGTCACTTTGAGTTACTTTTTGTATATAAAAAAGTGACTAGTAAGTTTAATTAAAAAATAATAGAACTGAAATGCAGCTCTCTTTCAAAATTCGCACTCCCTTGAATTTTGCTGTATGGTTCTCCAAACAAAATGTATGCAAAAGTTCATGTATTGGGGGGAAATGCACATGTGTGTTAACAAAGGCAACATGAAAAATGTTGTTGGGGAACGTGTTAGAGGAAAAACCTTTAAAAAAAAAAAGAGCTTACACATTCGTAGAAATGTGTCTGAATATTTATCCAGGTTTGATTTTTATTAATAAAAATCCACAAATGGGGTGAATTTAAGACTGAAAGAATGAGGAAGGAGTCCTGGTATAAATGGGTGCAGGAGCTAGATTTTAAAGCCATTAGGTGGTGTGGCGCTTAGAGTATCAGACCCAGGGACCCAGGAAACAAGGGTTAAAATCCCCACTCAGTCATGAAGCTCACTGGGTAACCTTAGACCAGGGGTTGGCAACGTGAGGAGCGCCCATGCATGTGCGCACATGCTATTACTGGCGCACTTCTGGGACAGAGGAGCACCAGTGTACATGTGCACATGACATTTCTGGCACTCTTCCAACATGGAAGTCGGTCCCTGCGGCGAGAAAAAACATGGCGCTGCAGTGGGAGGAAGCACGGAATCCCCACGCCGATCCACAGGACGGCTGTGGGCTGGTTCCAGGAAGCTCATGGGCTGGAACCGGCCCATGGGCCTTTGGTTGCTGACCTCTGCCTTAGACCAGTTACTGCCTCTCAGCCTAGCCTACCTCATAGGTTTGTAGTGTGGATTAAATGGAGAAGGGGGAGAAGAACCATGTGCTTCACCTTGGAGCACCTTGGAGAAAAACAAATAATTTATTGGCAAGGTTTCCATACACTTACATTTTCCTTTGATTTATATTTTACACAAGTTGTTAACTGCTGAATTATTAGTGTTACATTGTGGTGATATTATTATTATTACTACTACTACTACTACTACTGTCAGATGGGCAGGGTGTTGTTGTTGTTGTTGTTGCTGTTGTTGTTGTATTGTATTTAGACTGTTTCTGCAAACTGCAGTGGAATATGTGCTATATATATATATAAAACCTGTCTTAGATCTAATTCTGCACCACATTCTACAAAGTGAAAAAGCAGAATTATGTGTCCTGTATAACTCCCGCAAATAAACCAAAAGTTCTAATGATTTATCCCATTTTGCACAATGTCTCCTCTATTTTAAGCCATTTCCCACAGTTTACTATGCTTCTGCTTGTCGCTGGGGAAGGATAGAGAAGAAAAGGTGGGACTGAGATCTCTGTGTACACAAGATTCAAATCCTTTTAAAATCAATTCTTCTGTAATGTTTGCATTGCTAATGACAGAACTGTCAGCTCGAAATCATCAGCTGCTAAAACCATTTTTCCAAGAACAATGCACTAATCAAATGTGAGCAGGAGCAAAATTATCTTCAGAGTTCTCTTAAAAGTCAGCAGAGATGGGGTTGTATAAAACACCCTATGGAGGGAGTTCCAAAGTTCCCCTGCAAAGTTCCTTGTACCTAACAATCTGACAGATCAGTGAGCAGGCTCCCAGACATTGTAGATAATTTTTTATAACCATAATGTCTAGAGACTTGGGATTTTTTTCTACCCAAGTGAAAAACTGGAATTTTCAGGAAATTGAAATCTGAAATCCATATCCAAAGCTACATTTTTTTAAAAAAATGATCTGATTCTGAGTTGCACTGTCTTCTTACCACTTAGATCCGTGTTTCAAGTTCTAAGCTACTCTGTATCAAATTAAGTTCAGTGGTTCACCATTCACCTCTTCTCTTTTTTTGCCAACATGGATAGGCAATGGAGCCCCTCCAGAATGGATTAAGGCGGTCAAATTTCAGACAACTAGATCATGGAGCTTGTGGGGGGTGCAACAGGTACATTTTCCTCCATAGTCTCTAGTAGAGGGAGTGCCTCTTCAACAACAACAACAGCAGCAGCAGCAGCAGCAACGACATATCCAGAACTCTTCAAGGCTCTTCTTTGGCCATCTTGTTTCTTGCATAGCCCATGGCTGTTGTCCTCCAGACATTTTTGGACTCTCCAGCACCCATCAGTGCCAGGCAGCATAGCCAATTATCAGGGTGATGGGAGCTATGATTCAACAAAACCTGAAGGGCCAAATGTTCCCCAGCCCTGCTGCAGCAAAGCATACACACACACATACACACACACACCGTATTTTTCGCTCTATAAGACGCACCAGACCACAAGACGCACCTTGTTTTTGGAGGAGGAAAACAAGAAAAAAATATTCTGAATCTCAGAATCCAGAATAGCAAGAGGGATCGCAGTGAAAGCAGCAGTGAAAGCAGCAATCCCTCTTGCTGTTCTGGCTTCTGGGATAGCTGCGCAGCCTGCATTTGCTCCATAAGACGCACACATATTTCCCCTTACTTTTTAGGAGGGAAAAAGTGAGTCATAGAGCAAAAAATGCTATAGATAGATAGAGATAGATAAATAGATGATAGATAGATGATAGATGATAGATAGATGATAGATAGATAGATGATAGATAGATAGATTAGATAGATGGATAGATAGATAGATAGATAGATGATAGATAGATAGATAGATGATAGATAGATAGATAGATAGATATAGATAGATAGATATAGATAGATAGATAGATAGATAGATAGATAGATAGATGATAGATAGATAAATAGATAGATGATAGATAGATAGATAGATGATAGATAGATGATAGATGATAGATAGATAGATAGATAGATAGATGATAGATGATGATAGATAGATAGATAGATGATAGATAGATAGAGATAGATAGATAGATAGATAGATAGATAGATAGATAGATATAGATATAGATGATATAGATGATATAGATATAGATATAGATATAGATATAGATATAGATATAGATATAGATATATAGAGATATAGATATATAGATATATAGATATAGATGATATAGATATAGATATAGATATAGATATAGATATAGATATAGATATAGATATAGATATAGATATAGATATAGATATGGAAATATAGAACAGAAAAGTACCAAAACAGGCTTGTGAGTTGGTGGAGATTGACACTGTGTTTTAACTTGGGTGGGGGCCCTCCAAATCACTCCAATTTGCCTTGTGATTCACCACTACCCATGATCCAATGCACCTGCCTAATATACACAAAAGGGACTTTCTTGGCATCTTCCAAAAGAATAGCCCCATTTTCTTTCCACACAAGATTTCAAGCCTGCTGCTGTGACCATACAAATCCCTCTTGTGTATCTTTGGGTTCAGAAGACTTGTCACTGATGCAAAGATCAATAGCCTGTAATATCCTGTTTTTGCTGCAGTTCTTGCCACTGCTGTGAAGGCATTTCAGTTTCTCCAAATTTTATTATGCAGCAAGAGGACATACATATTCACGCCACATATTTGAGGCCACACAGATAGAGGTAAGTGCATCAAAAGCTGGCAAACACCAACAGATAAGTTAAAGGGAATCCACTGCATATTGAAATGTGTCTACAAGCAGGATCACACCATCATCTTGAGAGAGAGAGAGAGAGAGAGAGACTGGATCCTTTTGACCTCCTTCATCATCAACAACTTTCAGTTTTGTTGTAAGGAAATCAGTCCAATAATTATAGCTTCTGTGTTGCTCTGCATGGGAGCAACATCTGAGCAGCATAACTACCAGGCATTTGTGCAAACAACATAGAATCAAAGAATTGTAGAAGGGAGCACAGTAACTTCTGTAATGATGCAGGCTTTGCATTGTAACTTGTCTGAATGCCTGGAGGGACATGGACATTCCCTCTGAATTCCCTGTCATTGTGTGTGTGCCATACCTCCCTGCTTAACTTACTGTTCAAGGAATTGCAACTCAACCTGATGACTGTGAACCAAGAGAATTTCCCTTTTGTCTCAAACAACCTAGGAAGCTGTCCATTGGGGTCCATCTCACTCAGTATTTCCTACACAGCAGCAGCAGCACAGGGGTTCAGGCAGGGGCCTCTTCCAGACCAACATAGAGATGGCAAGGATTGAACCTGGGAGCTTTTGCATGCAAGGCAGATGCTATACCACTGAGCCATGTTCCCTGTACACAAATGCACCACTTGAAATTTCCTACCTTATTTGTGAGCAGAGAACACTGGCAGCAGTGTGGGGGTGGGGATAATTTTACCAAATTTCTCCAGGGGGAAAACACCCCAACACATTAGTTTCTCAGAGGTAGTGTCCACAATTTGCGGTGGCAGTAGCACAGCTCTTTTCTTTTTCTTATAGTGTGTGTGTGTGTGTGTGTGTGTGTGTGTGTGTGTGTGTGTGTGTCTTGGCTCCCAGTTGCTGAAGAATAGATGCTCGAAAGACGATTCTTTCCCAAAGTTTTAATGTTTAGATTGTTGTAATACCATATGCTAATCGCTAGCTTAAGGCACTATAGGCAATATACACAACTGATCCTAGGCACAACTACAACAAAGACAGGGGATATAACTCCCAAAACTTTTAAGCATTGATCTGACACTTGCACACCTGATTGCTATCTTATATATAGGAATGGGCTGGACTCAGCTTAGTTCAGGGAGCATTTCTGCAATCTCTCACTATGCCTAGTGGGTGAAATAATCTGTTCTCTCCTTGTTTGGCACCTCCTGGATCTGAATGACGGGACATGGGTGGTGCTGTGGTGTAAACCACTGAGCCTCTTGGGCTCGCCAATCAGAAGGTCGGCGGTTTGAATCCGCACGACGGGGTGAGCTCCCGTTGCTCGGTCCCAGCTCCTGCCAACCTAGCAGCTCGAAAGCATGTCAAAGTGCAAGTAGATAAATAGGTACTGCTCTGGCAGGAAGGTAAACGGCGTTTCCGTGCACTGCTCTGGTTTGGCCAGAAGCAGCTTAGTCATGATGGCCACATGACCCGGAAAAACTGCCTGCGGGCAAACGCCGGCTCCCTCGGCCACCAAAGTGTGATGAGAGCCGCAACCTCAGAGTTGTTTGTAACTGTCAAGAATCTGAATGACAAGAAAGGCTTCCCTGTTGCTGAGAGGTGGGCAGGGCCAGTGGAACACTCCCTGGTGTCTGATGACAGACACAGTGGAATGAGTGGAAAGAGGGGACCAGCAGGGAGAAGTGGCTCTTGGCTCTAATCACAGAGATGGGTGAGAGAGGTGAGAGAGCAGGTTGAGTGACACTCCCTGCTGGATCCTCACTATGAGGCTGCTCCAGTTCTGGCAGGAGACCTCCACATCCTGCTGGAACCCTCCTCTGGGTCCTCTGCAAACCCTCCATCTGCATCATCTTGACTTGTCCAGCACATGGCAGTGTGTGTGACTGGTCCTGCAAGTGCCGGCAGGAGCAATTGTCTGGCCTCCAGACTCAGCATCATGAAAGTGCGCCTTGTTCCCCAAGACTGGAGATGGCACTACATCAAGAGCTCTCTCCTTCCCCACTGCTAAAGAAGACGAAAAGGCAAAGTCTTTCAGCTAATCAGCTTTCCCCAGGATTCCCTGTAATGATAATGAAAGTTATGAAATTAGCCTCCTGTTCAGTTGCCTCCAACCTTTTGTACAATTAAATGTAACATTAATCAGTGAAACTGCTTCCTCTCTAGATTGCTTAAGCTGGGTTTTTGGCTGCCAGGAAATTGTTACAGAGCTTCTAGAACACAGGTGGGATACTGGCAGCCTGATGGGAAGAGGGGGAGCATTTTGTGCAGCCCTGTATCTCATTTTCTGTGGCCCACATACTTCCTGAAGCCCCATTCTTCCACCCAATTTTCTCCAAATTTCCCCCGGCTTTCCTCCCTCTTTCCATGTAGTTTTGGGATCAGATAGAAGGGACCATATGTTATTTGATAAAAATAAAGCCCATTGTAGTTTGGGGAGAATAAAATGTTTGGAAATGCTAAGTGCTGTTCAGATAATACAAGAAAAGGTCCCTGCCCACAATTCTCACAATCTAATAGATATGATACAAACTGAAAATGCAATGGGGAGGGGAGAGGAAAGCAAAGATGGGTGGAACTTCTGCTTCCATAGGCCAATGGATGGGGACAGGTGGGTCTTCCCATTGCCATGATGCTCTTCCTGTGAGTCAGAGTCAGTCCTCTCAGGGGTCCTTGATTCTTTGGCAGGTGCCAGAGCTTAGGCTGAGCCTCCCTTCTGCTCTACAGTCCCAGGGAAGCCAGCAGTCTTCACAGTCTTCACAAGCACAACCTCCTCCTACTATCAGATTTGTGTCCTCCATGAACACACACAAACATACACTGCCCAATCTGGACCCCACTCTACTCCTAGAATCAATCTTCACCACCTTCTGACGCCTTCCTCTAGAGCAGGGATGGGGAGCCTCATGTTCAAGGCCTACCTGGCTCTGTAAACTCTACTTAAGTTATGCACCTCGCCCCCGTTTGCCCTCTCCTCGGGTGTTTTTGCCTTGCTGGAATGTGTCTTTGAACTCTGATGACACCTCTTACCTGTGTGGATGGAGGATAGAGAGAGATGTTTGTAGAAACAAGCCTGCTTTAAACACATCTGGCCCCACATCAGTTAGCCGAGGGGTCTACTTGAGTGGAAGTAACACTGAGTATGGCCCATTGTGTTTTGGACCATTAAAATCTTGCGTGGCCAAGAATGCAAGGCCATTTATTGACCTTTCCTTTGAACCATGCCCCTCCTATGACTGCAATCTCTCTCCCCTCTCCCCCACTTAAACCTAAGATGGTGCCTCTGTTGGGTTATGACGAAGAGTTCGGCTGATATAGGCCTTTAAATCTGTATTTACGATACAGAATTTGTGAAGAGACAAAAAAAAAAAAAAAAAGCGCAAGTGGTGGTGGAGGCGTTAAGGAGAGAGAGCACACCACAGCACCACTTTGGTCAGAATAAATCAGACTAGTAAAACTATCATCCCTTTTGCCACTTTTCATAATGTACGTTGGTAAAAAGGGGCACGTACCTCATTATCTAAATGAAAATTATACTGCAGTTCTCGCATCCCAGAGAGACAGGGAGAAAAGTGCTAATGTGGTGTTCTATAAGTAATCTCGTCGTGGACCACTGGATTTTGTATTCAGCACAAACGTTTCACACGGCGATATTAATTTCCATGTGCACAAATGTTGACTGGGAATATACATTGTCAAGGAAAGGCTTAGAATAGATTCTTTTCTTCTCCTTCCTTCCCTCCCACGGTGGAAACCTGGAGAGCTGTGCTAAGCTATATGCCAGTTTAATATGGATTCATCCAGGCTCAGTGTTATTGGGAAATGATTTTCTGCCCCCTCCCCCCCCCCCTTACAAAGTTAAAGCTGGCAATGCGAGTAGTTTTGTTTAAGTTCATTTCAATGTTATGAAATGCCCACATCAGGCTAGAACTATCTTTGAAACGCAGTGGAGGCTGTTCGATTAGGACTATTGTCCCACAGACCTCTTTCTGCCCTCAGCCAGTCACCACCTGCCTGCTTCTTATCTACAGCCAATCCAGGGAGTGACACTGGTTGTCAGCCTCCTCCTCACACTTCGAGTTGCCTTTGTAGAACCAAACAAAGGAAAATATGGGAACAAAGCCAGAATTAGCTGAGGCCCAAGTGCACTGAAAGATCATATCTTCCCATGGGAACCTGCCTGGGGGCTTAGATCCTCAGGCGAGCACCTCCTTTGGGTCCCGTCAACACTGGGACAAGGAAATGTTTTATATTAAAATACCACTGTTCCCAGAAAATATATGGTGTGGGTATGGGTGTTTTGTGAGCCATGAACAATTTTATCAAGCTCAGTTTTGCGGGACTTTGATTTACAGGAAAAAAATCTAACCCTGTTTATAAGCTCAGCCAAACTCCCTTTGATTTTCTAGTGAAACATGGCCCCTTTCCAAGCTGCTTCTACTTCCTTCCACCCTACCACCCCAATGACCTTCCAAAAGACAAAGAAATTTGCAAGGGACAAGATAGGAAGAGTTAAATAAACAGTTTAAAAAAATATCTCTCTGAAGTTCAGGACGTGTGTTTTCTCTGTGCATGCGCTCACAACCCATTTGAAGAAATGGTGCCTAAGAGACTGGACTTCTTTCGGAAATTTGTTGCCGACGATTCTTCCTAGTAGAAGGATGGCCGACTCTTTACATTTTGACTTCATGAAGTTTGAGATGCTTCGGGGCTTTAAAGTAATCATTAAAATGTGTCCAAGATGAATTAGAGGAAGCAGAAGAGCGGGTGGGAGGTTGGAGACATACTCTGTGATCTGCTGTGGTCCATAAATCATCCAGTTGATGATGTCAATAGAACCCCAAAGGTTGCTTACAAGTCTCACATTGGTGCCAAGTCCATCTGTTATTCCCCTGCACAAGGGGACAATCCAGGATGTAGCGACGAGAATAATAAAGATTGTCAGGGCATCCACACATGTCAGGGAATGTCCTTGGGCCTTGTGATGAATCTCATCTTCCTGCCTTCTACTGATGGCATAAAGAGAGTTTCCTAACTTTCCTCGTTCTTCGAGGCTGTTTCACATGGTATCAGCTCTGGGAGATTAGACTGATGCCACGAAAGAATCATGTGTGCAGCGACTGCAAGATTGGATTCAGATCCCAGCTTGGGGGTTTGGAAAATAGCCTGCCTTGGTGCAAGGTGCTTCATAGGCTGACTGATTCAGCTTAGGATCCATCTGAGTCTTCTTCATTTCTCCCCTACCCACTTCACTAATGGGAAATAATAATAATAAAGTGATAGTGTGTGTGTGTGTGTGTGTGTGTGTGTGTGTGTGTGTGTGTTTCCTTTTGGCAGATGTGGATGACATTTGCAAGCTTAGAAGTGTGAGCAAAGGTGTCTGATGTGAAGAACAAGATGTTACCCCCTCTCATGTACAGAATTTGACTGAAGTCTGTTAATTCTGAAAGGGGAAAGGGTCCATGTTCTTCCATGCACCTAGAGGCAACAACTTCCATCAATCCCAGCAAGCATAACCAATGGTCAGTGATCATGGGAGTTGTAGTCCAACAACATCTGGAGGCCATTATGTTGGTTTCTCTTGATGTAGACAATTCTGGCCTAGATAGACGAATGCCGTAATGCAGTTCCCTATGTTCCTGGTGCAGCTGACATTCAAAGATCTACCAATGCCAACCTCAAACCACTCAGGTAGAATCTCATGTGGATAATACCTGGTTGCTTGTGCCAGAGAGTTAAAAGGCAGAGGCAAGTAGCTAGAGGAAGGTTGGGGAATAAAGCTGTAATTTCTCACAAGCAGTTCCATGACTGCTTTCAGAACAAGGTTTCTCTGTAAGCTTAGCTGGCATTTGAGAGTTTGCCTCTTCCACAAACATCTAATCAGAAGGGGGGAAAACATACTTAACTCCCCTTGTATTGTAAATCAGTGGGGAAATTATAGTTATTACAGGGTCACACAGTTGCTCTGTGTATACCTGAATAGCGCTAGATCAGAAACTTCAGCACAGGGTAACTTTGTAATCAGATGATATTTGCCAGGAGGCTGTAGGCTTCCTCCCATATGGCATTTGATCTTTTCTTGTTAATGTCACACTTCCTCTAGTCCTTTTTCTGGCAATCATTATTAATGGGGGAGGAAGGAGGGGGAGGGATGTGAAAAGAATTGATTGTTCAGATTGCTCTGCAAATGTTGGGCAAATGCGATGGGCGCATGGGAAAGGAATAGCACAATGACCGCTCCCCGCTTAAAACCGGGGGGCGCCCTTTGCGTGGACGCGTGCAGCCCCTAGATCTGGAGCGGCTCCAACAGCATAGGCTTGGCTTTGCCTTCCCTCAGGTGGGATACATGGAGGTCTCCGCCTACCTCAGTCAGTTGTCCAATCCCACCTGGGGGAAGCGTTGCCAAGGAGACCAGGCCAGGTAGGGGAGGGATTACCTGCCCACACAATAGAGGGAGGATCTTACCTGGGAATCCTCACTTGGCTCCAGAGCTTCTCCCACCCTACCCACCCTCAGTTAATGTCTTATTTTGCAGGTTAACTTTTCTTCACAGGTATGCGGGCGCTGCTACGTTAAGGTCGCTGTTAAAGGGCCGGAAAGGAATTTCCCTGCATTGGCAGGTTCTGCCTTTCCCGTAGCAAAACGTCACAACTTTGGCGGTATCAGGCCTTGGGCAGAATCCTTTTGTCCATCTTCCTCTTTGCGGCGGCGATACCAGGGTTCCCCGTTAAAGGGGTTTTCTGAAGGGAGGCTTTGGCCGTACACCGAAAGGTCGTCATTGCTCTCCCCTGCGGCGGCAGCGTTACGGGGGCGGCTATCTCTGCTTGAACATATGTTCTCCAGAGCCGGCCCATTCCCCCCACACACACACTGGATAACCCTGATGCTCCCTAGGTCCCCGGCTGGGGACCGGGGAGGGAGAACGCCCAATGCCTGAGCCAAGGTCTACCCACATTTGAAATTTAATAAAGTTGTGGCCAATTTAATCCCATAGCACGTTGTCTTGAGTCGTTATTCCACATGACGGGGGGACCGTGCAGGATCTGGGGACTCCGCCTGTCCACGCAAATAGTTCCCACTCACCATTTCGCAAACATCTCTTCTGCTTGAGGGAAGAGACTGTTGCTCAGGTGCAGAAGACATGTGTTGCATGCAGAAGGTCCCAGGTTCGGCTATGGCATATCCAGCTTAAAGAAAGAAAGGAATCTGTTGAGAAGTGATTAAGGAAATGGAAGAAATTGAATTCAGCTTGCATTTAAAAACCAAATCGATCAATACAGCATTTTGTGAAACAACGTGAGAACAAAACGAAACAAAAAGTGCACTAATCCAAATTTTGCCAACAATGTTTCCAATTATGCATATATTGGGGGGAAATGTGCACAAAAAGTTGTAAATTTAACATACAGAAATGCATTATATTAAGAGAAATTGTTTGCAAAAACATGCGCCATCAAAAATGCATACAAAAATCTGTTTATTAGGAGGAATTCTGACTACAATGCTGAAGAATTTTCCTGAGGAATTTCCCCCAAAAGAATCAATAAATATAAATTTCTGGAAACATCTGGAGAACTGAATTTTAGATGGAAAAATGAGAAACTCTGGATTCACCCTTTTGCTTGACTCATGCATAGAAATCACAGGTTTGAGAGGTTTTCCAATTCATTTGCTTCCCAGGCATGGGTCCAATAGGATTTTTGTTTGTCCCGCCACTTTCCCCAGGAAAACACACTGTTTACCACTGAATGGGAACAAATGTCAATCTGCAGAAAACCTGATAGACATTTGTTCTGATTCAGCAGTAAACAGCTGGTTTTTCCCAGGGGAAAGCAATGGGACAAGCAGAAGTGTGGGCAGGTCCTCAGAGCACCAAAATCAACAGATCCTCCCATCTCTAGACCTCTCTGCCTGAGATACTGCAGAGCCACTGATAGTCAAAGTAGACGACAGCACCAGCAAAAGGTCTCACTAAACTTCCTCTCAAAAAATCTGTGGTATAGAAGAAGAAGAAGAAGAAGAAGAAGAAGAAGAAGAAGAAGAAGAAGAAGAAGAAGAAGAAGAGGAGGAGGAGGAGGAGGAGGAGGAGGAGGAGGAGGAGGAGTTTGGATTTGATATCCTGCTTTATCACTACCCGAAGGAGTCTCAAAGCGGCTAACTTTCTCCTTTCCCTTCCTCCCTCACAACAAACACTCTGTGAGGTGAGTGAGGCTGAGAGACTTCAGAGAAGTGTGAGTAGCCCAAGGTCACCCAGCAGCTGCATGTGGAGGAGCGGAGACGTGAACCCAGTTCCCCAGATTATGAGACTACCGCTCTTAACCACTACACCACACTGGCTAGAAGCTGTTTGCTCTTCCTTCTCAGTTCCTGCTCAGTTCCTGCTCAGCCATTTGCCTCTGATAGGTGCCTACATTTCATTAGATGCCAGGATGTGATGCCCACCTTCCCTTCTGTTTCAGACCAAGGAGAGGTACAAATACAGTGGTACCTTGGTTCTCAAACGCCTTGGTACTCAAACAATTTGGAACACAAACACTGCAAACCCAGAAGTAAGTGTTTGAAAAAAAATTCGGAAGCAGAACCTGCTCCGCTTTGAGTGTTACGCTGAGGTCTGTCTTTGCTATTTATTTTGCATTTTTGTTTTTGCAGCTCTTTTTGTTTGTTTTTGTGACTGTGTGGAACCCAGTTCAGCTACTGATTGATTGATTGATTGTGTATGTGACTGCAATACTTTGTTTATTGCTTTCATTTTCTTCTTACTTCTTCTTTGGCAATCGCTCATAGCTGAGCAAGATTGTCTTCCATAAACATGGTTTTAACAATGAGTCTGTAAGTGACTGTGGAGGTCAATTCTGTATCCACACATCCTTCCACAGTGGGGACATTGGTTTCCGGGCGGGAGCTGATCACGGTGTGGATTTGCCAAGCGTGCCTTCCTCTTAGCATGTTTCTCCCTTGCATCCTGAGTTTGAGTGTCTTCAAAGCCCATGACACCTTTGGTAAAGGCTGTTCTCCAATTGGAGCGCTTGCAGGCAAGTCTTTCCCAATTTCTGGTGTTTTAAAAAATTTGCCTTGAGACAGTCTTTGAACCACTTTTGTTGACCACCAGCATTACACTTTCCATTTTTAAGTTCAGAATATAGTAGTTTCTTTGGAAGACGATAATCAGGCATCTGCACAACATGACCAGTCCAACAAAGTTGGTGTTGAAAAATCATTGCTTCAACAATGGTGATCTTTGCTTCTTCCAGCACACTGGTATAAGTTCACCTGTCTTCCCAAGTGATGTGTTTTACACATCACTGCTTTCATTTTATGGATCAATTGGTCTCATTAGATAGTAAAATTCATGTTAAATTGCTGTTTTAGGGGATTTTTTAAAAAATATAGAATGGATTAATCCATTTTGCATTACTTCTGATGGGAAAGCGTGCCTTGGTTTTGGAATGCTTTGGTTTTGGAATGGACTTCCGGAACGTATTAACGGGTCCAACAAAGCCTCTGGCACCATTATTCAAGATGACCCTTCTGATGACTCCTTCCTGCGTGACCAGAAGCAACTGAACATTCACTTCTTTCACTTCTTTGGTTTTTGTTTTGCTTCCAATCTTGCAACCCTCCCATTCGCCGAGTCCTGGCTCCCGCCTCTTCCCCATTCTCTGAGAGGCTGTCTCTTTACTCTTCCTGCCTGTTAGTGCTTCCAGCGAGCTTTGACTGCATTCTAGCTCCCGGCTTTTTCTCTGTCTGACTAACATCAAAGCAGCCTCTCCGTTCCTGGCTGTTTTCTGCAGTTAGCTGCAAACTTTCACTTGCAGCTGGCTCATTCCTGACAATACTGGTTTAGATGGAGAAATGATTCGATCTGGTATGATGGGAGGGAAATTATGCCTTAACAAGGAGGCATTGCTCAGTGGTAAGGCCCCACACTCCTAGCCATTCCAAGCTCTTTGCACTTTCCCCCCACTCTTCCTCTCTTGTTAAACTCCAGTGACCTGTTGTGATGCAAAGCCAGGCAAACAACAAAGTCTCATCCATACTGCCTCACCAGCTGCTACTGGTATGCCTTGATAGCGCATGGGGTTGTAAATAAAGGGGAGGAAGTCGAAGCTTTGGCAAGCTGCCCCTGCTCAAATTCTGGAATTAATTTTTAAATTCGCCTACTGAAAATGGAATTCAGGAGGAATAGATTCCAGGACATAGCAAACCCAAAGAACACAAAAATAAAGAATTTCGGGATGCAGTGGCCCACTCATCCCAAATGACAGGATGCAGGCACCTGATGGTTAAAACACTTTGGACTCTATTCGTGACGACAGTCTTGACAATACAGCATAGGCTGATTTATTTTTTGACCTTCTGGCCTGCTATCAATATTACATGCCCATCTTACGAAGTTTCTCATTACCGGACATCAGTGTCAGTGGTATTGAAAGCAGAAAATCAATACAACTTTGTGAATGAGACAACTTTATCTTGTCTCTTCCAAACACAATTTAAAAACAAAATCCCTTGGTTTTGTTGAGGCAAAACATACACCTTTTGTTTTTCCTCAGATTAGGGATCGAGAAGAATTTCCATTCAGTTTGCATTTAAAGCTGGGTTTATCAAATTTGCACTTTGCAAACCAACATGAGAACCAAAATACAGCTATCATCTGAAATCCGTGTATCTCTGAAATTTGCTGTGCAGTTCTCCAACCAACCAATATTTATATTTTTAAAAATCAGGTAAAAGTATGCATTAAATGAATGTAGTCATGAAAATAACACACACAAATGCATTATATTAGGAGAAATCGATTGCAAAAATGTGTACATTAGTCAAAAGTGCATTCACAGTTTGTACAGTGGGCTAGCTTTTGCACACACTCAGGTGCCCCTTTCTATCCACCACCCAGGCAAGAATTTAAGTACACAGGCAAAGAGAGAGAGAGAGAGAGAGAGAGAGAGAGAGAGAGAGAGAGAGAGGAAGGAAGGAAGGAAGGTGCACAAAGTGGGCCAATGGCAGGTGTGGTATGGAGGAAAGAGAAGGTTGGTATGGGGAGAATTCTGAGGGTCAGACAGAGAGATCTATAGGGCTGCATTTGACTCAATAACTGAGGTTACCCTCCCCTGTTATCAATGGTGCACCAGGGTATCTCTCTGCAGTGAAATCAGGGTGCCTCTGCTGCTGTTGTGCTGCTCAAGTAAATAGTGTTTTAAAGGCAGGAAGAGGAGGGCTTGGGGATCCAGGACCAGGTGACTGGGAGGAGCAGAGACGGTTAAACATGGAATTTTTCTCCAGCTCGGTTTTAATCCAAGCCAGGGGTCCTGTAATGTTCACCACTTCTTGAGGTGAGCATAAATTGTCGCTGATGCTTTGGGAAAGAGTTGTAGCTCAGTGGTAGAGCAACAGCTCTGCATGCTTAAGGACCAGGATCAGTCCCTGGCATCTTCAAGCAGGACTGAGACAGAGCCTCTCTAAAAATGGTTCCGTGTAGGCAATACTGAGCTAGATTAACCAATGGCTTAATCTATCATTGTTGTTTTGTTTTGTTTTGTTTTGTTTTGTTTTGTTTTGTTTTGTTTTGTTTTGTTTTGTTTTGTTTTGTTTTCTTGCATCCAGGGAAGACCCAAGCCCTTCCAGCTTGAGTTGGCACTTCTGTTTTGCTTTGTTCTGCTTCAAAGTAAAATATACCCTGGAATGAATCCACTAGGGCTCAGTTACCACATTCATATTTTGGCTTGGTGCAGTCGCCCTGTGGAGACTTACCCGAACATGTTCATGTGGATAACCTTTCCTTTTCGCATTTGCCTTCTTCTTGTGGTGATACCTACAGTGTATAGGGAGGTACCATTTAGGGACACGGGTGGCACTGTGGGTTAAAGCACAGAGCCTAGGACTTGCCGATCAGAAGGTCGGTGGTTCGAATCCCCGCAATGGGGTGAGCTCCCATTGCTCGGTCCCTGTTCCTGCCAACCTAGCAGTTCGAAAGCACGTCAAAGTTACCGGCGGGAAGGTAAACGGTGTTTCCGTGTGCTGCTCTGGTTCGCCAGAAGCGGCTTAGTCCTGCTGGCCACATGACCCAGAAGCTGTACGCCGGCTCCCTCGGCCAATAAAGCGAGATGAGCGCCGTAACCCCAGAGTCGGCCATGACTGGACCTAATGATCAGGGATCCCTTTACTTTTACCTTTTACCATTTAGAAGTTGCAGTCCTCCTTGACATGATACCAGATTTCATCCCACAAGGGTGCACTTATACAAAAAGCATACCTAGTCTGTTGCAAGATGAGTAGCTGGGAGAAGCACAGAAATATTTGGATAAGGACTTCAGGGACATTGTAGTGGTGCTTAGTTGCCAGACTGAGAGCTTTTCTACTGTCTTGGAGGGTGTCATTCATCACAATGATTTTAACATATAAAAAATTAGTGTGGAAGAGAAGTATGTGACATGAGGAAGCTGTTTTCAGCAGTCACTCATCTCTCTCCCCTTGCATATTCCTTTTGTCATGGAACTGAAGGTGTCATACATGTGGTTCCCTAGATGTCTCTGACCAGACCTATGCTTGCTTAGCTTCAGCCAGCTGGTGATGTCATGTACCTTCAGACCATACTTGGGGCCATATCTCTCATCTATGAATATGTGCAGTTGGCACTTGGTGAAACTGGAGATTTCAACCAAACCCATACTACACAAAGTGGTAGGTATGAGGTATAGTCCCAGGGTATAACTCCCAGACGTCTCCAGTTGTGGCCACACTACATATTGCATCAGGACAGTGGAATATCTAGTCCAGCTTTCTATTCTGTGTCCAGGGCAGCTGTTTATCAGCTCCATCTGGTACGCAGGCTGAGACCCTACCTGCCTGCGGACTGTCTCACCAGACTGGTGCATGCTCTGGTTATCTCTCGCTTGGACTACTGCAATGCACTCTACATGGGGCTACCTTTGAAGGTTACCCGGAAACTACAACTAATGCAGAATGCGGCAGCTAGACTGGTGACTGGGAGTGGCCACCAAGACCATATAACACCAGTCTTGAAAGACCTACACTGGCTCCCAGTATGTTTCTGAGCACATTTCAAAGTGTTGGTGCTGACCTTTAAAGCCCTAAATGGCCTCGGTCCAGTATACCTGAAGGAGCGTCTCCACCTCCATCATTCTGCCTGGACACTGAGGTCCAGTGCCGAGGGCCTTCTGGAGGTTCCCTTGCTGCGAGAATTCAAGTTACAGGGAACCAGGCAGAGGGCCTTCTTGGTAGAGGCACCCGCCCTGTGGAACGTCCTCCAACCGCATGTCAAAGAGAAAAATAACTACCAAACTTTTAGAAGACATCTAAAGGCAGCCCTGTTTAGGGAAGCTTTTAATGTTTAATAGGTTATTGTATTTTAGTGTTTTGTTGGAAGCCGCCCAGAGTGGCTGGGGAAACCCAGCCAGATGGGTGGGGTATAAATAATAAATTCTTCTTCTTCTTTTTCTTCTTCTTTTTCTTCTTCTTCTTCTTCTTCTTCTTCTTCTTCTTCTTCTTCTTCTTCTTCTTCTTCTTCTCACCATCACCAACCAGAGGCCTATGGAAGCCTACAAGCAGGACCGCAGCGCCATATCACTCTCCCCTCCTGTGGCTTCCCACAACTGGTATTCAGAGGCATACTGTCTTCAGCACCATAGTAGCCAACTTCTAGGGGCCAAGGGGCTGAAATATTTGAGGAGGCAGCCCCCACCATTGATGGGCATTGCCAGTCTAATGGGGTGTGTGTGTGTGTGTGTGTGTGTGTGTGTGTGTGTGTGTGTGTTGTGTCTTGTGATCAATTATGCAGGGCAGGGCTTACCTGCCCCGCCCCAATATTTTAGTTAAGTCAGCACCCCTGTTCGACACTGAAGATAGAATATAGTCATTAATAGCCTCACCCTCCATGAATCTGTCTAATCCTCCTTCATGTGGGGACGTTTAGAGAATGTATTATTTTATGATATCCTTCCTAAGTTCTATAACTTAGCAGAGTTGTTAAACAACCCCCCTTTTAAATTACACAGCAGTTAGCTAGTTGCAGGCTCGTCTGAGCCTCACTATTTAGGATTCCTGGTAAGATCCCTTTTTATATCCCTCCTAAAAGAATAGACACGGCCATCTTATTAAAGTTAACATAAAACTAGTTTACTTACAATCATCCAGTTCACAATAAGATCCCTGAAGGCAGACTTAATTTACAAGGGAAGTAGTCTCAAGTGACTGTGACTCAGCAGTCACTTCTCCAAACTCTTAGGAACACAAAATGGAGAACAAGACGAGCAGAACATGGAGGCCGTGTGCTCCTCTACCAAGAGGAGGCCACCCCCACATTAAGTCACATGCAAAGGAAGTCTGTCCCAGCTCAGGAGGAACTAGCAAGTTTTCTCGTGAGTGATACAAAGCATTCTCCAGCATGTGCATTGTAGGAATGTTGTATTTGACTGCAATACGTTTTTTTCATCCCGCACTTCACAGCCATCCAAGTTGATGGCTATCACTGCCTCTTGTGGGATTGAATGCCATCGTTTAACTATGCACCATGTGAAGGAGCATTTTTTGTCATCTATCCTGAATCTTCTGACGTTTAGCTCCATGGGCGTCCTTGAGTAAGAAAACCCTTTTTCTACCCTTTCTCCATACTATGTATAACTTATACATGTCTAATAATAATAATAATAATTGATTTATACCCCGCCTTCCCCAGCCAAGACCGGGCTCAGGGCAGCTAACACCAGGTATGAAAACAATTGATTAAAATACAACTTAAAAACAAGATTAAAATACATTAAAATTGTATTTCAGTAGAAACTCAAATCAAAAACTTTTTGGGGATGAAAACGTGAAATCTTCACCAAGGCCAACTATCCAGACTGGTCCTACGTGGGCCAGAAAAAAGCCAGGGAAGTCCCCAAATAGCAGTTCCCTCACAGAAGGAGAAAGGAAAACGGAAAGAGGGAGAGGGGATCAAATTAATTCCAAGCCAAAGGCCAGGAGGAACAACTCTGTCTTACAGGCCCTGTGGAAAGAAATCAGATCCTACCATTGTCCATGCTGGTTGTGGCTGATAAGAGTTGGAGTCCAGGAACATCTGGAGGACCACATGTATCCCTTCCCATACGCAGTATTTTTGGAAGAGAATTAAAAGAGCTAAACACTCAAGACACCCACAGATCTTCCCTCAAAAGTTTTAGGAACATGGAGAACTCTTTCTAAATACAGGTTGCTGAACTTGGATTTTCTACCTGCATATTATGACCCCATTCATAGAATAAAATGCTGAATTGTGAATAAAAGTTCCGTACAGTGCTGTTTTTAGATTCTCATCTCTCCCTCCACTTCATGAGCAAACTAATGCCGGTTTAAAATATACCAATTTTTTTCCCTATTTAGACTCAGGATAAATGTAAAAGCATCACATTAAGGGATTAAGACAGCAGGGGAGGTAATTAAGCAGGTTGTTCCAGAGTATTGGTGCCCAAAATAAATGACCCTAAAGCTCTAAAATGTGATGATGCATGTAGCTAAGACTGGAGAACAATAATAATCCTGGAGTTGGAGGAATATTTCAAAATCTAAAAACTTACAGAGGGGGTTTGGGTGTTGCAGAGGACTCCCTACACCAGGCTCTCTGGCAGGGGTTCATCACCATAGTGGAAGGTCTCCACTGTACCTGATGGAAGTACAGCAGCTTACATAAAGGTAAAGGGACCCCTAGCTATTAGGTCCAGTTGCGGACGACTCTGGGGTTGCGGTGCTCATCTCGCTTTATTGGCCAAGGGAGCCAGCGTACAGCTTCCAGGTCATGTGGCCAGCATGACTAAGCCGCTTCTGGTGAATCAGAGCAGCGCACGGAAACGCCATTTACCTTCCCGCTGGAGTGGTACCTATTTATCTGCTTGCACTTCGACATGCTTTCGAACTGCTAGGTTGGCTGGAGCAGGGACCGGGCAAGGGGAGCTCACCCCGTTGCTGGGATTCGAACCGCCGACCTGCTGATCGGCAAGCCCTAGGCTCTGTGGTTTAACCCACAGCATCATACTGTTTTGCATTTACTGCATTCGTCATGAGATCCCTGATTGGCTGGAACCACACATTACACTGATTTGGGCCCAACAACAATAGCTACCGATTTAGTTTGTGAGCTCAATCCAATGTGCTGCTTTCGACCTTTCAAGCCATATATGGCTCAGGACCACAATAACTCAAGGACCACCTCACCCCATATGAATTACCCCAGACCTTGCAAGCTTCATCTGTGACCCTTCTCTGGGTGCCCCACCTGAGGGAGAGGCAGAGGGTGGCCACACGAAAACAGGCCTTTTGAGTGGTGGACCCCCCCCATCTGTGGAATGCACTCCCCTGGAAGACATTCCTGCTGCCATCTTTGTAAGCTTTAGACGCCAAGCCAAGACCTTCAGCTAGTTAACATTGCCCCTGTGGTGGTGTCCATCTTTTAGTGGTCTTGGTAGGACCCGGTCCTTATGAATTTACTCCTGGATGAGCAACTTGTGCATTTTGTGTTATCAGTGTCCTTACCTCCCCCAACCCTGTGCAATAATAACAACTAAGCCAGGAAAGCCGCAACCTTGTGGTAGGTCTATGTCAGCCAGGGAACCTTTGGATTCTAATCCAATCCAGCTACTAGCCGTTTGTCTGATGCCCCTTGATCTGTCCCCACCTTCTGCCATAGCTGATGGGAGAGGCAGGACTTTGGGTGCAGTGCTGGCTTAGCTGCACTGTTCATCTCCTGTGCTTCTAGCAGGATGTTGGACTGTTCTGACCTTTGGAACAGCAGCAGCAGCCCAGAACTTTCCCCAGTTGGGGGCAAGCAACATTTCACAGCACTGGAGGAGAACACATAAAATCTAGTCACATTGCCAATATTCTGCTTCACGGTGCTAATTGGTCCAGGTCCCAGGGGCTGTCTGCATCACCCACTGCAAGTCATTTCCCCCAGCAGTGCTCCTTTGGTTCAGAATGTTAAGTCAGAACCTGCACATCTGCATTCAGGCTTCAATACACAAAGCAGCGAAAGCCACCTGCTTTGTGACTAGGTGCATGCATGTTCTTCAATGCTTAACTCTTTACTGTCAGTGAAACCCTAATTGCTTTCTGCAACGCTACACGGACTACAAAGCCATCTGGTCTGTAAGTGTATGAGCCAAAGTTCTTTAACGCTAACCACTCACTGTAGATGAAACGATCACTGATTGCTGTGAACTACAGGACTAAAACAGCAAAACAAGCAGCCTTTTGTTTAGTGAGTAACCATCTTCTCTATGGGGATCAATTCAGTCAATTGCTTCTTGGAAATGTTCTGTGTGATTGCTGTCCTCCATCCTTCCAGATCTAAAATCCTTTGTTTTGCTTTTCCCCCAAGTGGTGTGTGCATGTGTGTGTTGTGTGGAAGGAGCTAAATTCCCAAGTAGGTCCCTGGCATCACTATGGGACAGTTACAGAGCAGGTGAAACCAAATGGCAATTCCCGGGGGGGGGGGTGCAATGTATTTATTTGCATGTGCACAATGTGCACATGCAAATAAACACATTTCACCACCTGAAAAATACTTCCAAATACTCACCATTTGTGCCAACTTCTGCCATTTCCTGCACATACCTGCCAAGTGACCAAATTAAACCAATCAACCCTGACTTTCTGGTTCCCACTATTAACTGCACCTGTCTAACACTGCCGTATGGAGTGAGCAAAACAACACTCTCCTGCCAGCCACTCACAGGAGTGGGGCAAATAATTGAGGACTTTTCTACTGCAACCAGCTTACTTCACATGCCAGCAGGGCAGGCTGGGTGCATCGCCTTACAATTTGTTCCTTATAGCTTCTCAACTCTTGACAGGCCTATTTTGCATATACCGTATTTTCTGCTCCATATGATGCACCTGACCATAAGACGCACCTAGTTTTCAGTTGAGGAAAGGGGGAAAGCCCCATTGGGGGGGGGGGTCAGCTCACAGTTGTGCAGCTTCTTTTGCAAAGGGGAAAAGCCCCCCCTTTTTTTTGAGGATCAGCTCAAAGTTGTTGAGCTTACTTTGCAAAGGGAAAAAATCCTGTTTTCACGGGGTTCAACTCACAGTTCTGCAGCTTCTTTAGGAAAGGAAAGGGATCCGTTTTTAGGGTTTCCAGACAGATAATCTAATCAGCCAGTCACATTTACAGATAGGTAGCCATGTTGGTCTGCCATAGTCAAAACAAAAAAAAATTCCTTCCAGTAGCACCTTAAAGACCAACTAAGTTAGTTCTTGGTACGAGCTTTCGTGTGCATGCACACTTCTTCAGATACCTTCTTCAGATACAGGTATCTGAAGAAGTGTGCATGCACATGAAAGCTCATACCAAGAACTAACTTAGTTGGTCTTTAAGGTGCTACTGGAAGGAATTTTTTTTTGTTTCAGCCAGTCACATGTTGCTGAAGAAACAAACAGCCTCCATCTGCAGAACTTTCAACAATGGAGGCCTGGGCAAGGGGGTGGGGCCAGAAAGGGAGCCAGTGATTGACCGCACATTTGCTCCATAAGACGCACAGACATTTCCCCTTACTTTTTAGTAGGAAAAAAGTGCATCTTATGGAACAAAAAATACAGGTATTTTGTAAGATTCCTGATGGCTTTCACCAACTGGCCCATTTTCTCCCTTTCTGTATTTATATTATTGGGAATCCTTAATAAAAACTGTACTGAAAAAAGGAGGCAGCGGCAGACTGAAGGTGTCGTGTATTCTCTACATTCTCCTCCCTTGTGTGGACATATTTTCAGGAAGTGAACTGGAATGGTTTCTTACCAGGCTTCCAGCATGGTGTAGTGGTTAAGAGCGGTAGACTCGTAATCTGGGGAACCGGGTTCGTGTCCCCGCTCCTCCACATGCAGCTGCTGGGTGACCTTGGGCTACTCACACTTCTTTGAAGTCTCTCAGCCCCACTCACCTCACAGAGTGTTTGTTGTGGGGGAGGAAGGGAAAGGAGATTGTTAGCTACTTTGAGACTCCTTAGGGTAGTGATAAAGTGGGGTATCAAATCCAAACTACTACTACTACTACTACTACTCTTCTTCTTCTTCTTCTTCTTCTTCTTCTTCTTCTTCTTCTTCTTCTTCTTCTTCTTCTTCCAGTCCCTCCTGCAAATGAGGGCCTGGGCCCTTTGTGGAGCCACACTGGGGAGTAGCATAGAATGGAGGTTAGGAAGTACTGAATCTTCTTGTTATTGCTACTCTCCCCCACCCCTGCCCCACTGTTCTTACCGCCATCAGACTTAATTACAGCAGGATTTTTGATGCAGCACGTTTGTGTGGGGTTTGCATGGGATCACGTGGACCATGAAACTCCGGAGCTTAAAGTTCATTTGACTTGATTTTTTCCTGGCAGGGTGTCATAACTTGCTCTTTGCACTAATGTAGGAACAGCATTTAAAGTGCTATTTGATAATAATGATGATTAACGACTGTTTTCTCTCTCTAAAGGTTGAACATAACAGATGGGAAGGGCCAGGTACCTATCTCACCTCATTGAGCCTTGAGATGTCGGCTGAGATTGGTGGGCCAGAACCGCCTTTGCCTTTATGGACCAACCTTCATATTTATATGTTGTTGTTTAGTCGTTTAGTCGTGTCCGACTCTTCGTGACCCCATGGACCAGAGCACGCCAGGCACCTCTGTCCTCCACTACTTCCCGCAGTTTGGTCAAACTCATGCTGGTAACCTCGAAAACACTATCGAACCATCTCGTCCTCTGTCGCCCCCTTCTCCTTGTGCCCTCCATCTTTCCCAGCATCAGTGTCTTCTCCAGGGAGTCTTCTCTTCTCATGAGGTGGCCAAAGTACTGGAGCCTCAGCTTCACGATCTGCCCTTCCAGTGAGCACTCAGGGCTGATTTCCTTAAGAATGGATGCGTTTGATCTTCTTGCAGTCCATGGGACTCTCAAGAGTCTCCTCCAGCACCATAATTCAAAAGCATCAATTCTTCGGTGATCAGCCTTCTTTATGGTCCAGCTCTCACTTCATATTTATATATGGCAGCTAAATAAAACCTCTGTATCCAGAGGCAACATTGTAGGGACAACCTACAAAGTAGTTGTAGGTCTAACGTGTATCTACAAAAGGCATCTGGTTGGAATAAGGCTGAGCTAGATCATCGTTTCTCTACCTTGGGTTCCCAGGTGTTGTGGGACTACCACTTCCTTCATTCCTGACTGCTGCCCCTGCTGGCTATGGATGATGGGAGTTATAATCCAACAACATCTGGAGACTCAGAGTTGGGAAAGGCTGAGCTACGTGGACCTTAATGATCCTGCAAGGGACCTTCTCACATTTTCAAGATCCTATGTGCCCTCTTTTGAAATTGCATTAAAAATAATAGCTTATTTTCCAGGGTTTTTATAATATAACTTTTTATCTTTCGTAAACCACTTTGAGGGGGTTTGGGGTGTTTTGTGGTTTTTTTTGTTTTTGTTTTTTACAATCAAGCGGTGTATAAGTTTTATGAAATAAATGCAATAAATAAACTGCTAGGAGAGTTCATCTGAAGATTCAGGCTAGGTGTGGTTTAAGCTTTGGTCCGACCCAGCTGGCGCTGAATTATAACTCCCATCACCTCCAGCAAGCTTGGCCAGTGGCCAGATATAATGGGAGTTGTAGTTCAGTGACAGCTGGAGGGCCAAAGGCTCTTCATGTGTGGTTTCAGAAAGTTGAAATGGAGTCCCAGAACCATTGTCTTGAGCAGGTTCTGGAATCCATGTTGAAATGTAATCCAGAAAAGACAAGGACTAATTGCAAGGAATTCACTTGATTGGGGTGTGTTTTGAGTGGGGTCATATTCCTCCTGAATGTCTCCCTTTAAACCAAGAACTCTTTGATGAGTAGCAGAGCCAATGACACCATGAGATTAACATGGTAGGAGGCAGGGAGACCGACAATAAGTAGAGCAAAAGCCAATAACATGCAGAGTCATCCACTGATTAGCTGTAAACAAGCAGAAGGACTGTGGTTGGTGGGGTAGAGCCCCTTCTGTCCTTACAGACCAGCCTCCACCTAGCAGCAGTTAGAGTGGGGGATATGTGGACTTTACATAGGTCTCTGGTTGGCCACAGTGAGAATATTCACAATGAGAGGAAACTGTGCAGTGAAGTTCTGCTCTTCTTAGGACGAGTTATGCTCAAAAGTGACAGAAACACTATCTGGTAAAGCAATTACACCCACTACCCAAGTTACATTCCCAGAATGACACAGAACAAGCACACAGCCTCTTTCACCACATCAGGCCTCTCTGCAACGTGGAGGCAACACTGATGTCTAGATGGGGCTGTCTAGTCAGTCTTAATGAGGTTCCCTTTCTGCCTCATTAGCAAAACATCCAGGGTAAACTGTAGGGAAAGCCAGTTTGCCTTGCCTATAAATGTTTCATTTTGAGGGACAATTCCAGTTTGTGTTTTGTCAGCTACATTAACAACTACAAACAAATGAATCTCAGAGTGCTGTTCATGGAGAGATCAAAATATGAATAACACGATGCCATGTTCAAGTATCAAAAGGTTTGTTTTTCTGGTGCATCACGAATGCAAGCATTAGAGACAGGATGAAAGACATGTTGCTCAGCGTTTTAGTTGTGATGCTTTCATTAGAAACATTTTCACTGGTTTACTCACATTTTGGAAGGGTGACTAACTGCATGTATGTACAGGTTTGAGTCAAATTTCATGGGGAAACATATTTATGTCTGTAGGCTGCTCTGCTTGCAAATTCCATCCAATTCTGTCTGAAAATAAGTTATAGACACTGGGTTGTAATTTCTACTCAGAGCAGACCTGCTGAAATTAGTGGACCCAAACTAGTTCTAGCCATTAACTTAAATGGGTCTTATGTGTGTAGGATACAAACCATTATCCTTAAAAAAGGGGGGTTCCAGTTCAGAAGCCCCTAGATTTATTTGTCCGTAGGTTCTATCTATTCTGGAGGAGCTACTATATCTACTACTTTCACCCATTTCTGACAGAAAAGAAGGAAATAAAGTACCGGTAATCACTCTTGTTTGTGTTGAATGGGGAGAATGAAGCATATTCAGAATGCCTTGAGCTGAATTGAGCTGTTTTACAAAGCACTGAAGAGGCAGGGATATAAAAATTGTGGAGAGAACCATCACATTGTCTGGAGAGATCTTTTTTCCTAATTCACACAGAGAAGTTGTTTTAAAATATCATTGTGGACAGAAGTGAGAACTGTTCATAGACCTCAGCATTAGAAACCCAAGCTTTTGATGTAGATGGGATTTGGCCACTCTCCAAACTGCAAACTGGAGAGAGAGAGAGAGAGAGAGAGAGAGAGAGAGAGAGAGAGAGAGAGGTGGCTGGAACTGTGAATGGAATCCTTGTGGTCAGTACCCGTTCCTCCTGTGCACCCAGGGTTGTCTCAGGTAATCTCAAAGTTGCATCAGCTTCATGGCTGGATGTACCTCATTTTCTGTTTACCAAGGTTCACTAATAGAACCAATGGCTTTGCAAACCCCCCTCTTCGTGCTATAAATTCTTAAGCAGCTTGAGCAGGAGATGCCTTCACAGTGCCCAGCCTTGGACGGACTCTCTGCTCGCTTAGCCATGCAACAAAGCAAGCCTCATGATCGTGCTGGTGTTTAATTGAAGAGATGTTGAAGTGATACTGTGATAGGTAAACGTTGGCTACTTAATGTAATGACTTGGAAATCAACTTTGGATTTACAGGAGGTGGGGGAGGGGAAGAGGAGAACAAAAGCTACTTAAAAGTTGCAAATGAAAGCGTGTTTAGGTTTCATGGCTCATTGACACTCAAGAGACTATTTCACAGATGAACAGACACTGCTTATTGATCAGCGCTGAGGGTTTGTAACTCACTGGAGGTGATCTAATTGATGTGGAAAGAGATGACTGCACATTAAGGAGCACCTGACTGGTTAAGATAAAGTCCCTTATTTATCTTGCCATGTAATAACTGTTGAGTTGCACAGTGACTACTAGGGCAAATGTATTTATTTACTGGAAGCCTTTTTACCCTCTTCTGCTGAAAAGAAGACTCCCAGGGTGACTTGCAAAGATCAACAGTCAGTCATTCCCTGCCCCAGACTTATAATCTAAATGACATAGCATTGGCTTTTACTTGAGAACACTGATGTCCTAGATCTGGAAGGGTTTAATAATGCGTTTGGATGGCATGCATACCTGTGTTACGACAAGGTAAAGGTTCATAAAATGTTCAAAAACCATATTGTCAGGAAAGCAATATTTATGGTCTGGACAAAATATAAGGACTTACTAGAAGGTAAGACCCCGAGGTGGTTATCACCAGCGGAGGCCAAGGTCCGAAAGAGACTCAATATGGAGGCTGGCTGGCCTAAATATTGGGAAATAATAGAAAAAATTGGAGACAACTGGAGGCTGCAGAGCTTTGAAAAATTAAAGAATAAGGTGCAAGATTGGCTTCATTATGCTCAAATCCAAGAGGTTTTTAAGTTGGATAAAAAAAATAGGATTCCAGGTGGAAAAATCGAAATTAGAGACAGAACTGTTGGAACCTAAGACTAAGGTACTTTCGAGAATGTATAACTTGCTGCTTAAATGGAACACTCAGGACGAGACAGTTAAATCAGCCATGATAAAATGGGCTCAGGATATTGGGTACAACATTATGTTTGAAGACTGGGAAAGGTTATGGACCACTGGAATGAAATTCACGGCATGTAGTGCCCTGAAAGAAAATATTATGAAAATGATATATAGGTGGTACATGACCCCAGTCAAACTTGCTAAGATATATCATCTGTCTGATAATAAATGTTGGAAATGTAAGGAGGCTGAAGGGACATTCTTTCACCTCTGGTGGACTTGTCCAAAAGTGAAGGCCTTCTGGGAAATGATTTATAATGAGCTAAAAAAGGTATTTAGGTATACCTTTCCCAAGAAACCAGAGGCCTTCCTCCTGGGCATTGTCGGCCAGAAGGTGTTAAAGAAGGATAGAATTTTTTTTATGTATGCAACTACAGCAGCAAGAATTCTTATTGCAAAACATTGGAAGACACAAGATCTACCCACGCTGGAAGAGTGGCAGATGCAATTGATGGGCTATATGGAACTGGCTGAAATGACTGGCAGAATCCGAGATTTGGAGAAGAAACGGTGGAAGAGGACTGGAAAAAATTTAAGGACTATTTACAAAAATATTACAAGTTGTATGAATGTTAAAAACTGCACGATTTGGAAGTTTTAGCTCCAGCAATTAGATTTCTGAAACAGGAAATTAAGTTACAAGTAAGAAAAGGTTGAAATTTAAAGTATTACTATGGTCGATTTAAGGTACAAGTAATTGACAAAAAGTATTTTAAATTTAAAAATATAATATTTGAAAGGTACAAAATAAGATGTGAAAAAGGTAATAATTTGCTGACATTTCTATGGTAAAGAATGCATGGTAGGGGAGATGTGAGGAAGTCCGGTTGGTTATGTAAAAATGTTTATGAAAATTGGATTTTTTCTTTTTTCTTTCTTTGTTTCTTTTATTTCTTTTCCATGGCTTTTATATCTCTGTTTGTGTATTTGAAAATGTAATAAAAATATTTTTTTAAAAAAAATAAAAATGACATAGCAAAAAAGGAAAGAGGCTTGAGAGGGAAGAGGAAAAAATAAGCCCAGGTACAAGTTCTTGGTTACAAAGTTGTCATGGCTCTCTGATAGTCTTGCTCCCCTTCTCTCTCTCTCTGGTAGGGAAGGTGGCATTTAAAAGATGACCCACTTAAGGGTGAATCAAGCTATTTCTCATTTGTGTCAGTTTTGCATATGTTCATTTGTAAGTCCATCCCATTTCTGCATTAATCTGTGCTTTAAAACGCACACACAAATATATCAAAATATACATTTCATCACAAAACACATATTTGAATATGTATTTTATCTGAGTTCTAAACATATTGTATCCTAAAGTACTCATTTTGAATACATTCTGGTATGTTTTTGAGCCATGGGCTAGATCATGAAATTCAGAGAAGCATGAAATCGGAAGGATAATTATGTTCCAATCTGCATATTAGACCTGGAGATGAGGATGAGGTCAGTTCACTCTGGAATTCACAGAAATGGTTCCAAAGACCCAGTTAGCAATAACTGGCTGAAACTTTCTTGAAATTTTCCTAGAAAACTTCATCATGGCAGTCAAACTGCAGGCAAATGTACATCAGTGGCTAGTACCCCAATGGCTATGTTCTTCCGCCACTGTTGGAGGCACTAAGCCTCTCTGAATGCCAGGTGCTAGGAGTTTTGAATGGATCTGGTGGACTACTGTGAAAACAGAATGCTGGACTGTAGATGGACCTTGGCCTAATCTAATAGGGCTCTTCTTACATTCTTATCCCATGGAAGAATACTTAGGATAAAGCAAACCACCCACTGTTTGGAGATGTAGGATGTGCAGTGGTGTCGCAAGGGGGGGTGTTGCACCCCGGGTGCCATGTCTGGGGGGGGGGTGACAAGAAGGCCGCAGCCACATGTGGAGGATCCTCTGTTCACAGCTGCAGTCGTGAGCAGAGGATCCCACCACCGTCCGGCAGCAAACCGCTACATACAACACATGCATGGTGTTGCACACATGCGCTGAACGTAGCGACGCCACACGTGCACTGTACATAGCGGTGTCACCCAAGCGCTGAATGGACGGTGGTGGGATCCCTCCGTCGCTGCTACAGAGCCAGTGTGGTGTAGTGGCTAAGAGAGGTAGATTTGTAATCTGGTGAACAGGGTTCACTTCCCCACTCCTCCACATGCAGCTGCTGGGTGACCTTGGGCTAGTCACACTTCTCTGAAGTCTCTCAGCCTCACTCACTCACAGAGTGTTTCTTGTAGGGGAGGAAGGGAAGGGAAAGGAAGGGAAAGGAGATTGTTAGCTGCTTTGAGACTCCTTCGGGTAGTGATGAAGCGGGGTATCAAATCTAAACTCTTCTTCTCTTCTTCTTCTACAGCCACAAGCGGAGGATCCCGCCACCATCCGTATGGCACTATGGCGGCACCAGCAGCAAACTGCTACATACAATGCATGCATGGTGTAGCACGCATGCACTGTATGTAGCGATGTTGCACATGCGCTGTACGCAGCGACTCCATGCATGTGTCGTACGTAGTGGTGCAACACGTGCACAACTGGTGGTTTGCCTCGCCCTGGGTTTCGGTTAGCCTTCGTTCGCCCCTGAGGATGTAAAGTAGGAAAACTTGCTCAGAAAACTGGGGGCTAGGATCCCACATCACCTTAAGGATTGCAGACCCGGCATGGGAAATCTTAGCCGTAGGGGCCACATGCGGCCCTTCGGACATCTCTGTCTGGTCCTTGGGGTTCTCCTCTGGACACACCATTTCTCCAGCCACATCTGCTCACCCCTGGCTGGGATGAGTACTCTGATAATCATAGTGGCTTGCTTACATGGAGGAAGTACTACTCAAGCAAAACACATTCAATGGGAGCATCTGAATATGTGATAGTCAGCTCAGCAATGGTAAAATTCACACATTGGGCGCACTTTTGCCTCTTCTCCATGCCCCACCACAGGTGGCCCCTGTAGGGCTGGCGAAAAGGAAGTGTGGCCCCTGAGTTTAAAAGGTCCCCCACCGCTCTGCTTGAAAACTTTAATGGAAGAAGCTAACTTGCAGAAATGGTCAGTTCCTTATGAACTTTGTTTGAAATTGGATATCAGAGAGCTCTGTGAGCCTGGCATGGAAGACTGCCATTTTTGCTGCTGTTCTTTGGTGTTACAATTTGAAATCCTTCAAAGACTCACAGCAGTAGAGAAGGTTAGGTATGATCACCAGCTGGAAAGGCAAGTCAAAAGGCTGATGACTGCAGAGGTGGAGGAATTTTATGGTTTCCCAGTGGATGCATGTGGGAAATGGCTGTAAGAAAACTTTCGGCTATTAGCAGCCCTTGGGCTTCTGAAGGCTCATTCAACAATGAGGCTCAGTGTGTCTTTTTACCAGAAGAATTCAGTTATACGCTACACTGACATGATTCATAAGTTCGCCAGCTATAGGGATGGACAGGTCGTCTATTACCAGTTCACGGCACTTTTTCATGTGCTCATTCATAAATCTGTTCTATCCCATATTCTGCGATCTGGTGTTTTTCTTATGAAATTATGTTGAAGGATCAGTGAGGTCAGAACATAAATAACTAGTTTCTTGCACGCTGGCTGTGTCAAGAATTCTTTTTGCAAGAAAAAGGAGAATGGCAAGTATTCTATCCATTAAAGAACAGGTAGCAGATTATTGGAATTTGCTGCAAAGTTGACACATTTTCTCAAATTTAGCAGACCAAGGCAGGATAACTTTATGATGAGGGATAATTTTATTGAATACAGTAAAATAGCAATAACAGTGTATTATTGCCAAATACAAGCTATGGGTCTGCGGTATTTTAACAATATTCAAAAAGCAGTTTGCCCTTGTATAGAAAGATGGCTTATTACATACTATAAATGTGATACCAAACAGGACAAATTGTATAGAGAGACCTGTGCTGATTTTCATTTTGTGTGTCCCTCCTCTCTCCCCTTCCTACACAACTACATGTTATTGGGGTTAAAGCTTGATTAAATATATGGTTAGAACCGGGAAGAGAGGCAAGTCTCCTTTTCCACACACTCCTGAATGACCCCGAATCAGTTCAGGACGTGGATCCTTCTTGGTCCTTGATTTTCTGATTGGGACTGTTTCAAAACACTGGATTGAGGTCTGAAATGAATTGGGGGAGGGGCTGTGCACAACTCTAGTATTTTTCCATTGGAACCATGATGGAATTATACATAAAATCCTAGACTCAAAGAACATATTTTGATGCGTTGAGTCTTGCATGAAAACTCAAAATCTGAAAATCTGCAAGAGAATCCATCCACGCAAAGCTCACCCCCGCCCGGTCAGAAAACAGTTTAAATCAAGAAGTTTCTTGGAATCATATTCACCAATAGCAGCCTTCATGAAGCACGGTAAAGGTAAAGGGACCCCTGACCATTAGGTCCAGTCGTGGCCGACTCTGGGGTTGTGGCGCTCATCTCGCTTTACTGGCCGTCATGTGGCCAGCATGACTAAGCCGCTTCTGGCGAACCAGAGCAGCGCACGGAAATGCCGTTTACCTTCCTGCCGGAGCGGTACCTATTTATCTACTTGCACTTTTGAACTGCTAGGTTGGCAGGAGCTGGGACCGAGCAACGGGAGCTCACCCCGTGGCGGGGATTTGAACCGCCAACCTTCTGATCGGCAAGTCCTAAGCTCTGTGGTTTAACCCACAGTGCCACCCACGTCCCTCATGAAGCATGAATGAAATGTAATTGTGTGTGCAAGCGCATCTGTGCACGTGTACATGTTTGTGTATCATAACAATAAAGGGCTATTGCTTGTTAGGCACTCATTGACAAGAACCAGTTTTGAGTCTTAGTAAGTATAAGGTCCTGGGGCCAAAGGTGGATTTAAGGGAGTGCAACTGGTGCAGAGACTCAGAGGTGCCACAGGAAGTGTCACAGCTATGACCTAGACTGGAAGGCAAGAAGTGGGGGTGCTAAATTTTGGCGTCACATGGGGCACCGCTGGAATTTGAGACTCCAAGGTCCGCCACTGCTGGGGCTTCTGAGAGCCAAGCTCTGGCACCTCAGCTCCTCTGCTGGCATTGCTCTGTTCCAGCTGTAAGCCTGGTGGACTGAGGTCTGGTCTGTTGTGCAATACCAGTCACCTGGCCCTTCCGAGGGCCAACCCCACGCCCTATGATTATCTTCTGTTTCTGGGCCCAATTCAAGCTCCTCACATTAGCATTTAAAACCTTTAATAACCTTGACTCCCAAATATCTGAAATAATATCTCCTTCACTACATACCCTATCCGTTGTTAAGATTGGCTTAACAATTGTAGCTCTGTCATCCGCAGAAGTATGGGAATAAATTGTGGAACTTCCTCCCCACATGGGTACATCTAGTATTGTTGCTCTAATGCAGGCTTCTTCAAACTCGGCCCTCCAGATGTTTTTGGCCTACAACTCCCATGATCCCTAGCTAGTGGGACCAGTGGTCAGGGATGATGGGAATTGTAGTCTCAAAGCATCTGGAGGACTGGGTTTGAGGAAGCCTTCTCTAATGCTTTCACCATACACTGAAGAGGCGTCTCTCTACCCTGGCAATAAACAATGAGTGTATTTTCCCCTCGATTTATACTGTTGTGAACCATTTGGAATGGTATATACTGCCTGGGGAGGGTCCTGAGGGCCAGATAGGGAGCCTTGGAGGGCCACATTGGGTCCGTGGGTCTGAGGTTCCCCACTGCTCCTTTACAGTCTTCCTCCAGTACACAAAGCATAAGAGGGACAAAAAGTATCCCAAGGAAGCCAATTGAATTTTATGATTGAGGCTGTTGGGGATGTCCCAGTCAATGCAATGTGTTGGGTTACCAACAAAAATCATATCCAGAAAACCTGATCCTTCCTGCAGATTTAGGTGCTCAGGCAAAGTGTGTGTTCAAAAACTACCCAATAAAATACATTCATATACCCCAAAAAGTCTCCTGGTTTTTGCTATGGGTATCACCCACCCCACCTCCATCCAAACCATTGCTAATGTATTGGCACACTACAGTTCTTTGCACATGGTATTTTTCATTTGTGCATGGTATTTTTCAAAGAAACACTGGTCCAGGGAAACAGACGTAAGTGCCCTTCTTCTGACATAAGGCGTTGTTTTGGGACATTTTACTATCCTGAGAAACATTGGAATTTAGTTTGAGTTGAGAAATGTATGCTCCCTCAAAATTATACCATGTTTTTCAGGGGTCTGGGTTATTGCTATGGGAGATAGATTTCCGCAGGTTGTCCCCACCCCATGAATCTGAATCTATTTGGAATTTAGTCTGAGTTGAGAAAAATATGCTCCCTCAAAATTATACCATGTTTTTCAGGGGTCTGGGTTATTGCTATGGAAGATAGATTTCCACAGGTTGTCCCCACCCCATGAATCTGAATCTATTTGGAATTCATCTCTCCCTAGGATACTTAAGATGTTTCCAGCCGAGTGATACAAAACCAGCTGGAAACATGGAATGCCACTGTCTGGACATACTGCTGGTTTCACAGTCATCCTCTGCAAAATAATTGGAGTTTCTGTAACAAAATCAAATCAAAAAGCACTTTCAATTTGACCCCATAACTAAAACCATGGAAGTTTCGGACCTGAAGAGGAAAAATAAAACCCAATTGACAGCAAGTGATTACTTTGAACATCTTACTTACTGGGCAAGAAATTCCAGGCCTTAAGATCAATGTGCCAGGGTACGTTTAATGACATGTTTGATGCATCAAATCTTGGGTGAAAGCAAGGGAAGGTGGGGGACATGACTCACAGGTAGAGCACATACATGAAGTTCTAAGTTCATCCCTCACTGCTTCAATTAAAAAGGATCTAAGAACATAAGATGAGCCAAAGACCATGCTGCTCTCACAGTGGCCAATCAGATGCCTATGGGAAGCCCACAAGCAAGGTGTGAGTACAAAAGCACTATTCTCTCCTATGGTTTCCAGCAACTGATATTCAGAAGCATTCTGCCTCCAGCCATGGAGGAAGGGCATAGCCATCCTGGTTAGCAGCCGCTGGTAGCCTTTCCCTCCACAATTATTTTCTATAACAATCTAAACCAGTAAAGTTCTTTGCTTGAAACTCCAGCAAGTTGCCATTTGAATAGACAGCATCACATTAATAATAATAATAATGATAATAATAATAATAATAATAATAATAACAATAATAATTTATACTCCTCCCTCCCCAGCTCAGGGCGGCTAACAAGCAATAATAAAAACAAGTTGAATGAATACAACTTAAAAACAAGATTAAAATACAACATTGAAACATTAAAATGCAGCCTCATCACAGGAGGAGAAAGGGGGGAAAAGTAACTATTAGAAGCCTGGAGCCATGGTCACCATCAGGGTCAGCGTTCTTGGGTGACTGCTGAGACCCTCACCAATTCAGGGGGCCCGCAGCTGATCCCTGGAACCCCCTGGTTCTGTTTCCCCTCCTCCATACTGTCACCGTTGTTGGCTTAAGATAGCCTTGCTGGATCAGACCAAAGGCCCATCTAGTCTAGAAACCTGTTTTCCACAGCGGAAAACCAGGTACCTAACAGGGTGCAGGGAGAGAGTTTTGTTTTGCCAGGTTTTACCTAAGGGGAGATCCAATTAAGTTGATGTCAAGGCTTCTGTCAACACTTCGGGAATTTTATTCCTCCCCCATGGCAGCAAGAAGCAGAAAAACCAAGGGAGGTTCCTTTTTAATGAGTTTGTTCATTCATAATAGCCAGAGGCAAAAGGATGCAACAAGCCCTGACAATGGTGTTGCTCCAACTAAGCCCCTCCTCCCTTCTTCCTAGCAACAGTATTTCCCTTTACGGTCAAGTGGTCAAGTGTCTCTGAGACCTTTGTTCCTGCACTCTTGAACTCCAAGTTCTGGGAGAAGGGGGTGGGGTCAGAAATACTCTCCAGTGACAAAGTGTCAGCTGGCTGCCCTGCCTTTATCTCCCCTCCACCTTCTTCTAACACTTCCCAACTCTTCTGATCGTCTAACTCTGAACTGTGACTTTCCTCAAACCCTTGCTGTAAATCAAGACTGCATTCCTTTTCTCCTGCAGTGTCAGGAGAAGGTGTGTGTGTGTGTGTGTGTGTGTGTGTGTGTGTGTGTGTGTGATCTCCACCATTCCTCCTCCATCTCATCCCCTTGAGTCCAATCCCTGACAGTTGAGTATTTATATGATTTATGGGTTTGTTGATGAAATGTTTGTCTATAGTGATAGATCATTACTGAAGATGCTGTGTTGTTCACTGTCTCAATCTTGTTTGAAATCTTTGGTTGTATTGAAATCAATACAGGAATAGATAAATAAATGAAATAAGCCTAGATTCAAGACAAGAGCACAAAACCACCTCTTCACTAGTGATTACCAACTGCTAGTATCCAGAGGCGGCAACAACGCAGAGGGCTTAGGATCCTGTGTAGCCCCTCCTACTCCCTGGTCCTGCAATGCCCCATTTTGGGAAATAACTATTGCAACTCCACTGATACAAAATGTGGTCACTTATCGTACAAAACTAACCATGTCTACTCAGAAGTAAGTCCCACTTAGTTCAGTGAGGCTTACTCCCAGATGAGTGGGTGTAGGATTCAGCCTTAGGTTTGTTTGTTTTTTTACAAAGCCTTCTTACAGAGAATGTAAGCTAGAGATATGCTAGCTACAGTTTTGTTTTTGGAACTAATTTAAGAATAATTCACCTGGATTAGTCTTCTCCAGCCTCCTGCCCTCCAGATGTATTGGATTCCAGCCACCATCAGCCCCAGCAACCGTAGCCAATGGTTGGGGATGATGGGAGCTGTGGTCCAAAATATCTAGAGGGCACCAGGTTGGGGAACAATGACTTGTCCCAAAAATGATCGTATATATCTCTCCTTAAAACATTTGGGTGGAGAAGCTGAGGGGGATCTTCAGCATGGAGGACTGCATCCATCAGTTTAAAGGGCTCTATGTCAAGGCCTTCAGGGACTTAACTCTTCCAAATGAAATCTGCTGTTCCTCAGGCAATTTTCTGATAAGAAGCATGCAAGCCTTCTGATTCAAGGTGAACGCTCAGCCTTTTATGTGATACAGACAGATTACATGGTAATTATGACTTGCACAAAACTCATTTGCAGCGAAGCAGCAGGTTAGAACTGTACCACCCCAGGGCAGCCATAACCTACACACAATGTGATTGAGCACATAGATTTCTTTTCCCATACCTAAAATGGTTCTGTGGGAGGATGAGGTCATAGACGACATCAGGTACTAGCAAAAGATCATTAAACTGCAAGCCAGGCAGGGAACTCAGAGAGCAGCCAAATCAACGATTTCAAAATGTGTACAGGGTTTCCTTTGGAGACTGTATACTGTCTGTCTGTCTGTCTGTCTGTCTGTCTGTCTGTCTGTCTGTCTGTCTGTCTCTCCAGTGCATGGGTGCACAAGCTCAGCAGATGCAGATATAAGTATGACTTAAGGGTTGTGTTTGAGAGGGGTCTTTGCCATCATTCAGATCCATCACAATCTCCACAACTGAGAGGAAGCATTAGCCCAAGCAAAGTGGAAAAGAGCCAGACCTGGGATTCTGGAGCTTATTTTGTGCTGAGGCAAGGTCAGAACCATGGATAGGGGCAAAGGTGCTGATTCAGAATCCAGTTGCTAGAGTTCAGTACCATGGACAGCACATCCTTGTTCTTGTTTCTCTCAACTGCTAGGCAGGGGTCAGCAAACTTTTTCAGCAGGGGGCAGGTCCACTGTCCTTCAGACCTTGTGGATGGGCAGACTATATATAGGGTGTGTGTGAACGAATTCCTATACCCCACAAATAACCCAGAGATGCATTTTAAATAAAAGCACACATTCTACTCATGTAAAAACACCCTCATTCCCAGACTGTCCACGGGCCGAATTTAGAAGGTGATTGGGCTGGATCCGGCCCCCGGGCCTTATTTTGCCTACCCATGTGCTAGAGCTTCATAGTCTGGGTAAGGTAGTCAAGACTAAAGTCCTGCCCCCAAATGCTGCATCTGCCTTTTAAAGCAGATGTTAGCTTCATCTAGACAGGGGTTTTGTTCAAGTTGTGGAAATACCTTCGGGGAAGCTCCTCAGGTATTTCCTGATCTTTCTTAGAATATAGGATCCAGTCTTAAGAGTTCAGTGGCAGGGGACTGGAGTTTGGATAGCAGTACCAGTGGATCCACTCAGGAAAGACCAAGGAGTGAGTTCATCTCCTCCAAATAGATGCTACTTTGCATTCGAGGATTTTTGGGCTGGGGCTATGAGGGCCATGAACTAACTAGATGGCCACAGGCAATCCCCACCCCCCTTTCTTGCTCTCTCTCCCCTTCAGCTCCCGCTCCACCCCCAATATCTGCATATGGGTGGTCACAATACTGCTTAGCTTACAGGAAAATATTACACTGGTGATGCACCGTGACATCAGGTGAAATGTGTGCATGATAGGTTGCAGGCGCAACTAGATGAGCACAAAATCCATGATGCACTGAGCACTACTACATGAGCAACACTTCTGGGGCCTTCTGAGTACATTGCTCATCATTGGCTTGGTATCTGCTCCATTTATGACTAGTGTGGTGTAGAGAGCCAGGGTGGTGTAGTGGTTATGAGCGGTGGACTCGTAATCTGGGGAACCGGGTTCGCGTCTCCGCTCCTCCACATGCAGCTGCTGGGTGACCTTGGACTAGTCACACTTCTCTGAAGTCTCTCAGCCCCACTCACCTCACAGAGTGTCTATTGTGCGGGAGGAAGGGAAAGGAGAATGTTAGCTGCTTTGAGACTCCTGAAAGGGAGTGAAAGGCAGGATATCAAACCCAAACTCCTCCTCCTACTCCTACTCCTCCTCCTCCTCCTCCTCCTCTTCTTCTTCTTCTTCTTCTTCTTCTTCTTCTTCTTCTTCTTCTTCTTCTTCTTCTTCTTCATACCAGTACACTCTCTCTCTCTCTCTCTCTCTCTCTTTATATATATAATCATCTTGTCTCCTTGGCAGCTAGCAAACAGTGGCATCTGCCATGTTCTTCAGTACGCACTAACATGCAGGGACTTCCCTGGTATACCCACCCTCCACAAAATAAAGGCAAGCAGAAGAAGGCAGCCCTGCCAAAGTTATCTTGATCAGCCCACTTGGAAAAGTAAAGACAGGAGACTCGAACATACCCTGCTTCATATCGAGACTATAATCAAAGACTCTGATTGTTGTTTTTCCACAACCAGTGACATATTTTATTTGCTGTTACATTTCTGCTTGAATTTCAAAGGGAATGTGTTGATGTTTGATCTACTGTATGCAACATGTCCTAGAAGGGATGTTAAGAGAAATGGATCAGTTGGTGCTTCTGAAGCAGCTGAGTTCTTATAACATTCCTGCACTGAATCTCTGATGTCAACTCCTTATCTTGTATCATTCATTGTCTGCATTTTGGTGCAAAGGAAGGAGTGTTAGATAAATGCCAGAAGCCAGTAGGCTTTGATAACACTATTCCCTTTCGAAGCTCAGCTTCCTGATTTATTCCAAACATTCTGCCTTTCCCCTACCATGCAAGATATTTTTCTTTGCATGTACATTTGAGGATTCCACCTTTCCATTCTTCTTTCTAAGTGCAAATCTATATTTGTAGTTTGCTCTACCAAGGTCTAGAGTGGAAGGTGTTTACGGGATAGAACTCCAGATACAAATCCATGTTCCATTAGAAACTCACTGGTTAGCCCTGGGCATGTCCTAGGAACACAAGAGACTGCTGGATCAGGCCAGTGGCTCATCTGTTCTCACAGTGGCTAACCAGATGCCTATGAGATGGAAGAGAGGCAGGACTGCAATGCAACAGGACTCTTCCCTCCTGCGGTTTCCACCAGCTGGTATTCAGAGGCACACTGTATCCAACAGTAGAGGAAGAACACAGCCATCAGGCCACATTTCCTCTTGATCAGTCTTCTTAGGGCTGCATATCTGTGGTGGTTGGGGCCAAATGCAAAATGTTACAGAGCATGCCAGTTAGTAAATCACACAGTTCAAATTTGGAGGAAACTCACTATTAGTGAAACATGATCTTTACACACTTGGCTGGGTTTCAGGCCTAATAAGCACAGCAGCTCATGCCCTGTGGGTTCTCCTCAATGAATTCAGTTGCTGAGACTAAAAGTCCCTGCCTCCCCACAGGTGTTTAAGTCCCTTCTTCTCCAGGGCTTTCCCCCAAGCAATTGGAGACTGTGCCTGCATGCAGCCTGTTTATGCTCCACCCATTTCACCCCTCTTCTGGTTCTGGGAGACAGGGGGGAGGCAAGCTTGTTGCAGCAGGAAGGGGTAGCACCCATGACTCTTCACCAGCCTAACACAACTCTGCCTCTTGGCCTTCCTCCTCCTACTTGCCAGTTTCAGCTTCTGCCTCTTATTCTTGACTTCCCTCTGCCACAGACTCTCCTAATTTACTAAGCCCTGTTACCTCTTCAGCTTCCAGCACCTCTTCCTCCCAGTCTTCTTCCTCATCTCCCTGTGACCACTGATCATCCCACCACCACTTCCTGGGCTCTAAACCTTCATCCCCTTGGTGGTTCCCCAGTTGGTTTGTCCCACCACTCCTCTGTGTCCAACAAGTCCATGACACAAAAGCAGGGAGAGCAATGGATATGACTGTTAAGGCTATATTCAAGCCATGCATATCTACACATACACACACACACACACACACACTGTTCTCCTTCTAGGCAAGCAAAGAGCATTATCACAGTTCAAAGACACAGTCTGGCAGGCAAGAAGACTCCAGAAGCTGTGACCATGGACAATGGTGTGGCATGGGGAGAGTCCAAGGGGCCAAATGGAGAGGTCAGAGGGCCACATTTGTTCCCCAGGCCCAAGGCTCCCAAGCTCTGAATGTGCATTGGAAAACAGAACATTATTAATAGGGCCACCATAAATTTGGTGATAAGGTTCTATGAACTAAGGTTATAGCACAGTGCAAAATAACATCCTGGCCAACATTCTGCATTAAGATGCTGAGGGTTGTTGTGGTTTTCTTTGTTGTGGATTGCCAGTGTTAGCTATTGAGATATATGCCTTCCAAATACCTACTTCTGCAGACAGTGGATGTTGCAGCTTAACAATACCAGGCTGTTATGGGATCACCTTTTAACCACCTATTGATGGTAGCATCTCCAGGTCCCTCACAATAATTTACTAACTCTTTTCACTATCTCGTAGTCCCCTCAAGAGCTGAAACAGTAGCAGAAGTGAAATATAGTGCCAAGGAGACCATTTTATCTCTCTCCTTTTTTTCCCCTGGTTCACACAGAAGCCAAGCCAAAAGCATTCCTCCCAGCTTCACTTTCAATTCCCTTGCAAAATAAATAATTTTAGAATCACATCATTTTAGAGGGCAAATGGACACTGGAGATCATATGGTGTTGTGTTCAGTGGAGCAGCAAGGCAAGGCCTAACTGGGGTCTAAGCAACTCCAGGCAAGGTGGCACAAGATAGGATTCAAACAGAGGACAGGGGTCAGGCTGTGCTCTGGGGAACTGAGATTGTTCCAGCAAGGAATGAGCTGAAACGTAGCCTTTATATAGTGGTAGCACAAGGTGCAGCCTAATGTTTAAGAGCAACTCTGCTGAGCACTACCTGGCAATCCTCATACCCACATCTTCACCACCAGCATTTCATGTTCCAGCTGTTAGGCCAGACAACAGATCCATCTAGCACACCTTCTCTGCTCTGGCTCTTTGCAGTCCTAAGCAGAGATGTTTCTTGGATCAAGCTCCGTTTTAACTGGAGTTGCCAGTGCTTGAACCTGGGGCCTTTACATACAAAACACATGTTCTCCCACTGAGTCCTGGGCCCTAACCTATGATTCTGACTGGCTAGGTCACCCAAGGACAAAGAGCAGGTTTGGCCTCTCTCAGTGTCTCCAACTCTACCACTCCTTTCATGTTGAGATAGTGTTGAAGCAAGGGCAAAATGTGTCATCCATTCTTGACTGCAACTGACAGTAACACACAATAACATTTTTGGCAACCCAGTCTAAGACTTCATCTACAAGAAAACAAAACAGTCAAACAGTCATTAAAAATGCAGGCCTCCAAATTGTAGACCACACAAACCGGTGTGAACAGAAGGTTTGGAGCAGTTGTAATAGAAGACTATTCAAGGTCTAATAAAGAGACAGTGCCTAATGTTCCGTAGGTTTTCACAAATGTCTTAGAATTAGAACTGTGCTGAATTATTGAAACAAAGACAAAGTAAAGCATGCCCTAGTTAGTGTTTGCCTAGCAAATAAGACCATGGAGCAAACAATGAAAATCTGCAGGCCTTTATGGAAGGGCCAAATATATGCCCAGTGTAAGTCCACTGATGACCATGGAACTGTCCTAATACCTTCAGGGCTAGAGGCTGTTGGTTGCCATCCAGGTCTTTAATCTAACCCAAGACTAGTTGCCATCTGGCTCTCTACTTAGAGGCTATTACTGATAATTATCAGACGCTCTATTTCTTGCCAGAATAGAAGTTCCATCAATGTTTACTCTGAAATATTTACCTAATTACACTTTCTGTAACAATATGTGAAATGAAACGCAACCATCCTTTGAAATTCACATTTCTTTGAATTTTGCAATGCAATTCTTCAGTGTGCAAAAATGCATATACTACATTAAATTGTGCATATCAATGTATATATTCATGAAAATAACATACAAAATTGTTTTATTAAGGAAAATGTGCAATATGTGTATATGTGTGCAAAATTGCATTAGAAAATGTGTATATTAGAATAAATTTGCACTAATACTGTATTCTAAGGACTAATATACATGACAACTTCTTTTTTTTAATTGCAAACTACTGTGGAAATATGGAGGACTGAAAAAATATAGAAGACTATTGTCCAATTTGGCCACATTGGACAGTGTGATGAATAATTTGAAGTGCAGCGGAACAGAAGCGGTGCTGAATGTGATGAATGCATCTATTGTAAACTGGGGGGTTTTCAGTTTAATATTAATTATCTTAGGGTGAAGCGTAGGTAAGTAGGAATAAAAGGGTGTGAGAGGACGGCATCTGGCCATGCCACGGTTTAAATCTCCTGCAGTCATAGCTTCCACTGGCACAGATTGGCCAGCGGGGCGACCCAGGGGTGGTGCCCTGCCCCAGCGACAGCAGCACAGCTGGAAAGCAATGAGATGGGTGCTGATCTCTGCCCCCCCAGCCGGATCACTGTGGGGCCCGAGGCCCAGCCACAATGCTGCCCACTGAAAAAGGTAAGCGGACTAACAATAATAATAAGGGGGTATATAGGGTAATAGTGGAGAGGCAGTACCTCTGGTGGGGGACATGTCATGCTCCTTATGAGATGGTTTGTCCACCTTTGGTCCACGCCCTGCACTCAGCTCTCACCTGTGGCTCATAGAAGCCTCACAGCTAAATCAAGTGAGGGTAGCTGATGAATTTTAAACCCTTGGTGAGTTAGGGACTTCCCCTGTATACTGTGGAGGGAAGCAAGGAGGAGATGGGGCTCATCAACCTTGAAAGGTAGTCCATCTAGGAGAAGGAAATCTCTGATCCTAAACCTCAACTGTCTTCGGAATATCTCTGGGAGAAGAAAAGGCTACACAAATCCAGAGTGGAGTCCCAAAGATGGTTGGATGGTGCCCTGTACACCTGCTTCCAGCAACTCCTGCAGCCATGCTGGTGCCAGACGTATTGCTCTGCTTTCCTTTGGACCGCATTAGTGAGGCTGAGAGGAAGGTCCTATTGTCTGGGCAGCCCAGACAACAAGTTTCTGTCCCAGGGAGTTCACTCGGGTGCTGCTAATGCAGTGGTTTGGCTTTGCCCTGGTGGCACACTCCATTGTCTCTTGGGACAGATGGATGCCAACAACAAGGATGATGAAGGGCAGAACAGAAAACAATTGCTTCTTATATCCCTTACAGCATGTGAACTTTGTGCCCACATGCTTAAATTATGTGTTAAACCAAAAACCTGTGGCTCAAATGGGTGCCCATTCCTTCCTCTTGGGACATAACCAGGTCTGGATTATGCCCATTAGTAGAATAGCATAGTCCATGAGAGTATAACAGGGGCACCAACTTTCGCTCTGGCAATTTAATATTAAAGACATCTAAAGTCATAAAATGTCCTGTCCTCCCATTCAGCTGATATTTTAGATGCTTCTCTCAATGGTCCCAGCAAGAAGCCACTCATAATAACGAGACCAGGAACTCTTCAGGCTAGCAATAAAATCCTAATTGCACCATTAAGACTCTCCGATGTTACTGCTAAGAGTTTACAGTGTCACAACTCCTAAAAGCCATTGCAAAGGCCAGAGTTTAAAATACTAGATTGTTTTGGATTTTTAGAGTTGCAGGGTGTGAACTGGTCTGAGTTACTAAGTGGAGTGTTAAATTTTCACCAGAGGAACGTAGGTTTATACCAGTTGCTGGAAACTGCAGGTGTGGAGAATGCTGCTGTGTTCAGAGTTCCAATGTATAGGTTCAGTCATTTAACCAACTACAAACCACCCCAACAGTAGTATCATCCAGCCCACATGTTACCAGCTTCTCTCTCTTTTTTTTATTCAAAATTATAACAAGACATATTATCCAAAAACATATCATCCTTGTTTCCCCCCCCCCCCAATTTTTCCTCCCTCCCCCATCCCACACAAAACCCACCCACCCCCACCCCACCCCCCGACTTCCCTCAGTTCCAGTCTGTGGTTTCTCTAAGAATGCTGTTTTCTGCATGTTACAAAGTTGTATAGATCCTCAAACTATTTAGCTGATTATTATCAATAAAACATTTGTGAATGTTTAGTCAAAAGCTGCCAAGGAGTCCAGTTCGCTTTGTTGCGTCTTCAGATAATTTGTAAAGGGTTCCCATTCATCCTTAAAGTCACAGTTATCCTTGTCCCGTAGCTTATATGTCAGTTTTGCCAGTTCTGCATAGTCCATCAATTTTTCTTGCCATGATTCTTTAGTTGGGGTTTCTTCAGTCTTCCATCCTTGCGCTACCAGAAGTCCCGTGGCCGTTGTCGCATACATGAAGATGTTTTTCAACTTTTTTGGCAGGTGTTTCCCTACAATCCCCAACAAAAATGCCTTGGGTTTTTTAACAAATGTTAAATGGAACATTTTCTTCAATTTGTTGTAAATCGTTTCCCAATTTTTTTTTTATTACCTTACAATGTTACCAGCTTCTCCATCAGAATATCAGGGGGAACTTTGTTGAAAGCTTGACCGAAATCAAGATATGTTACATCCACAGCTTTCCTCTGATCCACCAAGCTTGTAACTGCAATGGATTCTGTGCCAGCCTGCCCTCACCCCACCCACAAAGTTTCTACTGGTTGCTGCTGCTGTTGCTATTGCATTTAAGAATTGCTTCCCATAAGGTATCTCAAAGCAACTTGCAATACAATAAAAACATATGTGTAGTCCAAAAAAACTGAAGGGCACCAGGTTGGCAAAGCTTGCATTAGGATGCACTTGAATACTGCACACAAATTTTCCTGCAGACCTTTTTTTAAAAAAGTGATGCAGAAAAGAGACAAAAAAACAGGAAAATAAGAGAAGCTGAAATTATTTGTCCAGACCTAATCTGAAGCGTCCCTCTCTTCTCCTATTGCATCAGTTGAAATTCACAGGAGTTTGTGTTGTTGATTGATTCTATATGATTTACACAGGAAGAGGACCCATGTATTTGTTATATTTCATGAATGTGTTGCAGGATCTTAATTAACACTTCTAACATTCCATTAGTTTCACATTTTTTGAATGCTTTACAGTGTTTTTTCTGTAGCAAAGCAAACAGGAACGCAAGTCAAAAGAGCTTTTAAAGAAGCAACGGCTGCCCTGATATGCTCCATAAATTTGGGAGTTTTAGGAAAAACATAAAAATTGTTCTCAATTATGGGACTACTGATTTATTTTATTTTATTTTATGTAGCAGGTTGATACAATTTATATTCCATTTTGTTTTTTATTGTAAGTTTATATAGCTGAAAATGCTATGCTAGAGCTGCAGAGACAGTGTTGTAACCTGGAGAGTCAGTGTTAAGATGTGTTGCTATTGACCGCCTTCACCTCTGTGCAATCACAAACCTTGCCCTTCTAGAGGGATAGCTTCGTTTTCTATCTGACATTATTTTGCATCCTAGTGAACAACAATCCCAAGTCTCTCGTAAAAAATCTTTTGTTTAGTTATACATCAAATGATTTTCAATGATAATTAGTGATTGGCCATTTGTGCTTTTGCTGATAGACTAATTGAATAGCTATAGCTCATAGAGTCTAACTTTTGTTAACTTTTATACTGCTTCTTAGATTGTATTACATTTTTTATTCTCAGACACATTTCTCTCTCTCTCTCAATAAAGAGGAAGTGTGTGTGTGTGTGTGTGTATTCATGTGTATGTGTGGTGGGGATTTTTGCCCATTTCCCTGGTGCTAAGGTCTCCTTGGCTGCATTGTACCCTCCAACATTTTTCAGATGAAAATGTTGTTGTTGTTTAGTCGTGTCCGACTCTTTGTGACCCCATGGACCAGAGCACGCCAGGCACTTCTGTCTTCCACTGTCTCCCGCAGTTTGGTCAAACTGTCTCCCGCAGTTTGGTCAAACTGTCTCCCGCAGTTTGGTATACACAGAGCTGGTGGACAGCTTTAGTATGTGTTGCTGGAGAAGATTATTTGATAGCGACAAATGTACAGGGAGGATTTCTTTCCCAGTTAGCTCTTGCTGTCCCCAGCCCTCCTCTGCAGACAAATTCCAAAAAGGCTGGTGCATTTCACAAACATGGGCTGTTTGCTGTCCTTTTCCCTGCAGAACTAAAGCCACGGGGAATTGGAGATGTATTAGTTCAACCATAGCTGGATGACACACTTGCTTGAGCTTGGCTAAGCTGCTCTGCTCATGCTGTTCTGGCTTTCTGCAGTTGCAGTCCTAAATATGTGCAGTCAACATTTTTAAACCACTGTTGCCTTTTTTGTGTTGGCAGACCTATAGCCTCTCTCTCTCTCTCTCTCTCTCTGTGTGTGTGTGTGTGTGTGTGTGTGTGTGAGAGAGAGAGAGAGAGAGAGAGAGAGAGAGAGAGAGAGGAAGAGATCATGTTGTTGTTGTTTAGTCGTTTAGTCGTGTCCGACTCTTCGTGACCCCATGGACCAGAGCACGCCAGGCACTCCTGTCTTCCACTGCCTCCCGCAGTTTGGTCAGACTCATGTTTGTAGCTTCCAGAACACCGTCCAACCATCTCGTCCTCTGTCGTCCCCTTCTCTTTGTGCCCTCCATCTTTCCCAACATCAGGGTCTTTTCCAGGGAGTCTTCTCTTCTCATGAGGTGGCCAAAGTATTGGAGCCTCAGCTTCACGATCTGTCCTTCCAGTGAGCACTCAGGGCTGATTTCCTTAAGAATGGATAGGTTTGTTCTTCTTGCAGTCCATGGGACTCTCAAGAGTCTCCTCCAGCACCATAATTCAGATGAAAATAGGGACATTCTATTTTGCATAAGAACAGAAGAAGAGCCCAGCAGAATCAGAACAAACGTCCACTTAGTCCAATATCCTGATCTCACAGCAGTCAACCAGATACTCTGACAAGCTGATCTCACAGCAGTCAACCAGATGCTATGAGAAGCCAAGGGACACAGATGGTGCTGTGGTTAAAACCACTGAGCCTCTTGAGCTTGCCGATCGGAAGGTCAGTGGTTCGAATCCACACAACAGTGGTGAGTTCCCATTGCTCTGTCCCAGCTTTTGTCAACCTAGCAGTTTGAAAGCTTGCCAGTGCAAGTAGATAAATAGGTACCGCTCCGGTGGGAAGGTAAACGGCATCCTTTACCTCTTTTTACCTTTACCTATGAGAAGCCAGGACATGAGCACAGATGCAGTTTCAATATTTTGGGGCCCCAGTGCTTTCCCAACAAATGTTGAGGGAACTGAAGACACCTTAGCTACAACTCCAAGTGGGCAAAATTATGTGAATGACAGTGCTGACCTATCTTGGAAGACTGTTGAAAAGGATGAAATGGCTTTAGCCCTGTATACCTGAAGGAGCGCCTCCACCCACAACCTTCAGCCCAGAGACTAAGATCCAGCTCCAAGGGCCTTCTGATGGTTCCCTCATTGTGAGGGAGAGTTCCAGCCCTGTGTAACTCCCTTCTATCAGATGTCAAGGAAATAAACAACTATCTGACTTTCAGTGTGAAATGCTTTGATCACTGGAATGTGAACAAATGGAGAAATGTGGAAGGGTGGGGGTAAAAAGTCCCCCCCCACACAATTAATTATGCAGTCACAGTTAAGCAAAATAGATAAAATTGTGTTCCACTTTATGGAAGATTATGCCACTCCAATATATTGCACTCTTTCCACACACCTGGTAGCAAAATAAACCAAATGTTTGTTACTTCTCCAGTTCAATACTGAAAGTTTTAAAAATCTATCTGTGCTGCCTGCAAGCTGCTCAACCATGGCACAACTGTGAATTTTCTAAATGGGCAAAATCTCACTACCTTATAATAATATCACTTGTAATGATCAGGCTAGTAAATAAATAAGGAGTGAAATGGCCTTGTTTCCTCGGTATGTGATGCAGAAAGCCATAAAGTTTTTGGCTAAGCTATCTGCACACTCCTAAATAACATTGCCCCTTTTATTCCAGTACTATCTCTTCTCCAGTTCATGTTTCCTTGATCCTATGTAAATAGTTTCCTGAATTAGATGTTTCTTCAAGCTCTATTTAAAATGCAATATTGCCAGTATGCTTTTGAAATAGAATGGTTAAGAGAATTTCCCCATTGACGAACAATTTATGCAGTTCCATTTTCTGGGAAAGAAAGGGGAACAACTTTTTCTACATAACAGCACTCAGCAATGTATTGTTATGGGTTTGGTTTTTCTTTTTTCTTTTGGAGAGGAGTAGTAGGCTGTATGCCAAGACCCTTCTAATTCCTCTATCCAGAAAGTGTTAAAATCTAAGCAAGGACTCCAATTCCTGGAATAACCAGGGTAGATTCCTGGTGTGATAATGGCCCTCTAAATATGGGTTGTTAAGGTAACAAAGGAAGTGGCTCTCTGCCACATACCTAATGGGTGCCCCCCCCTTCAGCTTGCTGGTAGTTAGTTAGAAAAGACAAAGGCCACAGCTGAGTTACGTGTTAGCTAGAAGCTGAAAAAGCAGTCTGAAGCCTGTGAGGGAGAGATATACCTGATTTCTGCTTGAATCCAGGCAGTGGTTATAGGTGAAGCAAGACCTTCTTGGGGTGTTAATGCTGTGAGCCCCTCCATTGTAAGCTCAGGTTTAATATATGTGTAAATAAACCATATTTCATAAAGACTCTGCAGTCTCCACTGTGCATCATTCCAAGGGAACATGAACCTAGGGTAAGCGCCTGGAACCCCTGGAACTTCTCACCATTTGGAGATTGAGGTGGTGTGCAACAGTATTGTGAATATATAAGGTTTAAAGGTAAAGGGACCCCTGAGCGTTAGGTCCAGTCATGGCCGACTCTGGGGTTGCAGCGCTCATCTCGCTTTATTGGCCGAGGGAGCCGGCGTACAGCTTCTGGGTCATGTGGCCAGCATGACTAAGTCACTTCTGGCGAACCAGAGCAGCGCACAGAAACGCCATTTACCTTCCCGCCGGAGTGGGACCTATTTATCTACTTGCACTTTGATGTGCTTTCGAACTGCTAGGTGGGCAGGAGCAGGGACTGAGCAACGGGAGCTCACCCCATCGCAGGGATTCGAACCGCCGACCTTCTGATTGTCAAGCCCTAGGCTCTGTGGTTTAGACCACAGCGCCACCCGCATCCCTATATCAGATTTAGGTGGATGAATAGCCATGAAAAATGTGAAGATGGGCCCCCAACACTAGTTATTTAGGATTAGGACAGACCTCCCTATTTAGCAGGGATAGGGTTGTGCATGGGCCTTCCAATCAGATTTGGAGTGTCAATCCAACCCAATATGACCTGGAGCCCATCAGATTTGATTCAGTCACTTGGCAAGTGTGTTTGGGAAAGGGAGGAGGGAAATATTTTGTAATAATAATGTGGATATTAGGTAAAATTGTATGCAAAGATGTGCATGTTAGGAGACGTTTGCACAAAAATTGCTGGTGGCTTTTCACGAGGACTTCTTTGGTGAAAACAAAATTGCAAACTGAAGCAGGAATGTGGCTAAATCAGTGGTGTAGCGTGGGGGGTGCAGGGGGTGCCGGCCGCACCGGGCGCAACATCTGGGGTTAGGGCAAATCCACAGGTTAGGGGGCGGAAATCCATGGGTTAGGGGGCGCAAATTACTTGCCTTCCCCCGGGTGCTGACAACCCACGCTACGCCACTGGGCTAAATGAAGATTGCAAAACTGAAAAACTGGACCTGATTTGTTCATCCCTAACCCTCGGCCATTGGAGGCTGGTGCCCATTGGAAATGGGAGGGTGGAAGGTAGGGAACCCCAACAGAGGGTGGAACCAGAGCTTATGACAGACAGAACCAACTAACGCTGGGTTTCTCCCCATCATCCATCCCTACTATACATATTTGCATGGCAGTAACTCTTATTGACCTAACTAGGTCTTACTTTTGAGCAGTGGCGTAGCGTGGGTTGTCAGCACCCGGGGCAAGGCAAGTAATTTGCGCCCCCTAACCCGTGGATTTGCGCCCCCTAACCTGTGGATTTGCCCTAACCCCAGATGTTGTGCCCAGTGCGGCCGGCCCCCCCTGCACCCCCCCGCGCTACACCACTGCTTTTGAGTAGACAATATAGGATTGTTGCTGTTGTACATCTTTCGGTTACTGCAACGTACTGTAAAAGCTATATGATAAAAAAGGCACCCTTGACACAATTTAGCATTTCAAATAATGGGAACAAAAATTTGTTTGAATATGCAATGATGGCAAAATTGACCATTTTATATTTACACAAATAAAAGAATGTAGACATAAATGTATACAGAGAAAGATGCCTTATATACATTAAATTTGGAGCAGGAATTCTAACAACAACATCATCCACAATGATTGAAGTGCCTGCATGTAACATTATCTAAATCGATTCTAAATGTGTGCCCATATATCTTGCTCACTTCATGTTCTGCCAATGCCATATTTATTTTGAAGTAAACAAAATTAAATGTATGCCAATCTGAAAATTACCAAGTGGGAACACAAGACACTGCCTTATACCAAGCCAGAACATTGGTTTATCTAGCTCAGAACTGTGTGCCCTGAGTGGCAATGAGTCCCCATGGCTTCATGGCTGGATGGCATTGCCAGGGACTGAACCTGGGCTTCCTGCATGCAAAGCAGACGCCATTTATGATGAAAGAGAACCAGCTTATTCCTGAGTATTGGAAGTCTCCAAATGGTAATCGCTAGGTAGCCTCATCCTGGAAGGGTCACTGAAATACTGAAACACACTTTCCCCAACACCTTTTAGCTATTCATTGTGCTTGACATAAAAGGCCCCCTACTCTGTGCAATCAGGTGTTGTGTCAAATGTTAGTCACACTTGTGGTCAGTCCATTGAAATTAATAGACCTGATTAACATCTGCCTATTTATTTCAATGGGCCTACTCTGAATAAAACTTAGCTGGATTCAACCCCATCAGTATATTCTTTTCGTCTGGGTTTTTCAAGCAGTGTATCTAATCTTGAGCCCTCCAGATGCTGATGGACTACAGTTCCCATCACCCTTGACCATTGGCCATCCTGGTAGGGGTTTATGGGAATTGGAGTCCAACAATATTTGGAGGCCCACAGCTCCCCCTGCCTTAGAGCTATGCTGGACAAAACCAATACAGTGGTACCTCAGTTTAAGAACAGCCCTGTTTACGAATGATTTGGTTTACGCAAAACCGGAAGTAGTGTCCCAGGTTGCGAACTTTACCTCGTATTAAGAACAGAAGCTGAACGGTGGAAGGGCATTGGCAGCAGGAGGCCTCATTAGGGAAAGTGTGCCTCAGTTTAAGAACAGATTCAGTTTAAGAACAGACTTCAGTAATAGATTAAGTTCGTAACTCAAGGTACCACTGGACTTTGAATTGTGCCCGGAGATAAAAATAGGAAGCAGACACTCCAAGTGCCCCATTTTCCAGGAACATCCCTGATTTACAGAAGCCACCCCAGTTTCTGATTGGAGAAATGTTGGAAGGTATGGAGTTATCCGACCCCCTAGCCATCTGAAGGCAATCCTGTATAGGGAAGGTTTTTTTTTTAAAAAAAAATGTTTAACATTTTATTGTTTTTATATATGTTGGAAGCTGCCCAGAGTGGCTGGGGCAACCCAGTAAGAGGTGTGGGGTATGAATAGTATTAATTATCATTATGGAATAGGACATCCCTATTTTCATCAGAGAAATGTTGGAGGGTATGCGGAAGTCAACAGAGATCTTCCTACGTGGACAAAAGTATGTTCAGTACAGTGTGTTCCTGTTAATAACCTGGCACTCTGATGGCCTCCTGAACAGCTGGAGCAAATTCATATTTTATGTTCAGGTAAATATTTATGAGCTAGCAATTTTATTTTTATTTTTTTACTCGTTCACTTTATTTCCCACATTCCTTTCTCTGTTGGAAGTGCACATCTAGACAACAACTGGGCCTTGCACCCTGATGACCAGAAAAAAAGGGACAGACACGCAGGCTAGGGTTGAACTGGGCCACTTTTATTAAGTTAAACACAATGAGATCAGCAGAGGGGATAGCTGTGGAGGGGGAACTTACTTTGACAATAACTATAGCCATTGGGTGGCAAACCCCTGCCTGAGAAATCAGAGGCATGGCTAACTAGCCTACCCCCTTTTCCATGCACCACCTTGAAGGTGAGAAGGTCAGTGTTTCTGCATCACCATCCCCTGGGACCCCATAGCTCCAGGTGGATGAAGAGGTTTGACCTCAAAGGTGACCCCACTCCAGAGAGTTTAGAGAGGGGGTCAGAGGGCCAACCATTCACCTTAGAAGGTGCCTGAAGGGTGTCACCAGGCTAAAACAATAACCATTCCCCTTCTCACACCTGAACTGTTAAAGTGACCAAAATGAACCAGATTAACCTACTAAACATCACAGCTGACCATCTAGCTAAAGAAATGGTTATCGCCCCACTTCTTCCTTGAAAGCAGCAGCTGGGAAACACAGTGGTACCTCGGGTTACAGGCACTTCAGGTTACATACACTTCAGGTTACAGACTCCGCTAACCCAGAAATAGTACCTCGGGTTAAGAACTTTGCTTCAGGATGAGAACAAAAATAGCGCAGTGACGGCACGGCAGCAGCAGGAGGCCCCATTAGCTAAAGTGGTGCTTCAGGTTAAGAACAGTTTCAGGTTAAGAACTGACCTCCAGAACGAATTAAGTTCTTAACCCAAGGTACCACTGTAGAGGATTCTAAGACTGCAGACCAATGCATACTTAAAAGTAAAGGCAAAGGGACCCCTGACAGTTAAGTCAAGTCGCGAATGACTCTGGGGTTGCGGCGCTCATCTCGCTTTACAGGCCGAGGGAGCCAGCGTTTGTCCACTCCACAGACAGTTTTTCCAGGTCATGTGGCCAGCATGACTAAGCCACTTCTGGCACAATGGAACACTGACACCAGAGCAGCGTACAGAAACGCCTTTTACCTTCCTGCCGGAGCAGTACCTATTAATCTATTTGCACTTTTTGGGGTGCTTTTGAACTACTAGGTTGGCAGGAGCTGAGACCGAGCAATGGGAGCTCACCCCATCGCGGGGATTCGAACCGCCAACCTTTTGATTGACAAGCCCAAGGCTCAGTGGTTTACACCACAGCATCACCCACATCCCACAATGCATACTTACCTGGGGAAAATTCCTGCTGAACTCAGAGGGGTTTATGGCTGAGTAGGCATGTATAGGATTGTGCTGTAAGCTGAATGAAAGGGTTTAATCCTGTGGAACAGGGATTGGGGACCAGTTGCACTCCACATTTTTAAGGGCTCCCAACTCCCATTGCCTCTGAATAAGGGTCATGGGAGTTGGAGGCAGCAGTGTGTAGAGGTAACAGGATGTCCTGAGAGATGTGCTGTCTTCCTGGTGCAAGGATTCAAGATGAGACAGAGAAGTTGCCAAGCCTTACAGAGCTCACTAGCCTCAACCTCTTCCTTCTGATTCATATGGATGCAAATGAAACTGCCAGAAACAGCTTTCAGTGTATAGCAAGGGACTATCATTTGAATTTATCATCTGAGTTTTCTCTGGGTGATTCCCTCCCCCCAACCATAACTGCAAGTCACCCTTGCATCTCATTGAGAAATGTTACAGGAGGGCAATTTGGGTCTTATCTGATCCATCCTATATTCCACCAGAGAAGTTGGCCCCTAGCCCACTGGTGCATTAGGGAGACATTTGCACCACATGTTTGCTTAGCAGTAAATCCCACTGAACTTAATGGGGCTTTCTTCTGAATAACCATGCCTAGGACTGCACTGACATGCAAAATGTAAATGCTTCTCTTTCCAATAACCTCCTCCTTCTCTCAGGTCCTGCAGGTAAAGATGCATTAAGCAGCTTAGTTAAAATTTAATCCCCCTTCATAAAACATTTAGAGTTTGTACTCTCTCTACACACAGACAATTTTGACAGGGGTTAAGGTTTTATGGGAGGTACATTGAAAAGTGTTGACTTAGCAGAAGAAGAAAGAAAGCGTCTGGGAGCAGAAGAAGGATTCCTTTGGGATCATACCAGAGGCCTGTTCAGCCCAGCATCCTTTCTCACAGTGGCCAGCCAGATGTCTCTGGTAACCCCACAAGCAGGCAAGGAGGAGAATATTGCTCCCCACTGCACGGCTCCAAAAAGAGTCTGGAGAGGAACATGTTTGCACAGGAGGAGAGGAAGTGGGACAATAGACAGTTGTGGTATACAGTGGTACCTTGGGTTAAGAACTTAATTCGTTCTGGAGGTCTGTTCTTAACCTGAAACTGTTCTTAACCTGAAGCACCACTTTACCTAGTGGGGCCTCGTGCTGCCGCTGGGCCGCCACCACACGATTTCTGTTCTCATCCTGAAGCAAAGTTCTTAACCCGAGGTAATATTTCTGGGTTAGCGGAGTCTGTAACCTGAAGCGTATGTAACCTGAAGCATATGTAACCCAAGGTACCGCTGTACTTGTAAAGAGTGATGGACTAGGATCTGGCAGAAATCAGGGTTCCATTACTGGGTGACCTTGGGCCAGTCACCAACTCTCAGCCAAATCTACATTGTTGTAGGGTTTAAATGAAGAAGGGGAGAACCCTGTACACTACCTTTGGAGAGAAAAAATGGACTATAAATACAATAAATTAATCACTAAGCCACTTCTGCCTGGCATTTCTTGCATTAGCCAGCAGAGAGGAGTGGGTGGAGGCTGCAAATTATTTTCCCATCCTCTTTTTCTCCTCCTGATCCTTGACATGGCACTCAGCGCAGTCGCCCACCCTGTTTGCAGTGTTAGATTAGTTTGTCAACTATGGTTGGGGCTGAGGAGGAATTCCACACTGAATTACAGGTCTGGAGCACTTAGCAGTGGGCGCTGAATGATTAGGTTGATTGGTTTGATTGGCTTTTGGTTACTTCCCCGGTTGTTTGAGAGAGAAAGGGAAGAGGGGGCAGAAAATGGTGAGTCCCGTGTGATACTTTTCAACTTAACGGTGATTCCAGAGACTTGTACACAGAGCTTTGTGACCTGTGGGGCAAGATATGGATCCCTTCTGAGGAGAACCAATCCCACTCACCTCAAGTCATGTGACTTGAAGGGAGCATGAATTTGGAACACCTCCAGGGCTGTCTTTAGCATATGCGCTGCTGGGGTGCAAAGATCCACCCAGCACCCCCAAATTTAGTTTAAGGTAAAGGTACCCCTGCCCGTACGGGCCAGTCTTGCCAGACTCTAGGGTTTTGCGCCCATCTCACTTAAGAGGCTGGGGGCCAGTGCTGTCCGCAGACACTTCCGGGTCACGTGGCCAGCGTGACAAGCTGCATCTGGCGAGCGAGTGCAGCACACGGAACGCCGTTTACCTTCCCACTGGTATGCGGTCCCTATTTATCTACTTGCACCCGAGGGTGCTTTCGAACTGCTAGGTTGGCAGGCGCTGGGACCGAGTGACGGGAGCGCACCCCTCCGCGGGGATTCGAACCGCCGACCTTTCGATCGGCAAGTCCTAGGCAATGAGGCTTTAACCCACAGCGCCACCCGCGTCCCTAACCCACCCGCGTCCCTAACCGCCCCTAAATTAACTTTTATTGAGCTTTTTGGGGGAATATTGAGGAATATTTGACGCTACAGAGTTACCGAGCGATGGAGTTGGGGAGGCAGGGACTTTTGCTCCATTGTTTTTCACTGCCGCCAATCAAGAGGGACGGGTATACAGTAGGTATACATTTGGTCCCCCCAGAATTTAGCGCCCGGGTGCCCAGCACCCCTTGCACTCCAGGATGAAGATGGCCCTGAACACCTCCCTCTTCTCCTTAAGGGTCTGGTGGGGGGGAAATGGGCTGGGATGAAGACCAGCTTTACTCCCTGCAAGATGGGCTCACCCAGTCATGGTAAGCTTAGAAGCCTGAGACAGGAGCAGTGAACATTTTTTTAAAAAACAGCAACAACAAATAGTGCTTTTAATTAAATAAAAAACTTACATGGCTCTGCTTTTAGCAACAACAACAAAACATCCGGAATTCCACAGTGCTGTGTAGGCAGGATTCAGATGGCCTCTCCTCTTGAAAAGGCTGGGACTTAGAGTAGAGAAATACTGAGACATGGGAAATAATAATAATAATAATAATAATAATAATAATAATAATAATAATAATAATATTTATACCCCCCCATCTGGCTGAGTTTCCCCAGCCACTCTGGGCGGCTCCCAATCGAGTGTTAAAAACAATACAGCATTAAATATTAAAAACTTCCTTAAACAGGGCTGCCTTCAGATGTCTTTTAAACATAAAATAGCTGCTTATTTCCTTGACATCTGATGGGAGGGCGTTCCACAGAGCGGGCACCACTACTGAGAAGGCCCTCTGTCTGGTTCCCTGTAACCTCACTTCTCGCAATGAGGGAACCGCCAGAAGGCCCTCGGAGCTGGACCTCAGTGTCCGGCTGAATGATGGGGGTGGAGACGCTCCTTCAGGTATATCAGGAAAACAGTGTTGAGAAGACTAAAGAGGATAGAAAAACACAGAACAGTGCTTCCTTCCACACTTTCCTTCCCCGGCACAAAAAGCTGAGCATGGAATATTGCTTCCTTATCCTGCCCTCTAACCCACAGAAAGCTGAAAAATGAAAGACAACGTGATATAGATTGCAAACTGGTGCGTTCTCCTTCCCAGTTTCATGCACAGTTTACTGTAACGATAGTAGGTGATAAAAGAGAGCTCAGGTTACGTGTTTCATTCCTCCTTTTTTATGTCATCTCTGAAACTTCCTACTAGGCTTTTTGAGAAATGAGGGTGTGTTGAGATATGTCTTTCTACATAAGACCACAGTTCTTACAGTATTATTTCCACCTGTTTCCACCTCTGGAAGTTATAGAGCAGGGCATGAAGACAATGGCACTTTCTGTTCCAGGGCCGGATTTAGGTTTGATGAGGCCCTAAGCTACTGAAGGTAATGGGGCCCTTTATATGTCCAGCTGTCCTTTGTCAACAACAAATTGTCGCTGTTTTTCTGTGTTGAATATATGCTATATGGTAATTTATGGACCTAATAGGTATCTAAATCCATTTGCACATACAGAATGTAGGCACCCTATATACAGAAATGAGCAAACCAGTGATATTTTAGGGAGCAGGCTAGCAGGCGGGGCCCATTACATACATCATAGGAGCCTACACAACACAAAACACTGTTGCTGTATGTCGGTTTTATTTTATTTGTTTTTTATCTTATATTTTGGAAATGTACATCCAGGTTTTTTCCTTTACATTTTTTGGGGGGCCCCAAGAGAGTGGGGCCCTAAGCTATATCTTGTTTAGCTTATACAGACCTGGACACATTCTACTCATGTAAAAACATGCTGATTTTCGGACTTCCTGTGGGCCGGTTTTAGATGGCAATTGGGCTGGATCTGGCCCCCATGCCTTAGTTTGCCTAGCCATGGTTTAGACCACAGCACCACTCCCCAAGGCATCTTTACTACAGTACCAACAGAGAACGGCACCCATCATGTAACTGAGTTCTGCTTCTGCTGAGACATTAAATCTCTCTCTCTCTCTCTCTCTCTCTCTCTCTCTCTCTCTCTCTCTCTCTGTGCAAGCGTGCAAATGAGAATGAACATCACAATATATAAACATAGATCAGTTGCAATGTTATTGCTAGGTTTATATGCCTTTTGTATTATGATGCTACTTCAAGATTTAGATGCCTTTCACTTCTGATTTGTTCCTTTTATTGGCTGCTGCTATAAACGCGGCAGCTCTTTTTATTAGTTTTCTCTCCTCTTATTGCCATGGCGGCGTCCCTTGAGCATTTCGTCTGTTGCGAGGGCCATTATCATCGTTGTCTAAATGGCTTTGCCATGTCGCTTTTTGATCATTAACATTATTGGGGAGGAGAGCCACAGCAAATTGGTTTTTGTTTTTCTTTGTTTCTCCTCCTCTTTGACACCTTCAACGTTCCAGTTTACAATCGTTTCGTTGTTTTTCGAGATGTGGCATGAAACGTTTGTGCCCAGGATTTAGCTTGCATTGATCTATCTTTGAGCATGAACTCTTTTAGATGTCCAAGCCTCACAAAATTAAAATTGTGTGCAGGGGAGGGGAGGGGAGGGCATGCTTGCTGGTTCTGGCCCCCTCTGTCACATTTGTCAGAGCCACCCATCAACTGGAGTCAGGAAGTCTGCTGTTTGCATGCAGGCAGTGCTCCCCCCCCCCCAGGGGGTATGCAGGGGTACGCATACCCCTAAACATTTTGTGAATCTAACGGGAGAAGAAACTAAAAAAAAAATAAAAATTTAGTTTATTCTCTAGAACATCAGTTCTGATGAATAGCACAGTGAATCGTCAGTTCCTTTCCTACCCCCAATGGCGGCCTCCTTTCCTTTCCCAGTGTTTCCTGAGTCTCAGACAGAAGTGAGGGGAGAGACTCCACCAGGCAAGGCCTCTTTCCACCTGCCTTGCCCCACCCTCTAGTCTCTGCTTCTCAATTTGTACTGTATTATTTTATGTACTGTGGCTTGCCGTTGTTATATTGATTATAGTTTAGAAATTATTTATTGTAACTGTTGAGTGGATTTCTGTTTAACTTTTATATGCTATTATTATTTAATACTATTCTAGTGATTGTTGAATGTTACTTTTTTGATGGAGGTTGCCTATTTAAAAGTTTTATTATCACATTTTTGTATTGCATTAAAAAGGTAAAGGACCCCTGACCATTAGGTCCAGTCATGACCGACTCTGGGGTTGCGGCGCTCATCTTGCTTTATTGGCCGAGGGAGCCGGCGTACAGCTTCCGGGTCATGTGGCCAGCATGACTAAGCTGCTTCTGGCAAACCAGAGCAGCGCACGGAAATGCCGTTTACCTTCCCGCCAGAGCGGTACCTATTTATCTACTTGCACTTTGATGTGCTTTCAAACTGCTAGGTTGGCAGGAGCTGGGACCGAGCAACGGGAGCTCACCCCGTCGCAGGGGTTCGAACTGCCGACCTTCTGATCGGCAAGTCCTAGGCTCTGTGGTTCAACCCACAGCGCCACCCGTCCCTTTTTGTATTGCATTAGATTGTTATAAAATGTACATTTTTTGTTTCTTCAGCTTTTAAACCGCCTTGAGTATTGTAAGATAGAAAGACGGTATTCAAATTTAAAAATGATGATAATGTGCCAAAATGATATTACCTCTAAACATTTTTTTTTTAGGAAAAAAAGCACTGCGTGCAGGCATCCAACATGATTTAGAACCTTGACAGCTCAGGGTTCTAGATCACTGGGGGAGCTCTTTCTTTCAGATCTTCTGGCAGTACTGTGGGGACTGATGGGATATGATGGAGAGACAGGGACAGTAAACAGGACCATACTCACCTCCTCCCACAAGTCTAACTGTGTGAGACTTGAACAACCGAACATATCTTTTCTGTACTCACCATTTCAGTAAACTAAATTCTTGTTCATGTGCTTTCCGCACAGCATGTGTTGTCTTTGATGGTATGGATAACCAGGCTCTTGTGTTTCTTGTTCAGTGGGGGCCACATTGCCAGTAAACATTTTAGCACCTTTCATATATAACCTGCCAGGGTCAACTGGGACTTGAGCCAGGAGCATCCGGGTCAGAATGTTGGTGTCCCTTGGGGATGAACATCTCAAAGTAGTAGAGGGAAAGAAGAATGGTGTAGCATTGCCACCCTTCATCCTGCCTAGGCTCACTAGTTGGGCTGAGGTTCAGACCTAGATGTCTAGGAGTTCGGGGGAGACTCGGGGTTGGAATCTTACGATGGCTGCCAGGTTTGGACAGTGATTGGCCTGTCAGATCACTTAGATCATCTGGGCAGGTTCTACTAGTGTCATCACAACCTACAGAACATCACAGGGCCGTGACTTGTACTTTCTGCCCTCTATTGAAAGTGGCCATCCATCCAGAGCCAACATAACCTGAAGTACATCTGTAGCCTTATTGGAGTTCACCGATTGGGTCTGCGTTGCTCCAGGACAGGAGGAAGGAAGTCAAATGACACCGAGGTTGGTTCAAAGAAAGAGTTTATTCTGCTCTCCAGATAGCAGAAGGCACTTGCGTGGTGAGTCCACAGCAAGTCCAAAGAAATCAGAGATTACATGTAGTATATATATCCTCCAGGCACCCTCTCCCTCCTTCCTAAGGAATCCAACCACGTCAGCCTATGTACGCAGGTTGACATCACATATGTTCTTGCTCTGGTATTCTTAACCATAAAAGGGTATTTCTTCCTGTACTTCTGACCATAAAAGGATCTTCCTCTTCCTACTCTTATCTTGGAGGAAGAGGTCGTCATCTCCGAGAACACGCTCTGGCATTGTTCCCGGACTTAGGTCTGTGCGTCTTTTGTGCTCAGGACATAAGATAAGGCACAGACATGTCTTCTCTGTTCTACTGGTACAGTCAGGGTCATCCCTTGCCATGACTGATAAAGGAGAGAGTTTGTTTATACAGCTGTGTCCTTGTTATGCATTTGCTCAACAGCTCAAGTTTTATGTATTTTAGAGTGCTCTCTTGGAGAAACAAGAAAGGGGGGGGGGGTTGAGTCAGTTTTAAACTGACTGCACAGAACCCCGTTCCTTCACATCTAAAGTGTAAGGAGCATAGGAAGCTGCCTTTGCCTGTAACCAGCTAATTGGTCCACCCATCTCAGTATTGTCTACACTGAATGGCAGCAGCTCTCCAGGGTTTCAGACAGGTGGCACTCCCAGCTCTACCTGGAGGCACCAAGGGTTGAACTTGGACCTTCTGTGTGCAAAGGAGATGCTTTACTGCCGAGCTACAAGCCTTTATTCTATATCTTTTGACAGGCACATGGCGAGACATGAGCAAAATGTACTTCATATTGATTTAGTTCCCATTAAACCAATGGGACAGGACTGTAGGCATTTATTCTGAACAGCGTTTACATGAGATAATTTACAGAAGGGTTTTGATCATTATAAATACTGAAGACAAATGTTTCTTTTTGGGGCTCTAGTGTGTAATCCAGATGTTGTTTGTGTGCTATTAAGTTGTACAAGATATTTATTGAGAGATTTATTAAGTGACTCAAATGGAAGGATCTGGAAATATTGCAATGGAGCGTAACACATCACAGTGAAGAATGGCTTATTTGTTCTTCAAAATAATCATAAAGCAAGCCTCCTATTACTGATGGGAAAAACGAGGGATGAGAGAGGGATAAATTTGGGCAATTTAGTGGTTTACATGATGGTGCTTTTGAGTACATCTGTTTGCTGGATTGACAGCTGGATTCGTATCTTGGAACAGACACGATGGTGGATGCAAGCTGACAGATAAACAGTAAGATATTTTAATTTCTTGATTCTGGAAGACTTTGTGATGCTTTCCTTTCAGGCAATTTTCAACAACCAGTCAATGTGCTGGTTTTTAAAGCCAGACAATGAAAAACACCCTTCCTTAGCCTGTCCTCACTGAATTATATGGAATAACTGCTTATGGGAGACTGTTCACCTAGATCACTTCTAAAGTAGGTGTGCTTGCAATATTATATTTTCAAGTCTGGAAGGGCTTTAAAAAAAATTAAAAAGCTAAGCTGTTGCAATATAAATGAGGGGCATTTGACTAGGGCATGAGGGATCAGGCCTGCCTTGGATGAATTAGTCTGAATCAGAAGTATGAAACACCACTCAGATTGCCACCCTAGAGTCTAAATAAGGGGGGGGAAATTAGTAGCATCAAAGTCAATGATTGAGGGGAAGATGCTAATCCAAGGGAACACCAGCAGTTGACAGGAATTAAGATGGAAACAATCCAGGAGTTAAGATGGAAACAGGAATTAAGATGGAGACAATCCAAATGGGTCAAAGAATGATTAAGAGGCAGGATGAAGATAGGGAATCAGGGCCACTGACGGAGGAATGGCGGGGGGAGCGCACCACCCCCAGCACCATTGGGGAGGGGGGTACCATCACGGCCACCACCCCCCCCCCGGACACACGCTGCACACTCCCCCATCACACCGGGCGCCATGCCCCCACAGGCAGCGCCCCATGCCCCCAGGACGCACGGCACACCCCCATGGTGGCACACCACGCCTCCAGGACGCATGCCACGCCCCCACAGGCAATGTGCCATGCCCCCGGGACGCACGCCAGCCACACCCCCTCCTGCTCTCCACCCCCGATGCCGGAGCATGCAGCTTCGCCACTGATCAGGGCTGGGAAACAACAGAATGCAGGAAAAAGTATAACTGGAAGCAAATACATAGTCATGTCAGATCTTCTATGTGTTTCAACCTTGAGTCTCCAGATGTTGTTGGGCCACAATTCCCATAATCTTTGGTCATTGGCTAAGCTTGCAATGGGTGATGGACACTGTAGTGAAACAACATTTGGGGACTAAGGGTTGAAAAATGCTGTTCAAAAGGAATAATAAATTATGTACTTCCTCTTTCCATACTTTGAGACCTTGCCAAACGGTGTGTTTGTGTGTGTGCATGTTTCACTAATATGGGGACTGGGTAGATGGCTTCCCACACAGAGTATGCACCAGGGGTGTGAACCAACCACAAGATTTGGTTGACACTCAGTTTGTTGCTTTTTCAAACCACCCAGTTCAGTTCAGCCCTTTCTCTACTTCTGACAGAAGTGGGTGAAATTTGCTGGTATAGTTACTCCTCCAAAGTGAATAAAACCTGTCAAATTATAAAGACACCTAGTTTGCGCGGACAGGCGGAGTCCCTAGGTCCCGAGCACCCCCCCCCCCCCGTCATGTGGAATAATGACTCAAGACAACGTGCTATGGGATTAAATTGGCCACAACTTTATTAAATTTCAAATGTGGGTAGACCTTGGCTCAGGCATTGGGCGTTCTCCCTCCCCAGTCCCCAGCCGGGGACCTAGGGAGCATCAGGGTTATCCAGTGTTTGTGTGGGGGATGGGCCGGCTCTGGAGAACATATGTTCAAGCAGAGATAGCTGCCACCGTTATGCCGCCGCCGCAGGCGAGAGCAATGACGACCTTTCGGCGTACGGTCAAAGCCTCCCTTCAGAAACCCCTTTAATGGGGAACCCTGGTATCACCGCTGCAAAGAGGAAGATGGACAAAAGGATTCCGCCCATGGCCTGATACCGCCAAAGTTGTGACGTTTTGCTACGGGAAAGGCGAAACCTGCCAATGCAGGGAAATTCCTTTCCGGCCATTTGACAGCGACCTCAACGTAGGAGCGCCCGCATACCTGTAAGAAAAGTTAACCTGCAAAACCTGTGAAGAAAGTTAACCTGTAAAATAAGGCATTAACTGAGGGTGGGTAGGGTGGGAGAAGCTCTGAAGCCAAGTGAGGATTCCCAGGTAAGATCCTCCCTCTATTGTGTGGGCAGGTAATCCCTCCCCTACCTGGCCTGGTCTCCTTGGCAACCCTTCCCCCAGGTGGGATTGGACAACTGACTGGGGTAGGCGGAGACCTCCAGGTATCCCACCTGAGGGAAGGCAAAGCCAAGCCTATGCTGATGGAGCCGCTCCAGATCCAGGGGCTGCGCGCGTCCACGCAAAGGTCGCCCCCCGTTTTATGCGGGGAGCGGTCATTTTCTCAACAACTCTAAAATGCCTCCCACAATAAGTAAGTAAATAAATAAGTTGTCCATTCTGAGGGCATGAATTCTGCCAAATTCGAGAAGGACAGGTGCAATAGCATTTCTTCCAAGGAGACTTTGATGAAGTCTTGGGATGGTTGAAAAAGCAATTCCTAGTGTTTTGGAGGAGTAATGCATTGGGAAACTGTAGGGAAACTCAGATTATAAGACAGTTGCACCAGTCACATCAAATCTCTACACTCTGGTGCTTAATGTTCTCCCCCACGCCCAAAAAAACACACTGGCTTTCTGCCATTTTGTTAAGATTTGGAACATTATATTCTCTTTCAGCAGAAGCTTGCCTGCAGCTTTTTTAACAACAACAACACATGGATCACCGAGGTGGCACAAATTAATTATTATTATTCTGTATTGATTTATACTCCGCCTTTTATTCTTGATGAGATACAAGGTGCATTACAGATAAAAATGAGAACTGCTAAAAACACAGAACAAAAACTTTTTTTAAAAAAATGATAGAACTAGAACTCTATACATATATCTCCCTGGAAAAGACCCTGATGTTGGGAAAGATGGAGGGCACAAAGAGAAGGGGACGACAGAGGACGAGGTGGTTGGATAGTTTTCTCGAAGCTACCAGCATGAGTTTGACTAAACTGCAGGAGGCAGTGGAAGACAGAAGTGCTTGACGTGCTCTGGTCCATGGGGTCACGAAAAGTCGGACACGACTAAACGACTAAACAACAACAACAGCATATATAAAATCTATTAAAACCATACTAATGACTACAATAAAAACAGCACAGCATCTGCCCTTTCATCAAAAGGAGTCAATTCGTTCTGCTTCACCTCAAGATTTGGGATTCTTTTCAATCTGATGCAGAGCCCTAGTATGAACACTTCCCGCCTTTGGGCCGGATTAGGATGCATGGGGCAGGTGAGTTCAAATGATTCATGCTTCCTCTTTTGCCACATCCTTGGAACATCTGAAGCGACTTTCATCTATGGTCAAAGGCATTCATTAGTGGAAGTACATAGCCCAGACATCCTCCCGTAGGGGGGAAGACCACAGCCCAGCATGTTCTACATCCTGAGGGTCTCATCTACAATTTCTGCTACCTACCTTGAGAGGGTTGGGGAGGGATCAGGAAGCAGATGATGTAAAAGAATTGTGCCTGAGATTTGAGGGAGATCAATTAAAATAGCTTGGCAGATTCCTGTGTTGGGTGTATGGCCTCCAGATCAAAAGATTTTTGCAAATGGGAGTTCTATTTGACTCCTACTTGGCAATATCACTTCTTCTACTTAAAAGAAAAATGAAAAATGATGAGGAAGAGGTGCTGTTACACCGGGATTAGTATTTTCTATGGCTTTAGTGTGTGTTGGAGCAGGGGTAAATTGTTCTGGGTTAGATTCCATCTGTGAGTTGCCAATTGGCATTGCCTGCCCTTGAGGAGGAGGGGAAACGCTGTTATTATTGCATCCACACTTAAAAAAAAGAAAAGAAAAAAGACATACCTGGAATCCGCTGTGGCAAAACAGCAGGAAAGAAATATCCGTTCCAAAAAGGGAAGCGATAGTGTAAGGAAGCTTATTCTTAACAGGAATCCTATGGTGAGGTATCAGGCAGCACTTAACAATGACTCATTGTGCCAGGAATGCTCTTTCACAAACCACCTGTGTCAGTAATTTAATTACCTAGAACTGGGTTAGAATTAGTGACATGTGAGCTCGCACTAACTTGTCACATCATCTGTTGGGTTCTTGCTGAGCTTTTATGGCCAGAAGAATCCCTTGTTACCCAGGACATAGAGCTTCCATGCCTCCCAGACCAGTCAACGAAGCTGGAAGGTCCGAGGAACTCTTCATTCCCAGGCTTCCCGGCAGCCATCTCTGCATGCTCAGATGGAACTCACCAGATGTGGCATTTAAAGTATGGTTACCAGATCTTTTTCAATGAATACAGGGACACTTTTTGGGGGGGAGGGGGAGCTGAGTAGCAACAGGGAGTCAGTAGTGGGGATGGTGAGGCAAAAGACCCTGGGCGCAAGCACACATGCATATTGTATAAAGGGGCTAAACCCTTCTTTTGCACCCTGTGAAACATAAATGCGCAGAGTTTTTTAAAAACTGGGCAATGGTGCGCCGTGCGCCCATGACTCCCAAGCCTCCCCCAATCTCCTGCCCCCTTCCCCCTTTGTTTTGACTGATCAGGGGAGGCTCGGGAGTCACAGGCGGCTGGCCGTTGCCCAGTTTTTTTAAAACTCTGTGCATTTATGTTTCACAGGGTGTGAAATAAGGGCTTTGCACCTTGCCTGGCGGAGAAAACGCACGCCTTGTGCCCCTCCTGGGCAATGGCTGCCTGCCTGCAACTTCCGAGCCTCCCCTGATCTGTCAAAACAAAGGGGGAAGGGGGAAGGAAATCTGTACCGCCAGACATTCCTGGTTCCCCCTTGGCAGTGGTGGTGGCAGCAAGCAGCGAACAGCTCCTGAAGCCAGCCAGAGCCAACTGCGCTTCCAGGCTGGCTCCGGGCTGCTGAGGCTGCCACTGCCCAATTCCCGGGGACAGATTTGCAAATCTGGGGACATTTTTTCTGGGGACAGATTTGCAAATCCAGGGACTGTCCCCGGGAACCAGGGATGTCTGGTAACCCTAATTTAAAGATGAAATTGGGATGGTGGTGTAAGCTCACACCACCATTCTTTGCCCACATTTCCCAAAATAAAGACTCTGGTGGAAAGGTCACAGCTTTATTGATTATAAAGGGCCAATCATTCGCTCTCAGCCTTACCTACCTCACAGGAATGTTGTGAGAATAAAATGGGGGTGGTATATACCATTGAGCTCCTTGGAATAAAAGGTTGGGATGTATATGTAATAAAATAAATAAAAGGAGAGAATGATCTATCCATCCAAAGCTGTAATTCAGGCTCGATATAGGAGCTCACATAATTGTATCACCCCGATACAGGAGCTCACATAATTGAATGCTCCTCCTTTTAAAAACATCTCCCTGAGACTTTCCCACAGCTAGAACACTAGATATCCAGGAGAAGGCTGCTAGACTAGCTCTCTCCCTGACAAGTTCGATTTCTATGCAAGGGGATTAGCTCATTTTTCACTTTGCCCTGACACATTCTGGCCTCTGCCAGTTGCTAGCAGACCACTGGGAGGCTATCTTCTGCCTCCCAAGAAGGGCATCATGGCTTGAGGGAAACCAACCTGGCTCCATCCATCAGACATGCAGTGGTTCTGGTGCTTGCTGTCATATGCCTTCCTCATTCCTTTTGTATCTTATCTATTAGATTATGCTGTTGTGGACAGGAACTGTCTATCACTTAATGATTGTTTGGTGCTTGGAGTCCAGGGGTTCTGAAGGTACATGATTCTGAAGTTCTCCTTCCTTGGCTGGAGGAGTGTGGTGAGGAGGCAGGCTGGGAGGTGAAATTAAGGCCATCCTCTCTCTCTCTGCAGAGTAGGCTCACTCAATCACAAAAGGTCTGGAAGTCTGAAATATTATTTGACTGTTTCCCACACATGGCCTCCTTTCCCCTATGCACTTTCTCTTCTTTTCTCTTCTTTTCTCTTCTTTTCTCTTCTTTTCTCTTCTTTTCTCTTCTATCTTTATTGCAAAACATACAACACAAACAGACAAAAACAATACCACAATGACAACTAAGCATTAATTGACTACACATCATCTAACATCACACATATTTTTGACTTCCTAATCACCTCATTGTGCTTTCTAAATATTCTTAACCTACAGTGTCTGCACTTCCTGTTATATCTATTATATACCAAGAATTTTTTTTCATGTTTATAATTTTCTTTAATATTCAAGATTCAATCTATACCTGTCAGGAGATTTGCATTTTCACAATATTGTTTAAAATATTCTTTAAATATTGTCCATTCTTTGCTCACTTTCTGATTTGAGTTTCCTCTTATTCTCCCAGTCATTTTCGCAAGTTCCAGGTATTCTATCATCTTCACCTGCCAGTCCAGCTTTGCACTTTCTAAAACTTTCAAGTTGTAATTAATAAAGCCACCCTGGTTAGACCCAATTCTTTGTGTCTGGGCAATTTATTTACTAAATCTCCTAATGCAACTGTGTCTGCAAAAAGGAGGGCACTGCATAAAAGGATACACAGAACCGGAGAAGGTATATCCCTTTCTCCACATCTTGCAACAATGCTCAGAATTATGCACTGATAAATACCTGGTGCAGGCAAGACGAGGGAAGATTGACTCCTGTTTCCTCTGCGGCAGAGGAAGTTAATCCAAATGTATCAGACCGCCACTAACTCTGAGTGAAGCAGAACATTGCGGGACCACATTTTCTGCATGGTTACAGGATCACCTATCATTTTATCAACACTACAAAGAAAATTAGATGGGGGGGTGGGTGGGAGGTTTGACAGCTTATCTTGCCACATCACTCTTGGTACCAAAGCTTGTCCTAGTTTCTTCCTCCCTAGCAAACTCTCTGCCCTCGCAAAAAAGAGAGAGAGAGAGAAAAGTCCCCAAACAGGACATATAAGCATAAAACCACTCCCTATACACTGTACAGGCTATTCTATGGTATGGGCAAACCTGGGAGGGCTGACTAGAACTTGTTCAGCTGGGTGGAAGTGGGCATAATTAGGCTACGGAGAAGGACCACCAGGTGCAAAAGGGGGAAAGGCTCCCACACCTTTAATAATTTTAGAGAAGAGGGGGTTTCAACCAGCATGGCTTGTGTGACAAGCTACATCTGCTGGAATTCTGTCTTCCGCAAAGTGCAACATCTCTCTCCCCTTTAGAATCTGACTTGCTAGCTCAAGGGAAGCCAACATGTTGGCCTTCATATGTTCCTGAATGGCAACTCCCATCAGCCTCTGCCATCATGGCCAATGGTCACAGACAATGGGAGCTGTAGTAGAGGAACATCTGGAGGGCACCAGGTTGGCTACCCCAGATCTAGGCCTTCATAGGCAGCCTGTTGGTCCTACCTGCCAACTTCTTCCTCCTTAGCCTCAACTGTTGCACTTGTAGAAGTCATAGTTGGCTCAACTATGATTGTCTTTAGTTCTTCCTACTGTTGGTCTCCCTGCCTTGCCTCCCCTCCACCAGTCCCAGTGGCCACCAGACACACTGAGTGATCCAGGTCACAGAGAGTAGGACTCTCTCTCTTTTAAATGACTAACACTCTTCTTTCTTTTTCGTATTAAAAGAATGACCTGCTCTTTCCAAGGAAGAGATTTTATCAGTGGTGTGTTATTCTCTAGGCTTTCTACTCTCCTCCCCCACCTTCTCAAGGTAATCAGTCTTGAGATCCAAAATTCTCACCTGTGGTTCCTGGCTACACAGAATACAGTACTGAAGCTCAAACTCTGTCAATAAAAAAGATCAAACTTTGCCATTTCAAGGTAAAGCCAACAGATGCCGTTTAATCTTTCGCTTTGGGTCCAAGGCAGATGGCAAATACTAGAGACGGAAGCATCAAGACTTTAAAAATGTTATTGATCGTCACTTCTCCTTCCATTCCAATGTGCCTCTACCATCTGTGGTAAAATGTTTGCCTTCCAGGCAGAAGAAAAACATAATCAGGGGAAAGATATGTAGATTGGTGCAATTAGGGACCAGGAAGAATAAGGGAATCATAGAATACTGAAGTCCAGCTCCAAGGGCCTTCTGGCGGTTCTCTCACTGCGAGAAGTGAGGTTACAGAGAACCAGGTAGAGGACCTTCTCAATGGTGGTGCATGCCCTGTGGAATGCCCTCCTTTCAGATGTCAAGAAAATAAACAACTATCTGACTTTTAGAAGGCATCTGATGGCAGCCCTGGATAGGGAAGTTTTAAATGTTTGATGTTTTACTGTGTTTGATGATTTAATTTGTTGGAAGCTGTCAGAAAGTTCTTCCTAATGTTTAGTCAGAATCTCCTTTCTTGTAACTTGAATCCAGTGGTTTGGGTCCTCCCCTCTGAAGCTGGAGAAAACAAGCTTGCTCCATCTTCCATGTGACAGCCCTTTAGGTATTTGAAGATGGCTATCATACCTCCTTCTCTTTCTCCTCTTCTCCAAGCTAAACATGCCCAATTTCCTCAACTGTTACTCATAAGGCTTGATTTACAGACCCTTGAACACCTTGGCTGCCCTCCTCTGCACACCTTCCAGCTTCTTAAACTGTGGTGCCCAGACCAAGGCAGAATAGAGTGGGACTATTACTTCCCTTGATCTGAACACTAGACCTCGGCTGATGCAGCCTAAAATAGCATTAGATTTTCTTTTTTGCTGCTGCATCACTCTGTTGACTTCTGTTAAGTTTGTGGCCTGCTAAGACACTTAGAATAGGGATGCGGGTGGCGCTGTGGTCTAAAACACAGAGCCTAGGGCTTGCCGATCAGAAGGTCGGCGGTTCGAATCCCTGTGACGGGGTGAGCTCCCGTTGCTTGGTTCCTGCTCCTGCCCACCTAGCAGTTCGAAAGCAAGTGCGAAGTGCAAGTAGATAAATAGGTACCACTCCGTCGGGAAGGTAAACAGCATTTCCGTGCACTGCTCTGGTTCACCAGAAGCTGCTTAGTCATGCTGGCCACATGACCCGGAAGCTGTATGCTGGCTCTCTCGGCCAATAAAGTGATATGAGCACCGCAACCCCAGAGCCGTCCGCAACTGGACCTAACAGTTGGGGGTCCCTTTACCTTTACCTTTTTAAGACACTTAGATCCTTTTCACATGCACTACTGGCAAGGCAGGTGTCACTTATCTTATATTTCTGCAGCCGGTTCTTCCTGCCTTAGTGCAGAATCTTACATTTGTCTCTATCGTAATCATTATTTTTTTTAGTTTTGGCTCAGTTATCTGATAAGGTCAGTGAACCAACTACAAATCCACATTTTACCAGCTTCTCCACAAGAATATAATATAACTCTATAGAAAGAAAGAAGAAAGAAAGGAAGAAAGAAAGAAAGAAAGAAAGAAAGAAAGAAAGAAAGAAAGAAAGAAAGAAAGAAAGGAGATTCAGCTGGCATGACTTCTCTTTGAAAAACCCATGCTGGGTCTTAGTAATCACAGTATCCTTTGTGCTCAAAGACTGACTGTTTAATTATCTGTTTTAGGACCTGGTATTGATGACAAGCTCACCAGTTAGTAGTTACTTTGATCTCAATCCCCCACTTATTCTCAAACATGATAGACAGAGTCTCTGAGGTTATATCTATAAGCTCCTTTGGTACCCTTGGGTGCAGCTCATCAGACCCTGGAGATTTGAATTCATTTAGAGTAGCTAGGGGTTCCCTTACCACCTCTTTTCCTATCTTGGGCTGCAGCTCCCTCCTTGCATCATTTATTCTGTTATTACCGGGTTGAGCGGAGCAAGCCATTTCCAGTTTCTGATTATGATGATTGCCAGCACTGGGGCAGAGCAGGCTATAAAAGCTCTTCTCACCTTCTCAGCCCCTTTCTTCTTTGGAGGTCATCAAGGCACCCAGCCCACTCTCCCTCCTTCCCTCTCTGTATGAAGTCTGAAATTAGCTGGTCATGATATTTGGGGCTGAGTAGGAATTGTTTGGCTTCAACTGTGACTAGGTTCAACTAGTGAAGTTTTTTTGCCTACTCCATACTGTACTACAGGTTTGAAGCAGTTAGAGGCAGCTTGGTAATTAGGTTGGTTGGTTTGATTGGCTTTTGGTCACTTCGCAGGTGTGGGTGCCAGGAAAAAAGAGCAGGACAAGAAATGATTGCCAGAAGAAATACCAACAACCTCAGATATGCAGATGACACAACCTTGATGGCAGAAAGTGAAGAGGAAATAAAGGTAATGAGGGTGAAAGAGGAGAGTGCAAAATATGGTCTGAAGCTCAACATCAAAAAAACGAAGATCATGGCCACTGGTCCCATCACCTCCAGGCAAATAGAAGGGGAAGAAATTGAGGCAGTGAGAGATTTTACTTTCTTGGGTTCCATGATCACTGCAAATGGTGACAGCAGTCACGAAATTAAAAGACGCCTGCTTCTTGGGAGAAAAGTGATGTCAAACCTAGACAGCATCTGAAAAAGTAGAGACGTCACCTTGCCAACAAAGGTCCATCTAGTTAAAGCTATGGTTTTCCCAGTAGTGATGTATGGAAGTGAGAGCTGGACCATAAAGAAGGCTGATCGCCAAAGAATTGATGCTTTTGAATTATGGTGCTGGAGGAGACTCTTGAGAGTTCCATGGACTGCAAGAAAATCAAACCTCTCCATTCTTAAGGAAATCAGCCCTGAGTGCTCACTGGAAGGACAAGTCCTGAAGCTGGGACTCCAATACTTTGGCCACCTCATGAGAAGACAAGACTGCCTGGAAAAGACCCTGATGTTGGGAAAGCACAAGGAGAAGGGGACGACAGAGGACAAGATGGTCGGACAGCATTTTGGAAGCTACCTGCATGAGTTTGACCAAACTACGGGAGGCAATGGAAGACAGGAGCGCCTAGCGTGCTCTGGTCCATGGGGTCACGAAGGGTCGGACATGACTAAACAACTAAACAACAACAACATTAAGGTTAACCTATGTCACTCATTCTGAGTTTTGTAGCATGGAAGCACTGTCAATCAGGAGCAGGAGGCTAATGTATTGGAAGGTCTTCCTGCACATAGTCTCATTTTCCTTATGCAGCTTAAAAGTTTGTAAGTTACTAAGTCCTATTGTTCTTAAGTTCTCAAGCTGTAGTTAATAATGTGGTCCTAGTTTATCCCACACGGGACGCGGGTGGCACTGTGGGTAAAAGCCTCAGCACCTAGGGCTTGCCGATCGAAAGGTCGGCGGTTCGAATCCCTGCGGCGGGGTGCGCTCCCGTTGTTCGGTCCCAGCGCGTACGGGCAGGGGCACCTTTACCTTTTAGTTTATCCCACACCTTGCATCTTGCCTTTGTATTTTTGGTATGATCTCTTCCTCTCTCTCTCTCTCTCTCTCTCACACACACACACACACACACACACACACACACAGAGAGAGAGAGAGAGAGAGAGAGAGAGGCTGTAGGTCTGCCAACACAAAAAAGGCAACAGTGGTTTAAAAATGTTGACTGCACATATTTAGGACTGCAACTGCAGAAAGCCAGCACAGCATGAGCAGAGCAGCTTAGCCAAGCTCAAGCAAGTGTGTCATCCAGCTATGGTCGAACTAATACATCTCCAATTCCCCGTGGCTTTAGTTCTGCAGGGAAAAGGACAGCAAACAGCCCATGTTTGTGAAATGCACCAGCCTTTTAGGAATTTGTCTGCAGAAGAGGGCTGGGGACAGCAAGAGCTAACTGGGAAAGAAATCCTCCCTGTACATTTGTCGCTATCAAATAATCTTCTCCAGCAACACATACTAAAGGGAGTGAAAGGCGGGATATCAAATCCAAACTCCTCCTCCTCCTCTTCTTCTTCTTCTTCTTCTTCTTCTTCTTCTTCTTCTTCTTCTTCTTCTTCTTCTTCTAAAGCTGTCCACCAGCTCTGTGTATACAGTATTTCAAATAAAGAGGTGGCTCAGGGTTCTACAGGCACAATCTCATGTACTCAAATTGGATTGCACTGTTAAGAAGGGGTGTCAAGGCAGATGAGGGAGTTAAATACACAACTCTCCCTCACCTTTTCTTTTCTGAGAAAAGAGAATCAGGCTCAAATGCTAAAAATTGTGGTGGTGACACATATTCATTTGGTTCCAAAGTTGGATCCTGGATTGAGGTTTCTGACCATCTGTGCAAACTAACATTTGGTTCACACTCAGCATTTCTGTGAAAAACAGCATAGTGTCCTAAAATAGGGTAGCAGACTTCTTGAATTTTTTTAGCAGGTGGTTTTTTGTTTTGTTTTTTGTTCCACCTCCAACTCATTCATTCATTCAGGAAGTGCTTCTCGTTGCTATGGCAACTACTACTCTGCATCCTCTGTGCTTCTTATCCCCCTTGCAATATCATGTTGAACTATCTCCAGTAATTTCATCAAGTTGCAATAATCTTCCCAATGGGGGGAAAACGATGCCATCTGAAGATTCCCACCCCCTAATTCTCATATGCATGAGAGAACAACAAGCTGTTTGTTCAGCTATCATGACTACAAATCCCATTACACAATGCACTGGTGAGTAAAGCATCCATGTATGCAAATTGCTGGAACTTTTGGGAGTTCAGGCAGCAGAATTAAAACTGGTTGGAGGTATCATTTTAAAAATCTGCTGCTTGGTCCAGCGAAATTGAAAGGGATGTGTGAGTGTGTGTACATGCGTGCGCATGCATGCATGTATAAGCAGGATCATTGCGTGGCAAGTCCCCTCCCCCATGTGAAATGAAGACACTGGACACAGTGTTTAAGGTTAATGGGCATAAAAAGGCCACAACTTTATTGATTACAGAATTGGAAGGTATTGGCCTTAGGCATTGGCTCCTATCGTCTACCCGGCATGGAGACCGGGATGGGTTGTCCACAAGCCATGGGGAGTCCTGTTGAAGTACGCCAACTAGGATCCCACGGGTGTCACCACTCTGGGGCGTGCCGGGGGCCCTTACCTCCCTAGGTTTCGGACAAGGCAACGCCCCCCGGAGTCCTCTACCGGACTACCCTTTCTTTTGGGGGAAGGTAATGGCGCTTCCTTCCCCCCTCATTTGCATAACAATTGACCCCTGCCAATGCCTAACCGCCAATACCGAATAAGTTGTGACGTTTGCTACGAGGTAGGCGAAAAAACCAAAAGGCTCGAAGTGTGCCGACTTGGAAAAATTCCTACCAGGCCCCTTGCGGCGACCAACCGAAGTCCATAGCAAGGTCAAAGCTAGCTAAACCTAAAGGGTGGGTGGGATGGGAAAACCGCTCGGCTGGAAAGGGGCAAAGAGGGCAGTCCCCGGGCGTGCCTAGTCTGAAATAGGCTAGGCCACACCTCCCCGGCCCGCTGATTGGCGGGCCGGGTGGCCAACACACCCGGGGATTCCCTGTTCATGCGGGGGCAAGGGCCAGCCCCCGCGTGTGAGATGTGGGAGGGATTTCTGCCCGCAACCCCCTCTCCTCCCAGGTCGGAAATGGCTTTGTCAGAATCCAGCTGCTGAGGCCCAAACACCCTAACAGGCCCCATAAGCACTGACATCTCCTGGCTGCCTGTGGACAGTATGGGAAGGGCATAGAAAGCTGTCTCAAGTTAGACCATTGGTCCAACTAGACTACATTATCTTCAGTGGTGAGCAGCAACCAGACCAGATTATTTCCCATCCCTTCCTGGAGAGTCTAGGAATTGAACCTGGGTCCTTTTCAAGCAAAACTTGTGTTCTCATCCATTGGTGACCATCGGTGAGGTGGGAGCAACTGCAGATTTAGCCGTTGACCAAAGCCACCCACTTGGTTACAGTGCCTCACAGTGCCAGACACTGTGTCTATGTCAGTTGTTCTGAAGCACATAATTAGAGCATGGCTTCCTCCAGCTCCAGCCATTGCAACCAATTAAACCCATGGCCAGGCATCTCTGAGCAATAGCCACCCTGTTTGGGGCCACTCAGACTTGCAAATCTGACTCTGCCAGGAGCTGAATTTTAATACAAGAGTAGGGATATTCCTACGGACGCGGGTGGCGCTGTGGTCTAACGCGGGTGGCTTGCTGATCGGCAGGTCGGCAGTTCGAATCCCTGTGACGGGGTGAGCTCCTGTTGTTCGGTCCCAGCTCCTGCCCACCTAGCAGTTCAAAAGCACATCAAGTGCAAGCAGATAAATAGGTACCACTCCAGTGGGAAGGTAAACGGTGTTTCTGTGCGCTGCTCTGGTTCACCAGAAGCAGCTTAGTCCTGCTGGCCACATGACCCAGAAGCTGTCTGCAGACAAACGCCGGCTCCCTCGGCCTATAGAGCGAGATGAGCACGCAACCCCAGAGTCATCTGCGACTGGACCTAATGGTCAGAGGTACCTTTACCTTTAGGGATATTCCTATTTTCATTTGTCCTGAGGTTGGCACTCCTCTTCAGCCCAAAGGCGGCACTGCATCCTGGGAAACCTTCCAAGGGCCACATGCCATTTTACCTTTGCATAGGGGGGTGGTCTCTACACACACTCACACACCAATCCCTATCCTCCATCCATCCATCCATCCATCCAGGCAAGCAAGCAATGTTATCAAAATTCCAAGACAAATTCCACCCAGATGAAAATACTCTGGGGTGTGTGTGAAGCAGGGACTGTGCAATGCAAGGTAAGTGAGGGGGTGTAGCCAAGAAAGGGTCCCAAAGACCACATACAGGGGTCTGAAGAGTTGTGTTTGGCCCCTGAGACTGAGGTTCCCAACCACTATTGGAGGGTATGCACACACACACACAACCCTACAACAACCTGAAAAGTGGTTTTGCCAACATGCACCTCAATACTGACGGAGCCACACTGGTGGCACTGTAGCAGAAAACTTCACTTTTAGCTCATTTCCTTCAATTGAAAAGTCTGCAAGGTTGGCGGTCTTCCAGCGCCATTCCATTATCATGTGCGTAATACCATTGGACAGATGGCAGAAAACAGCGCAGGGCTGAGACGTCAAAGTTTCCCTGAGGGCTTGGCCGAGTAAGTAATGTTTCCTTTGTATTTGATGTGTAATTGAAAATCCAAGGGAGCTTAATATTGCAAATGGCTGCATTAAGGAACCCGCCGGCCTTCCTCCCCAGGAGCAGCAGCTGGCAGAAAGGCCTTGATATTCATAATTCAGTTAAATTAAATTAATTGCTTGCATGGAAATGGAAAGGAATGCAACCTGATCAGGCTTTGAGGTAATTATTTGCTGCGGAAGGGCTGAGGAGCATGGTCTGAAGGGGGCCAAGGGGCAGGCATCCCTCCCATGTTTATGTATCAGGCCACATGCAGCTATTACGCTGGCCCAGGTTGTGTCAAAAGGCAGCTGCAGCCAAGTCCAGAACTGGAGGGTCCCTTCCGCTCAAGTTCCCCAAGATCAGTCATCTTGAGCTGGGTGCCGGAGCAATATGTTCTGCTCTGTAGTTCAGGCAAAGGTCAAAAGGCAGAATCCTGATAGTTAGTCCAGACTGGTTCCTTCCTTATTGTTCTTCTGCCAGCAAGTGAAGACTTTGTTGTTCCAATGGGCTTTTGGGAACTGACTGCTTTTAATGGTGTCATGCTGTTTTTTATTTTAAGTCCACTCACCATTTCTGGTGGGTGGTGCTACGGACTGACCACAGGCCCTGCGGTGATCCGGCCAGACTGACCACCTGCCGGTGATTGGCTTACACCAGCAGGTCTTGGGCAGGCTTCCCCAGGGGAACTCCTTCAGCCAAGCTGATGTCAAACATATTGCTCTGCTTTCCTCTTGACCTTATCAGTGAGACCGAGAGGGAGGACTACTTATTTGGGCAGCCCAGGACCTCTATACACACTGCCCAGGCATGTGCCCAGGGGAGGTCACTTTGGAGCTGCTAATTCAGCAGTTTGACTTCACCCCCAGAGGTGCACTCCATTGTCTCTCAAAACATATGCATTTTAATGCATATTCTTGGAAAAGCATTAATCTGAAATACACTGTTAATTGTGTTACAAAATGCATATTAATTGTGTTTCGATTTTAATCAACATTTTAATTGCTTTGCTTTGGAAGGGATCCAGAGAACATCTGCTTTGGGAGGTGATATAAATGTGGTTAACAGATTAACCCCACTTACATAGGAGTAAGCTCCACCGACTTCAGCAGGGCTTACTCCAGAGTGGACATGGTTGGAATTGCAGCCTAAGGTAGCCACCAACAGAATTGGCTGGTTCATGTTGCTACCGTTCCATGACCAGATATTCTGTGCTGAACCAATTAATTCAAGTGAGCCTGGTGTCCTTTCATGCCATTTATGATTATCCCCTTCCACACTTTATCCTCACAACCCTGAGACATGGACTGACAGTGAATAGCCCAAGGTCACTCAGGGATCTTCACAGATGAGTGGTGATTTTAACCCTCATCTCTTACACTCTAGTCCATTTAATATCCCTCCACATTCTGCAAAGAAAGATTAGAAGTGACTAGGTTGGGGTGGTGCGATAATCTTTTTCCATAGGGCTTCCTGTTTACAGATGGCCTTGTTAAAAGCTCTGTGTGGTGCCCTTAAGACTAACCAGTTCAGGCTACAGCCTATCTGGGAGCCATCTAAACCACAGAGCCTAGGGCTTGCCAATCGGAAGGTCGGCGGTTCGAATCCCCGCGGCGGGGTGAGCTCCTGTTGCTTGGTCCCAGCTCCTGCCAACCTAGCAGTTCGAAAGCACGTCAAAGTGCAAGTAGATAAATAGGTACCACTGCAGGGGGAAGGTAAATGGCATTTCCGTGTGCTGCTCTGGTTTCACCAGAAGCAGCTTGGTCATGCTGGCCACATGACCAGAAAAACTGCGGACAAACATCGGCTCCCTCGGCCAGTAAACTGAGATGAGTGCCGCAACCCTAGAGTCATTTGTGACTGGACTTAACTGTCAGGGGTCCTTTACCTTTACTTCTGAGTAATGTGTGGTTATTGTGATATTAACTCACACTAGAAATTGTGACAGCAGGGACCCTCTTCTAAAGCAAAGTTAGACACGTTTCAGTTTAGTTAGGCACCAAATGCTTATGCAACTCCAAAGATTTAGTGTCCACACATTTGCAGGGGAGGAAGATGGGAAGAAAACCAGAACACCTTGGTCCTGCCCATGTGACCTTATCGAACCCACTCACATCACTTCCTTGGCCACAGGCTGCCTCAGCAGGTCCAGGGGCTACCAGCCCCCACTGCCTGTAACCCAGGTCCAAAAGAAGTACAAGTCAAGCCATTGGTCCATCTGGCTCAGTACTGTCAAGACAGATGGACAGTAGATCTCCAAGGCTAAGACTGGGGACAGGTGCCTTTCCTGTCCTACCTTGAGAATTCAGGGACTTTCTTCATGCAAAGCACCTAAAAGGTGAATCCCTTTGATCATCATCTATTGCAAAGGTTCCACAGCAACTTGTTCTCTTTTGAGTTCATGGATGGCATTGCCAATGCAAAGAAGAAGACATGTTAAAAAGAAAACCCCAGTGACAATGAAGGCAGTAGAGGAACTCCATCAGTGATCTCTAGTCTTCACTGACACTAGGTGGCAATGTTTTCTGTCTTTTGCTTTGTAGAAGCCTTGACATTAGCAATACAGCTCATGCCCCTGTGGCATCAAATTCATATATATCATTATTTATAATCACCCCTCATTCGTTCATTCATAAATAATGCAGAAATACACACACAATTCCCAAATACCTGGGTATCATTGTTTTCCATTCATTCATACTTTTCATTATTGAGAAATGGTTCCACTGAGCATTCTTAGGAATTAGAACAAAATCCCCAGAATGTCTTAAAATACAGCTTTCCAGGCCTTGCCATTTATAATGGAAAGCACTGACAAACACACATCCAGAATAAACAAAGAGGCCAGTGGTATTCTGACATGGTGAAGGAATCCTGGTCCTCTAAGGTTCAACAATTGTGCTGTAGCTCAATGGCAATAGATTTTGCATGCAAAAGAAACCAGGGCCAATCCTTGGCATGTCCTGATACGGCTGGGAATGACCCCATCAGAAATCCTAGAGAATAGATGCCAACCAGTTTAGGGCTCGCCCACACTCCTGTTTGTCCCGTGCCTAGAAAACAATGGTCTGAGTGGTTTTGCCTTTGCCCCACTGCTTACCCTTGGGAAACCCACTCTTTAGTGCTAAATCTGAACAGACAGCAATCCACAGAAAAACTGGTTGCCATTTGTTCCAATTCAGTGCTAAACCATGGATTTTCCCAGGGCGAAGTGGTGGGGGAGATGGAAGTGTGGATGAGCCAAAAGACTAGCTTTTCCCACTAGGTGGGGGAATCTCTGGTCCTGAAGATGTTGCTGGACTCTAGTACCCATCACCATCTGCCAGCATGGACAATGGTAGGGATACTGGGAGTTGTAGCCTACTAACATCTGGAGAATGGATGGATGGAATGGAATGGATAGGAATGGATGGATGTATCCATTCTTAAGGAAATCAGCCCTGAGTGCTCACTGGAAGGACAGATCCTGAAGCTGAGGCTCCAATACTTTGGCCACCTCATGAGAAGAGAAGACTCCCTGGAAAAGACCCTGATGCTGGGAAAGATTGAGGGCACAAGGAGAAGGGGGCGACAGAGGATGAGATGGCTGGATAGTGTTCTCGAAGCTACCAGCATGAGTTTGACTAAACTGCGGGAGGCAGTGGAAGACAGGAGTGCCTGGCGTGCTCTGGTCCATGGGGTCACGAAGAGTCGGACACAACTAAACGACTAAACAACAACAACCACAACAACGTCTGCAGGGCCACTGGGTCCCCAGCCCTGAGCCTTCCACAACCTGCTGCCTTCCAGCTACTTTGGACTACAATTCCCATCAGCTCTGGACAGTATGGTAAGTAGCCAGGGTTGATGGTGCTTCTAGTCCAAGACATCAGATTGGGGAAGGTCAGTGTAAACTATGTTGAGCTAAATGGACTGCCTCCGCCTGTTAATCCTGACATCCAAATGGATGAATCCTCACTTTTAACTGGTGAGATGCCTGGAAACAAAGGGTTCAATCCAATGTTAATCCCACTCAGAATACACCCATTCAAATGAAGGATGAGGACTAATTTAGGTCCATTAATTGCAATGGGTCTACTCTGAGTAGGACTTAGTTGGAGACCACCCTGAGTTGAAATTTCTCAGTAGACTTGCTGGGGGAGGAGCCTCACAGGTTTTCACCTGGTGGTCCTAGGGATTGAAGCTGGGACCTTATGCATGCAAAGTAAATTTTCTACTGCTGAGCTATAGCCCTTGCCTGCCAGGGAATTGACATCGGAGCCACAGGCGGAGGCAAGGCTCCCAAGCGATGCTGGAGAAGGGCCCAGCAGGGAGAGAGGCAGCTCATCAACTGGGGAAGGAAATGAGCGTAACACCAGGGATAAAGGGGGGCAGATGGGAGAATCGGCGAGGGGGCTCCAGGACTCCTTGCCGGAGACCAGCGGGGAGAGCATGGGTCCTCCGCTACCCACACCCTCTCTGCGCAGAAGACTTCCGTGCAGAGAGAGTAGGAGGAGACTTGGAGTCAAACAGCTTTTATGCTGGAAAAGGTTTAAGAAACGCCCACTGACGGATTCTGCTAGCGACTGAAACAGTCACGAAGTGAAGGGCTGTCCAGACAGAAAAGGCTTAACCAGGCACACTAGCCAGGAGTGGCGGCAACTTACGCACGAGCAACCCCTATAATCATTACATTGCCCTAATAAGAAGCTGTCTTACCCAGAGTCATGCTATTAGTTCATTTAGTTTGGTGTTGTCTACCCTGACTAGCAGCACCTCTATAGGGTTTCAGGCAAGGGTCCTCTCCTAGATGTACCTGGAGATGCCAGAGATTGAACTGGGAACTTTCTGCATGGAAAGCAGGTGCTTCTCCCACTACCACCCAGTTCTGCCAACCAGTTCCACCCCAATTGTCCAGAGCAGTTAGAAGTAGAATGCTGCACTAGGTGGACTTTTGGTTCAATCCACAAGCTTATTCTCCCACCCCTGGACTTTTAGTCCAATCTAGCAAAGTTCCTCTTTTGCTCTGAATAACAGCCCCTGCCAGACCCATGACACTGAGATGCTCCATTCTCCTGAGGTTCTCCCCACTCATTAGCTGTGATAATATTTACAGATACCTTTGAAAGAATGGAGCATTCACAGAGGGGTGGGGGTGGAAACCTAGCAATTGGTGGGTGGCAGTTGCTGGGTGACCGCAAAGTTATGAATAGTGTGGGTGTGGAAGCATAAAGCAAAGAGCTATCCTCTTTAACAAACTGTTGATACTGTGCAGCAATAAACCCAATTTGTACTTTTACCAAGACTGGTTTTTTTGGGAGGGGGGGGGAGTCATGTCTGCATGGGCTGGCTGGATGCAGAGGAGTGCTGGGAGGCACCAACCAGGGAACCGCCGAGAGAAACACCCCCCCCCCAAGGAAGGAAGCTCACAGCCCAGGGGATTGGTGGTGGTACTACAATGAGTAGTCAGAGGGAGAAGAAGCAGAAGAGGTGGAAGGATTTCGTGAACAGGAATCTCCCCTTCCTGCGGCAACCCGCTCTGCTCTCCCCAGTTTCCTAGAACGCAGAGAGAAATGAAATGAGCAAAGCCAATTGTCTGCACTGACAGTAAGAGTGGTGATCAGAAGTCGGAAGCTTGTGGTTTTTAACCAAACCAGCTTTACACTTTCCTTCGGTATTTTTGCCTTGCTGGGTTGTGTCACTGAAATCTGATGTCATGAATGAGCCAGCCCCCAGGGAAGGTTTGCAGCCAACTCCCAGTGAAAGAAGTAGCCAGGAAGAGAAAGGGTTAACTGCCAGGCAGGATGAGCATAGGCTAGTGCCAACTCCCCCACCCCTAGGAATGTCGGTTGATAAGGGGGTGACTGAGGGCGAGCTGGAACCCTGCTCTCGAGAAGTGCAAAATGACACGAACGCAGAAGGAAGCAGTTTATCAAGTGGAAAAGAGCTAAGAGACAGCCTCTCGGAGAAGGGGGAAAGGCGAGAGCTGAACCTCCCAGTCCAAGGTCTCGGCGAATGGGAGGGCTACGAGACAGGAAGCAAAACAAGAGAAATCAGAAGCGAAAGTTCAGTTGCTTCTAGTCTCGGAGGAAGCAGTCTTTAGAAGAGTCATCATGATTGATGAGGCTGGTGGCTTGCTGGAGCTGTCCAGCGAACTGTTTGTTTTTGCAATAAATCTTCCTTTTTAATTAACTACGTTTGCTGTGTTATCAAGGAGGGAACAGGGACTCCTGACATCTGATAATGCTTTTTTGCTTCCTTAGGTGGACAGGGGGGGCATGTGAGTATGTAAAGAAGGACTGCCTACTGTACAACTGTATGTACAGATGGCATTCATTGTTCCACCCACTTCATCTCTGGCCCACCCACCACTGGGATGTGGGCCCCAGGACACACCCGGGCCAGTGATCAGGCAGGGTGAGGCACCCACCTGGAGCAGCGAAAAACCCAAGAGCATACCCTACCAACATTTCTCCAATAAAAATAGTGATGTCCTATTCATAATAATAATAATAATTTTATTATTTGTACCCCACCCATCTGATTGCAGCTTCCAACATATACAAAACATAACAGAACATTACTCATCAAAAAACTTCGCTGTACAGGTCTGCCTTCAGATGCCTTCAGAAGGTTGCATAGTTACTTATCTCCTTGGCTCAGAGTTCACATAACTCCATACCCTCCAATGAAAACAGGGAGGTCCATACCCTCCAACATTTCTCTGGTGAAAATAGGGACATCCTAAGGAAAAGGGGGGCATTCTGGGATCAAATCATAAACTGGGGGAGCTTCTGTAAATCCATGAATGTCCCTGGAAAATAGGGGCACTTGGAGGGTCTGCAAGAGGTGGGGTCCGTCTTGCCTCCGCCTCCTGCTCTGCCACGTCCACAGGCACTGGAGAAGTGGCCCTTGCAAAAACAGCTGTGCTTTCTGGAGAGGTCTCAACGAAACCTTGTGAGATATCATGGAGCACATGAAATCTCACGAGGCTTGGGCAAGACCTCACCTCTATAAATATCTGATGAGTCAAGGTTCAGCAGTGAAGAACTGGTTGGGTCTAGAATAACCCTGCAAAGGTAAAAAGCCCCCTGATACCAAGGTGAGGGATGTACTGAAATACAGATAAGTTGGTTTCAGTTAGGAATAATGAACTGTCGTGAGACTGACGGAAGTCCAAAAAACAAAAGAATATGAAAAATGAAATACAGTAGCTAAGAAGTGTTAACTTCTTAGGAAAACAGACAATATGTAAGAGGTAACTGTTTAAAGTGTATGTATTTGGTTTGCAAAGTCTTAGTTTAATAATGATTGAATCTATGATTTTTTCTTACAGTATCTTCATTAAGATTTAATTGTATTAAGTTTATGTAATTTATTTAGATTTCTTCTTTTCTTCTTTCTTTTTCTTTTTTCTTCTGTTCTTTGTAACCTTTTTAAATCTTTTTTCTTCTTTTCACATTTAAAAGTTTTGATTTGTATGTATTTGCAATATAACTCGATAAAGAAAAAAGAGAGAGATCTTATGGAGCACATGAAATCTCACGAGGCTTGGGCAAGACCTCACCAGAAACCACTGCTGTCATGAAATGCAGGTAAGAGAGGCATGGTGCCAGTGGAATGGCAGGACAGCAGAGAAGGGGTGGGAAGACAGTGGGGTGGGGAGCAAAACGGGGTGGTTGCTGCCCTGCCCTAGAAGGCTGTCCAGAAGAGCATGCAGCCCTCAAGCCAAAATTGGTTCCCTCCTACTAGTACAGGATAAAGGATAGTTGGATAAGTGGAGTATAGAATAAGTCTGTGGAATCTGAGAGTAGGATAAGGCAGTAGTATTGCACGCAGATATTGTGGTCCCAATTGTATATAGTTCACTGCCCAGAGAGCATTAATTCTTGAGTGGTATATAGATGTTGTTAAGAAATAAAATAAATAAAAATAGTGTGCAATATGTGGTTATTTCGGGCTTGGAAGTGGCACGCCGTCCCCTCAAAAAGCACTGCTCAAGACCTCCTTCTCTCTCGCCCGACATTGCTGAATTGTTGCCTTGCCTTTCAGATGACAAGAAAGTAATTACAGCTTTTCACAAAATACAATGGAAGAGGAAAGAGAATTGCAACCATAATATCGACCTGACACAAGAGAGATGGGCCTCTCTCTCACACACACACACAATCTCTCTCTCCCTCTCCCTCTTTGAGTATTACAGTAATTTTCCAATCAAATGGGGTCAGCATGTGCTTAAAGGGTGGGAGGAAACTCTTTGGCCCAGATCACACAGTCATTGGGCAAACACTCATGCGGACAGGCAGGTGAACTGACCAGTTAAGAGTATAGATGACAGTGGACCTTTATCACTATTTTCCTATGGGTATTTTATATTATATTATGCAAACAGAACATGTGTGCAGGCACACAAACACATACACACACCTCCTCCTTATTTTTGTTGCTGTTTTAATTCAGATTTATAAGTAGTAGTAGTACAGTGGTACCTTGGGTTAAGAACTTAATTCGTTCTGGAGGTTCGTTCTTAACCTGAAACTGTTCTTAACCCGAGGTACCACTTTAGCTAATGGGGCCTCCCACTGCTGCCACACTGCCTCCATGTGATTTCTGTTCTTACCCTGAAGCAAAGTTCTTAACCCAAGGTACTATTCCTGGGTTAGCGGAGTCTGTAACCTGAAGCGTCTGTAACCTGAGGTACCACTGTATACCCCACTTCATCTGAAGGTTTTCTCAGTGGTTTTTCTTTTTAAGTGTCCTTCCCCCAACTCCACATCATCATCATCATCATCATCATCAACCTTTATTTATACCCCGCCCTTCCCGGTTCATATGTACAGAACTCCTGTGTAACAAATAGCTTGATGCAGTGGCGTAGCGTGGGGGGTGCAGGGGGGGCCGGCCGCACCGGGCGCAACATCTGGGGGTTAGGGTTAGGGGGCGCAAATCCACGGGTTAGGGGGTGCAAATTACTTGCCTTGCCCCGGGTGCTGACAACCCACACTACGCCACTGGCTTGATGCAGAGATAAGACTTGTGCAGGGCATTCACCAGCACTTCCAAGGACATCAATTCTAAGATTAGCGAACTAATCTGTGTTGCGACTGGGCAAATCTCTAGTTTTGTTTCTGTATGACAGGAGTGAGTGGGGAACCTTCACCCCCTCCCCCTGAGCCTGAGGGACATATTGCTCCATGGACAACTTTCCGGGGGCCAGTTGCCAGTGAATGAGGAAGGGGGCACAGGCAAAAACTGAGTTTGATTGTTACCTTTGTGCAGCAGGCTGTGCAGGAGTCCGATGTTTCTACACTCCTGTGCACATCTCCCCAGGCAGGAAAGCAAAAGGCAATGCCACTGTTAAGTTGTGGGTGAACATATCAGACGACACAGCGATTCTTCAAACAGCTCTTGTTTATTCACAGGCCAGAACAGAACTGAACTGAAGGGTTCAGCCATCCTGCTTATATAGAGCTCAACTACAAAGCAACAGTACCAACTTTTTGTAACTATCCAATCGCTGAATGTCACTTTCAATTCCTTATTTGCATATGTGGACCTGAGTGAAAACTATCTACAGTATCCCCCTGCTGGCCCAGGGTGAAAACTTCAGTACATAACAGTCACAGTTCAATCCAGCCAAGAAAAATACAGAGTGGAAAGGAACAGGGTGGGGTGTGGCCTGGGGGGGTGGGAGGGACTCTTGGGGGCCAGAGAATGAGGTCCGGAGGGTGACAATTGACATGAAATCTTTCACCTAACCCTGCTTCTTAAAACACATTTTTCTCATAAGTTTCATTACGCTGGGAAAATATCTCTGTGCCACAGAAAATGTCAGCGATCTTCCTCAGCAAACCACCAAATCTAGTCAATATTCATAACATGAATTCAATTTCATTGAAGAAACTGTTATTGTTGGTACTCCTTTTCTTCGAAGAAGAAAAAAAGAAAAACCCAGAACAATGTGTTTGCTTAAAGGTCAGCAAGGAATAAAGAGAAGACTGAGAGTATATTAATAAAAATAATAATTGCTTTTCAGGCCTAAGAGGTGCTCTCTTCCTTGCTATGTCTTCTATACCTCCCCTCCCCCTCCCCCGGTGAAGTTATGAGCCTCTAAAATCTCTAGGAATGAAAAGCAATATTTTTAATAATGATCGCCTGGTTCAATTATTATTCTTTTATGGGTTTCTGTTGTGACAAAAAAAAATATTCAGCCCCCACACTTGTGAAGCATTTATCTAATGTAATCGTGACTCCAATGTCTCTATGCATAAACCATTTTTCCTGACATGTGCATAGGTGCTTTATGTGTCTACTCAGATGTAGGTCAGTTGAGCTCACTTTGGGCTCACCAATAAAAAGTTGTTTTTAAAAATGTAGCAAAACAATAATGAAATAAAATTATATATACCTTTTTACATGCATTTGAGGGGGTGGAGATTTGCATGGCAAAATTAAGAGAAGTGTAAATCCCAAAGAATGCTCAAATTTCAGTTCACATCTTGTTTTGGGGAGTACAAATTAGGTAGGTGTGCATTAAAATGTGAGCCAAACGAATTTCTCCTTAATTAATTACCTTAATGAATTTCATCCTTAATTAACAACTTTCATACCAACATCTCCATGTTTGAGACAATCGTTGCATTGCAAGCAGAATGTGAAATGAGGGAATCCAAGCAACGTTCCCACTCTCCTCTGCCAAGGACTGCAGATTTTCAAAACGTCTCCCAGCCACTGAGAAAGGAAGTGTTTCTTTTCTCTGTCACCTGTCATCATATCAGCAATCAGGAGATAACCAGTAAGTTATTGACCCTCAACCCTTTTGAAAACAAGGATCTATTGAAGCAGTTCCCATAGAAGCTGGGAACCAATCCTTCTGAAATATACTTGGAGTCCTGCAGTGATTTCATGCTCTTTATTGCAGCTTGTAAAACAGTGATTGAATTTTCCCCAAAACCTCAAGCTTTTATATACATTATGTATACAATGAGTACCATCTGATTAGCTGATTCTGCTGGAGCCTGATTGGTCTTCTCCTGCAGGCCAATCAGTTGTTGCATTCTACGATAAAAGGTAAAGGTAAAGGGACCCCTGACCATTAGATCCAGTCGTGGCCGACTCTGGGTTTGCGGCGCTCATCTCGCTTTATTGGCCGAGGGAGCCAGCGTACAGCTGGTCATGTGGCCAGAATGCCTAAGCCGCTTCTGGCGAACCAGAGCAGCACACGGAAACGCCGTTTACCTTCCCGCTGGAGCGGCACCTATTTATCTACTTGCACTTTGACATGCTTTCGAACTGCTAGGTTGGCAGGAGCTGGGACCAAACAACGGGAGCTTACCCCGTCGCAGGGATTCGAACCGCGAGCTTCTGATCGGCAAGTCCTAGGCTCTGTGGTTTAACCCACAGCGCCACCGCGTCCCTTGCATTCTACGATCCTACCTGCCTATTGTTCTAGGATCCAAGCTTAGTACATAACACCTTCCCTGCGTTCTCTACTTCTATTACTAATGCGGTTTCACTTTTCAACTAAATTCCCATTCCCAAGTAGGGTTTTGTTTTCCCTCTAGCCTTGTATGAATTATTTGTAATTAATTACAATGAAAGCCTTACGCTTTACAGGTCCATTAGCCCCTTTAATTAGCAGGAAAGTGGGTTTTGTCAGACCCCAGTACTTCATCTGCAAGCAGGAGTGTTATCAAAGAGGGGGCCAGGCCCCCTCAATATTCTGCGGCGGGTCCCAGTGGGCCTTGCCACAGCTGTGGCAATATTGGGAGATGCTGTGCAGGGACCAGTGCAGCCTAGCAGAAAGCTGCACTAGCCTGTGTGGCATCGTGAGAAGCACATGATGTCATGTCACATGTGCATGCCGGGCCCCTTTAATCTTGGGGGGCAACCCGGTGCCTGTGTATCAGAGTATGTTAGGCATTTCTGCCTACAAAGTGTCTGTGCTAAAAGGGACCAAAGATATAAAAGAAATATATCTTCACCCAGCAAAATAGATCAACACATCCAAGTCACTTCTCAATGTTGTTGTTGTTTAGTCAGTTAGTCATGTCCAACTCTTCCTGACTCCATGGACCAGAGCACACCAGGCACTCCTGTCTTCCACCGCCTCCCGAAGTGTCATCAAACTCATGTTGGTAGCTTCTATAAGACTGTCCAACCATCTCATCCTCTGTCATCCCCTTCTCATTGTGCCCTCAATCTTTCCCAACATCAGGGTCTTTTCCAGGGAGTCTTCTCTTCTCATGAGGTGGCCAAAGGTTTGGAGCCTCAGCTTCAGGATCTGTCCTTCCAGTGAGCACTCAGGGCTGATTTCCTTCAGAATGTATAGGTTTTTTCTCGAAGTAGCTTCACTCAAATTGGGAAGCAGATGCATAAATTGGATGCAGATGTGCATGTGAAGTTCCTCTTTGGAGGACTATCTTAAGAACCTTCCAGCAAACCAAATGGGTGAAATCACAGCTAAAGAAATGTTTGCCCATTTTCTGCATTCTTTTTGCTAAATGGTCCTGAGGTTACCTTTGAGGCCAGACTAACTCATCTGCCTGGAATTGTGGCGCCCTGGTTGGTGGTGATGAAGGAAGACCTTTCTACTCACCTTCATGTGTGGTCTGGTAGGAGGAGTAGACAAGACAGCAGTGCCTCCATTGCCAGCAGGCAGGTGTTTGGATTGCCTTAGCAGCTATAGTTTTAGCTGGTGGGAGTTGGAGCCCAACAACTTCTGGAGCATCAGAGGACATGGCCTAAATGCTTCTTTCTTTTCTTGCCTGGATCAAAAATAACATTGCCAGTTAAGCATTTGCAAGGAAGAATTTGGTGATGAGGATTTAATGCTCATCTCTGTGATGGCATGACAAATGCTCCTAAGTGTCAGCATGATCTTCTGATAAATTGGTCCAGAAGTCAAAACATCTATTCCTCTACGCCTTGAATAAAATTGCAGTATGTTTCTCTATCCTTTTCTCCTGTCTGTGGCTCTGAGGTTTTGCTATTGGCATGCCCAGATAACATCTTAACATCATTACCATCATCCCTGGAGTCAGCTGAGCTTCAATTAAGGCTTCTAGTAAACCTTTCTATAAAGAGGTGCTTCCCTTTGCACAGACCCACAGCCTGGATGTAAGTGGAAATGACACCTCTTTTGTTGTGGACACAAGCTTTGCAGAGCATACGCAGCTTTCAGGAAGGAATCCAATAGACGTGGTCAATCTAGCTGCAGGCTTAGTACTGAGTACCTGGTGTGCTTCCTGACTGAAGCCTGCAGTCATTAGAAATGAAGGTTTAATCGATAACTTGCATCCTCATTAGCTAGGTCTTGGGAGATTTCTGTTTCCAATAAAAAGGCTTATTATTATGGCTTGGTGAGGGTTCTATTTCATATATTTTAGAAATGTAAACACAACCTGAGGGAGGGAGGGTAGCTCAGTGGTAGAACACAGGTTTTGCACGTAAAAGGATCCATGTTCATTTCCTCCTTCTCTAAAACTTAGGGAAGTGCTGGGTGAGATCCCATAGACAGTAATACTAAAAGGAAATGGAGTTCATGATGGCTGGGAGTTTGTTAAGAGGGAGATAGTAAAAGCACAACTTCAGGCAATACCAATGAGACGGAAACATGGAAGGTGCCTAAAGAAGCCAGGGTGGCTATCTAAAGAACTTTTAACTGAGTTAAGATTAAAAAAGGATGTGTACAAATATGGAAAAGGGGGGGAACCACCAAAGAGGAATTCAAACAAATAGCCAGCACATGTAGACACAAAGTCAGAAAAGCTAAAGCACAGAATGAACTCAGGCTTGCTAGAGAGGTTAAAAGCAACAAAAAAGGCTTTTATGGGTATGTCCGTAGCAAAAGGAAGAACAAAGAAACAGTGGGGTCGCTCAGAGGAGAAGATGGTGAAATGCAAACAGGGGACACAGAAAGGGCTGAACTCCTCAATGCCTTCTTTGCCTCAGTCTTCTCCGATAAAGAAAACAATGTCCGACCTAAAGAATTTGAAGCAAATGATTCAGCAGAGGAAACACAGCCCAGAATAACTAAGGAGATAGTATACAAAAATACTTGGCTAGTTTAGATGTATTCAAGTCTCCAGGGCCAGATAAACTGCATCCAAGAGTATTAAAAGAACTGGCAGATGTGATCTCAGAACCACTGGCAGTCATCTTTGAGAATTCCTGGAGAACAGGCGAAGTCCCGGCAGACTGGAGGAGGGCAAATGTTGTCCCTATTTTCAAAAAGGGGGAAAGAGAGGACCCAAATAATTATCGCCCAGTCAGTCTGACATCAATACCAGGGAAGATTCTGGAGCAGATCATTAAGCAAACAGTCTGTGAGCACCTAGAAAGGAGTGCTGTGATCACCAATAATCAGCATGGATTTCTGAAAAATAAGTCATGTCAGACTAACCTGATCTCGTTTTTTGACAGAATTACAAGCCTGGTAGATGAAGGGAACGCAGTGGATGTAGCCTACCTTGATTTCAGCAAGGCATTCAACAAGGTGCCCCATGATATTCTTGTAAAGAAGCTGGTAAAATGCGGTCTTGACTATGCTACCACTCAGTGGATTTGTAACTGGCTGACTGACCGAACCCAAAGGGTGCTCATCAATGGTTCCTCTTTATCCTGGAGAAGAGTGACTAGTGGGGTGCCACAGGGTTCTGTCTTGGGCCCGGTCTTATTCAACATCTTTATCAACGACTTGGATGATGGACTCAAGGGCATCCTGATCAAATTTGCAGATGACACCAAACTGGGAGGGGTGTCTAACACCCCAGAGGACAGGATCACACTTCAAAACGACCTTGAGCGATTAGAAAACTGGGCCAAAACAAACAAGATGAACAAGATGTCAGGAGTGCTCTGATGGTGTTTCCTGCTTGGCAGGGGGTTGGACTCGATGGCCCTTGTGGTCTCTTCCAACTCTATGATTCTATGATTCTATGACCAGCACAGACCTACAGTTAGCTTTCCCAGCTAACTCCAGCTGAAGACTCTGAACACAGGACTGGGCTATGAAACACAGTGTCCTAAATGGCACTGAGACATTGGTAAAGGCTAGGAAGGAATGCTGGAAGGACCAGTAAAGTCTTGGGGCACAACAGAAGGTCAACTTATGCATTTAATGCATTTTCAGAAATTTTACTTTAACCTTCTTAACTCTCTGTGACAGCCACTAGTGAAACTGCGACTCAGATTTCCCTCTCTGCTGGAGCAACTAGGGAGCTGTCCAACAGTACAAAGAGTAGGTTTCAGAGGAAGGGTGCTTAGACAGTAGGAGGGCTGCCCAAGGAGCTGAGCAGAAGATGTTGTACTATCAACCACAAGGCAGTGAGCGGGTGCTTTCTTTTCATAGCTAGCCTGGGTGTCCCACACTTTCACAGAGCCCCAGTTTGACGTTGATCCTGATTCATTGCTGGTCTTAAATAGGGTTCAGAAACAGATGGTTTTCCTGCCACCAGCCATGCCATGAGTCTCCTGGTCTGGGATTCAGCTTAGATTTATCATTTTTCTGCATCTGAGGTTCTAAGTGTATGTGTAACCAATGGCGTAGCGTGGGGGGTACAGGGGGGCCGGCCGCACCGGGTGCAACATCTGGGGGGGGGGTGCTCGCAGCTCTCTGCCCCCTGCTAAAATCCATGGGTTAGGGGGCGCAAATTACTTGCCTTGCCCCGGGTGCTGACAACCCACGCTACGCCACTGTGTGTAACAAGGGAGAGAGGGAGAGTTGAAGGCTTTTGCATTAAACTGAGCAGGATTTAACCCCACCCAGAACAGGCACATCCAGCAATTGCAGGATTTAACCCTGTCTTTCCACCCATCAACTGACATTTTAAGTGATGAACAGCTGATGAACAGATAGGTGTGGCTTGGGGAATATGGCATCACCAGCCACGGGGGCCCCTGGTGGACCATGAATTTTTCCCCCGTCCCTAATTCTGACCCTTCCAAAATACAAAGGGTCATCGGTGCTGAAACTCTCCCTTCTGTCTGAATTTCAAGTGGATTAGGGCATAAGTCCCTCTAGCCCAGCCCTTTGCTGACAGTGAGGGAGAAAATCATAGGCTGTCTTAAATCTTCTTTGCTGAAAACTTCTAGGTAATCAATAACATTATGAGAATACTGAAAATGGCATATGAGGCCAGTGCCTTGACAAATTAAATTACCTTTTCTTAATTTTATGATCTTTACAGGGGAGAAACAAGATAAACTGTGGCTCCATGAAGCCTTAAAAAAAAAAAGATTTACCACAGTCACATCAAAATAAATTAAATTATAAAGATTTGTAGCACAAAAGGCAAATGCAAAAGAGATGGAGCCAGAGGTAGGAGTGTAGTTTTCCTCACTTTAATTAAGAAATGGTCTTTTGTGTCTCTGAAATACCAGGGAAATTCAGGTCACTGTTAACTCCTAAGGAATTTAAAGCCCTGGAGAATTGGCTAATACACAAATCCTACAGATTCGAATAAGTGGTGTTTTCTAAGGCTGTGTACAGGATTCAGATGAATCCTGAACAGAACCGAGCAGATTTGGGAGGGATCCAGGCTTTGCCTGAGTCAGGTGGAGACAGCCCTGAGTTTGGTTGGGCTGCCCAGAGCAATCCAAGCTTGTTGAGGGAGGAGTGTTGGGTAAGGAGGCAGCCCCAAGATGCTTCCCTACACAGGAAACAGAACCCAGAATAGCTGAATACTCCACTCATCAGCTGATGAATGGAGGATTCAGTCCAGTGTAGACTGCATGGTGGTGCTTCACAAGTGCCTTCCCCGCATGTGAAACAGCACCCTGCAGGATTGAATACTCCTTGTAGGGCTGCAGTTGGGAGAAGGAGTGAAGGAGACACTACATCTCCTTCCTCCTTTTGACCACATGTTTAATTAGGGTTTCAAAAATCCTAATTAAACACTAGCCCTCACCTGAACTCAGATTGCCCTATGTTGCAAGGGGTGGAGGGGCTGCACACAGTCTGAGTGCTTTCACAGTAAAGGCTGCTGTGGAGAGGTGAGACCACAGGGACTTCTCTAACACTCTGAACAGGATGAGTTGCCAGTTGGCTTCTCCCTTCCCAGAGCTGTTTCCATATCTTTCCAGCCCTGTATCAGGAAGTTTTTAATGTCTGATGTTTTAGTGTGTTCTGGTATATGCTGTGAGCTGCCCAGAGTGGCTGGGAAAACTCAGCAAGATGGGTGGGGTATAAATAGAAGAAGAGGAGGAGTTTGGATTTGATATCCCATTTTAGCACTACCCTAAGGAGATGCAAAGCGGCTAACATTCTCCTTTCCCTTCCTCCCCCACAACAAACACTCTGTGAGGTGAGTGGGGCTGAGAGACTTCAAAGAAGTGTGACTAGCCCAAGGTCACCCAGCAGCTGCATGTGGAGGAGCAGAGATGCGAACCCGGTTCACCAGATTATGAGACTACTGCTCTTAACCACTACACCACACAAAAAATAATTGTTGTTGTTGTTGTTGTTGTTATCTTCCGTATCTGCAGCCAATCCAAATGGCCACCTCAGAGAGACCAGTGGGATAGCAAGGACCCCTCCATCAGCCTGGCTGGACCAGTTGGCACTGGGCTTCTGCTCACTCAGAACTATATCCCTTGGTAGCCTTTCTACCAGACTGCAGTAGAGGGTGCAGTGAGATAATCAGGTTCCTTACCTATGTCTGGTTGATAACAGGTAACACTTTCAGAACTGGTTCCCCAGGGTCCATTATACTGGTTGTTACACAAGCAGAAAGTTTTGCTACCTGCAGTTGCTTCCCCCCACTCTTCCTTCTCCTTCCTTAAGGCCAGTCGTGAATGACTCTGGGGTTGTGGCGTTCATCTTGCCTTACAGATTGAGGAAGCCAGCATTTGTCCACCCCGCAGACAGTTTTTCCTGGTCATGTGACCAGCATGACTAAGCCGCTTCTGGCGCAACGGAACTCTGACACCAGAGCAACGCACGGAAACACCGTTTACCTTCCCGCCGGAGTGGTACCTCTACTCGCACTTTTGGCATGCTTTTGAACTGCTAGGTTGGCAGGAGCTAGGACCAATCAACGGGCGCTCACCCCGTCACACAGATTCGAACTGCCGACCTTTTGATGGACTTTGCCATTAAAAAAAAAATCCTCGCCCAGTGTCCAGAACAATTGTATGTGCAACAGTGATAGTGATAATGACAGATTACTGCAGGACAACATAACACTGGAATACCATGAGTGGTGGTGGGGAAGGGTGCATGAGAACATGTGCCCAATATTCCACAATGCAAAGAGGATTGTCTTCTGAATGAGCGTATCAAGCAGTTGCTCCCTTACCTTTCTCGCCCTGGTCTGGCCACAGTGATCCATGCGACGGTCACCTCCAGCCTTGATTATTGTAACTCGCTCTACGCAGGGCTGCCCTTGAAGCTGACCCAGAAACTCCAGCGGGTGCAGAATGCAGTGGCGAGGCTCCTTACAAGGTCCTTGTCGTGGGATCACATTCATTCAGTGCTTTACCAACTTCACTGGCTCCCGGTAGAATACAGGGTCGGGTTTAAGGTGCTGGTTTTGACCTTTAAAGCCCTGTGCGGCCTAGGGCCCACATACCTACAGGACTGCCTCTCCTGGTATGCCCTGCGGAGGACCTTAAGGTCCACAAATGACAACATTTTGGAGGTCCCAAGTGGCAAGGTGGTTAGATTGGTTGCAACTTAAGGCCAGGGCCTTTTCAGTACTGGCCCCGACTTGGTGGAACGCTCTGTCACAAGAGACTAGAGCACTGCGGCATTTGACATCTTTCTGCAGGGCCTGCAAGACAGAGCTGTTCCGCCTGGCCTTTGGTTTGGACTCAGTCTGACCCTTACGTTTTTCCCTACCCTTGCGGTTTTGATCTATGGGCTACTACTAAAATGAGGCTGCATTTTAAATTCTATTTTTAACCTGTATTTTAAATTGCTCCCCCCCCCCATTATGTTTTTATTGTAATTTTACTGGTGTTAGCCGCCCTGAGCCCAGCTCTGGCCAGGGAGGGCGGGGTATAAATAAAAATTTATTATTTATTATTATTATAGAAATGATTTGTACTTGTTTAGCAGAGAAAGCTGAGAGGCCTGAGGAGCTCAGTTCAGTGTCAGAGCCAGTCCTACACAGGGTGTAGCTGAGTGGGCATGGGTGGGTGGCTGGGGGGGAGGCATATTCTGTGAACGTTTCCCATGATACATTCTTTTCGGCCTGCCGTTTTCCTGGAGGAACCCTTGATATTTTCAGATGTTCATGTGAATTTGAATTCTTGCAGCACTGCGGATTAACAGCAAGGCAACAAAAGTGGATTTTGCTTGTTGTTGCTAAGAGATTTCTACCTGGAAGGATAAACACTCAGGTCTGCAAAGCAATGGCCCGAGGACCTCGCTGCTCTGGATAGATTTAGACATGTTCCTAATGAACAACTGCTTTGTGTCTGGCTGGCTTATACTGATCCATATGTTTGGATGTATTGTTGTTTATTCATAAAATCTAGTCCAACCCCTTGCAATGCAGGAATTACAGCTAAACAATCCCTGACAACTGCCCATCCAACCCCTCCTTGAAAACCGGTGTCAGAACTGCCTCCAGGTCCCAGCTCACAGAGGACCAACGCTAGCCGGTAGTAATGTACAAAAGTCTTTATTGAAGTACAGTTTCCATTTTCAAGCCGCAGCGCGCAGCTCTACGTCTAGAAGCTAGACCGGCGAAGCTCCATCTGAGTCTCCACCCCCTGTACACCAGTTTAAGACTCTAACCTTACTCCACCTCTTCCGTCTCTCCTTTCTCCTCTGGGTCCTTCTACCCCCCGGGGTCCCTTCCTTCCTGGACTCTTCTGACGCTGACCCCCCTGACTCTTCTCCCTCCTTTCGGCGGGCTTTAGGACCTGGCTCCCTATCCGGGCTGCCAACTGCGCCGCCCTCTTGTACATTTGAACTTGGCGCGCGCGCCCAGTCTCCGACCTTCCTTTTGACCGTTTCCTCGCTCTCCGATGGAGGCGTGGCCAATCCTGACTCATGTCCTCCCGCTGGCGGTGAGCCGCCTGATCCCGATACCTGGGACTCCTCCCCCCTACTGCGCTCTGGTGGGGAAGCTGGTCCTGATTTCCAACTGCTGCTCTCTGAGTCCCCTCTGGCCCCTTCTTCCTGGGGTGTCCCCCTAGGCACCCCCCTTGCTCTGACCATGGGAGCCCCTTTCTGTGAATCCTCTGATTCGCTGGAGAGACTCAGAGACCTCGGACCGCTGTCATCGCTAACATTTCCTTCGGATTCCTCCCCCTCGCTCTCTATTTCCTCCCTTTCCTGTGCCTCTGCTCCTGAGCCCCTGACAACCGGCAAGGAAGGAAATCCTACCTTCCAAGGTAGTCCATTGTCGAACAGCTTCTACCATCAGAAAGTTCTTCCCAATGTTTATTGTATTCTCCATACAGGGAGGACCAGATGGCCCTATGATTCAATGTCAGCTGATCACTTTCCCTCTCATCTCCCTCCCTCCTTCCCTCTCTTCCTTTTTTCTTTGCTAACTTGCTGATAGTTGTGATAGGGAGGTCTTGTGGACCACATCAGTCTCGTGGGCAGGAGGTTCTCCAACCCTGTCCAGGGAGCTTTTCCATTTTCCCTCCCAGTCATAAGTTCAACCAATTATCAAATATCATCCTACTTAACATTTTATAGTGCTTTCAAGCGTTCAGAGCACTTCATATGTGCAATTGAGTTGTAATTAGATACTCCATTTCATTTGATTTCTGCTCTATGGAAACCTTGTCTGTATTCATTCATAAATCCCTTCCATCTGACTGCAGCATTGAGACACACAAGAACTTCAGAAGAGCCCTGGTGGATCAGGCCAAAGGCTCATCTAGTCTAGCATCCTTTCCTTTCACAGTGGCCAACCAGTTGCCTATGGGAAGTTCACAAGCAGAACTCTCAACACTTCCAAGTATCCCTATTTTCCAGGGACAGTCCTGGATTTACAGAAGCCACCCTGGTTTCTGATTTGGTCCTGGAATGTCCCACTTTTCCTTAGGACGTCCCTATTTCCATCGGAGAAATGTTGGAGGGTTTGGAGCTATCTGACCCCTGAGCCATCTGAAAGCAGCCTTGTATTGGAAATATTTTTAATGTTTAATGTTTTATTATTATTATTATTAGACTTTTATTGATAAATACAATACTCACAAATGCAAAACGAAGCACAAAATGAACTTATTATACATACATACATACATACATACATACATACATACATACATACAGTGGTACCTCGGGTTAAGAACTTAATTCGTTCTGGAGGTCCATTCTTAACCTGAAACTGTTCTTAACCTGAAGCATCACTTTAACTAATGGGGCCTCATGCTGCCGCTGCGCCACCGCTGCCCGATTTCTGTTCTCACCCTGAAGCGAAGTTTTTAACCCAAGGTAATATTTCTGGGTTAGCGGAGTCTGTAACCTGGAGCGTCTGTAACCTGAAGCATCTGTAACTCGAGGTACCACTGTATTATTATTTTTTTCTTTCTGTTTCTTTTTCAGCTGCCACACCAGTAATTTCCCTGGGTTGTTGGTAAACTCAAACGCCCTTTGTTTCATCCACTTTATGTTATTTTCTATCTCATAGTTTAATATTGATGAAATCTGCATTTGTAATATTTTGAATTTTTGTTTTCCAATTTCATTCTTTGTAAAAGGTAAAGGTACCCCTGCCCGTACGGGCCAGTCTTGCCAGACTTTAGGGTTGTGTGCTCATCTCACTCTATAGGCCGGGAGCCAGCGCTGTCCGGAGACACTTCCGGGTCACGTGGCCAGCGTGACAAAGCCGCTTCTGGCGAACCAGAGCAGCGCACGGAAACGCCGTTTACCTTCCCGCTAGTAAGCGGTCCCTATTTATCTACTTGCACCCGGGGGTGCTTTCAAACTGCTAGGTTGGCAGGCGCTGGGACCGAGCAACGGGAGTTCACCCCGCCGCGGGTATTCGAACCGCCGACCTTGCGATCAGCAAGTCCTAGGCGCTGAGGTTTAACCCACAGCGCCACCCGCATCCCTTCATTCTTTGAGTCTCTTGCTAATTTGAGCCATCTGAAAGCAGCTTTGTATTGGAAATATTTTTAATGTTTAATGTTTTATAATGTTTTTATATAGGTCGGAAGCCGCCCAGAGTGGCTAGGGCAACCCAGTTAGATGGGTGGGGTATAAAGAAAAACATTGCTATTATTAATATTATTATGGAATAGGACGTCTATATTTTCATTGGAGAAATGTTGGAGGGTACTTCTGCTTCTCAGCAACTGGCATACAAAGGCATATCGCCTCTGACATTGGAGAGGATAATTGTGATTCAACTGAGTTTTGCGCAAAGCACAGCCAGTGATGGGTGTGGTCTGGGTAAAAGAGGTGTAGCTGGGCAGAATGTGAGGCCTTGGTCAGTCCCAAGGGCCAGCTGGAGAGGTCTGGAGGACTGCACGGGGGTCCTGGGTCTGAGTTTCCTGATCCCTGCTTTAAGCCACCTTGTTGTTGTTTAGTCGTTTACTCGTGTCCGACTCTTCGTGACCCCATGGACCAGAGCACGCCAGGCACTCCTGTCTTCCACTGCCTCCCGCAGTTTGGTCAAACTCATGCTAGTAGCTTCAGGAACACTATCCAACCATCTCATCCTCTGTCATCCCCTTCTCCTTGTGCCCTCCATCTTTCCCAACATCAGGGTCTTTTCCAGGGAGTCTTCTCTTCTCATGAGGTGGTCAAAGTATTGGAGCCTCAGCTTCAGGATCTGTCCTTCCAGTGAGCACTCAGGGCTGATTTCCTTAAGAATGGATAGGTTTGATCTTCTTGCAGTCCATGGGACTCTCAAGAGTCTCCTCCAGACCATAATTCAAAAGCATCAATTCTTCAGCGATCAGCCTTCTTTATGGTCCAGCTCTCACTTCCATACATCACTACTGGGAAAACCATAGCTTTAACTATATGGATCTTTGTTGGCAAGGTGATGTCTCTGCTTTTTAAGATGCTGTCTAGGTTTGTCATCGCTTTTCTCCCAAGAAGCCTAGTAAGTTCGTATCAGAGGTGAGTTTTGAGCCAATAACTTTCTGGTGTGTTGCTTAATAGCTTAGCAACTCTGCTGTACCAACACTACTGAAAACTCTTCACATTTACACACATTTTAACAGCAGCATGCAGGAGCACCTGCACATTTCATTCAAACATTTTCATTTTCATGCAGTCCCCCCTTCCCGCTGATCATTTCCTGAAGGCTTAGCTTGGCTGTTTTAATTGAAAGAGAAAAGAGCAGCTGCTTATTTGGTCCAAATTATTTATGAAGAGAGTGATCAAAAAATGTGGCCCACAAGTAATTTGGTACAATTGTGGCCCTTTGATGGTTTTTTCGTTTGTTGGTTCACAGCAGCTGTTCTTCAACTACAATCCAGGGATCACTCACCTAAGGCATTTTTAATGTGGTCCTAGAGACCAATAAATGAGTAAGAGAGGGGGGGAAATCTGTGATTTTTGCTATATGCAGAAAAGCTAGGCTACTTTTCAGTTTATAAGCAGTGCTCACCTCACCTACTTTTTGAACCCGTAGCATCCCAACAGTTCTGTATGGTGTGATTTTTATGAACAACCTTTCCCTCTGAAGAATGGGGAATACACTCCCAGGGTAATGTTAGCCTGGGTAGCTCAGCTGGTTAGAGCGTGGAGCTGAAAAGGTCAAGGTTGCAGGTTCGATTCCTGTATGAGACAGCTGCATATTACTGCATTGCAGGGAATTGGACCAGATGATCCTCAGCGTCCCTTCCAACTCTACAATTCTATGATTTTATGACAATCCTAGGGCAAGCCAGAATTCCAGAACAAAGAGCAATGGATTTCAGAGGGCAGGCTAGGAGGCAAAAACAAACAAACAAACAACCAGCCCAATGTGGTCTCTGCATTTACTTTAGGGCAGAAATGTGGAACTTCTTTCAGCCCAAGAGGTGTGTTCACTTCTGGACAGCTTTCCAGGGGCCACATGCCAGTGTTGGGTGGGACCAGAGACAAACGTGGGGAGAACAATGGAGGTAAATTTCATATATGCAAAGAAGGCTGGTTTCTACACACAAACTTGCATACTTCTCTCTATAGTGGTACCTCAGGTTAAGTACTCAATTGGTTCTGAAGGTCCGTACTTAACCTGAAACTGTTCTTAACCCGAAGCACCACTTTAGCTAATGGGGCCTCCTGTTGCTGCTGCGCCGCCGGAGCACAATTTGTGTTCTCATCCTGAAGCAAAGTTCTTAACCTGAAGCACTATTTCTGGGTTAGCGGAGTCGGTAACCTGAAGCGTATGTAACCCAAGGTACCACTGTATTCTCAAAACAGGCAAATGAGAGATACTATCAGAGTTCAAGGACACATTCCAGCCAAGGACACAGTTCCTGGACTAGGGCTACAGTATATGTGTACGCATGTGTAAAGGTAAAGGTAAAGGGACCCCTGACCATTAGGTCCAGTCGTGACCAACTCTGGGTTTGTGGCGCTCATCTCGCTTTATTGGCCAAGGGAGCCGGCGTATAGCCCATGTGGCCAGCATGACGAAGCCGCTTCTGGAGAACCAGAGCAGCGCACGGAAACGCTGTTTACCTTCCCGCCGGAGCGGTACCTATTTATCTACTTGCACTTTGACATGCTTTCGAACTGCTAGGTTGGCAGGAGCAGGGACCAAGCAACGGGAGCCCACCCCATCGTGGGGATTCGAACTGCCGACCTTCTGATCGGCAAGTCCTAGGCTCTGTGGTTTAACCCACAGCGCCACCCGCGTCCCTGTACGCATGTGTATATGTATGCAAAAGACCAAATTAGAAAAGTGAGTAAGAAACTTTTACTTTACTGCTTTACTGCTTACATCTTGCATTTCATGGGGTTGGGCCAGATGACCCTTGGGGTCCCTTCCAACTTCCAACTCTATAATTCTGTGATTCTGTGAATATATTTCTTCCATCTGTTTTTCCAGCCTCTGTCAAAATGTCCAGACAATCTGTTCAGCACCACAGATGGTCAGTACCATGTGTTTTCCTGATCTGGGGTCATTCCTGCACTGGGAAATACTGAGCAGAAAGAGAATTAAGACTGGACACATTATACTATTTTCCTACTGTTTTTGCTGATGGTGTGTGTGTGAGAGAGAGAGACAGACAGACAGACAACAGACAGACAGGCTGTCATATTGTCTTTCTATGTCTCTCTCTTCTGTGTGTTTTTGAAGAACTGGGTCAGGTACAAAGCCCCGTTTAGCTACTGAAGCAGCCCTTTTACAGTGGTGCTTTAAAACCAACTCTAGGACTTTGCTGTTTTAGTGTGGTTTGAAAGAAACCTCATGCTCACACTTTGTTTAATGTGGTTGTATGCTGAGCAGCAAACTGTTTTAGTCTGCGTCTGCTAGAAGGCAAGTTTTATGCTGCTATTTTTATTGCTTTGCCTTATATTGATGTATTTTTAATATTGCATGACGTGTGCGCTTCTGCTTTGTAAGACACATAGAGAATTTCATTTGCAGGCAGCTGAATGAATTGAAACGACAGTCACAACCACAACAGACAATTCTGTGTGCAAGTTTCAGCCAGACATGCTATCGCTAACCTACCTCACAGGGCGGCAAAGTGGAGTGCCACATCTTCTGCCCTAAACTGCTTAGAAGACTTGGAGAAAGGATTGGATATAATAATGATAATAATCATATTAACAATTACAATTATAATTCTTATGAGATTTGTACTACAGATTGCTCTAGTGAGCTATTCCCAGGCCCCTCTGTAGGGTCCCATGCCTTTTCATCCAAAGAGATCTCTCCAGGGACCAAGTGAGACAGGATCCTGACACTTTCCCCTGACATACTAGCTCTCTATGAGCCAGGAACATGCTGAAGTATTCACTCATGCAGTCTTTACCTACTGTCTGAAACTGCACTGTCTTAGGAGAGCTGTGGAAAGTGATTTTCTGAGCAAGACAATCCACTCTCCCTTGGGTATTTTGATGTCATTTGCAATCAGGGTGGCACTGAGTAGAAAAAAAGCGGAACGTTCTTCATCTTGCAATCAAGGCTGACCTTGCTTATGAATCAGGCCACTTTGGGAAGCTGACTCAAGACCGGCTCGCCATTTCCCTGCCTCGAATTTCCATCTCAGCAGGAGATTTATAGGGCAAGCCTACCTATGTCTATTCAAAAGAATGCCATACTAAGTTCAATGAGACTTGCTCCCAGGTAAGTGCATATATGAGTGCAGTCTCTTTTGGTTTTTTAAAAAAGCAAGCCACCACTGTCTATAAAGTGGAGGGTCAGTATATTTTGATCTCCAAGTACAAAAATGAGAAAAGTCAACATATGCTTGAAGAAATGCCCCTCCCCCTCCACTCATCTCTCTCAGGATGCCCTTTTAAGGCAGAGATAAACTAACTTACATTCTCTAACTCATCTTGAGCAGAAATCAATGGGCTGGTTTCAGCAGTAATTTCTCAGCATGCTCTGAGGATTGGAGGGGGGGAGAGAAGACAACAGTGCACAGAGCTAATTCTTCTTATTATACTGAGCCTTCAGTTTCTGAAGACAATTTCTACCCTGTGTAGACAAACAACTCATAATGTGGCTAAACTGTTCTTGGGCTGTTCCACATCAGGCTGCTGGAAGTCAGGGTATATTACTTGGTGGAATGCTTCTCTCTCTTTCTTTCTTTCTTTCTTTCTTTCTTTCTTTCTTTCTTTCTTTCTTTCTTTCTTTCTCTCTCTCTCTCTCTCTCTCTCTCTCTCTCTCTCCACACACACACAATTTTCTACTGGGCTGGATGGTTGCCATATTTTGAAGAGCAAAAAAGAGGACGCTATGACGACTCTCATTCATTTTAAATACCCCCACTATATGCAGGCTGTAGGGACACAGGTGGCACTGTGGTCTAAACCACAGAGCCTAGGGCTTGCTAATCAGAAGGTTGGTGGTTCAAATCCCCATGACGGGGTGAGCTCCCTTTGTTCGGTCCCTGCTCCTGCCCACCTTGCAGTTCGAAAGCACATCAAAGTGCAAGTAGATAAATAGGTACTGCTCTGGCGGGAAGATAAATGGTGTTTCTGTGCGCTGCTCTGGTTTCGTCAGAAGCTGCTTAGTCATGCTGGCCACATGACCCCAAAGCTGTCTGCGGACAAATGCCAGCTCCCTCAGCCTATAGAGTGAGATGAGTGCCGCAACCCCAGAGTCATCCGCAACTGGACCTAATGGTCAGGGGTACCTTTAACGTTATATGTAGGCTATAAAAGCTGTGGTATATTGCTGAGGGGGACAGGAGAAGAGAAGATGAAAGCAAGTCTTCAAACACCAGTTACCTATGTCTATGTCTCATCCAGAAAGTATAGCCACATACATTTTGGCAAATTTAAAAATACGCACCCAGGCAGACATTTCACCCCTGAAAAAGAGGACGTGTCCGAGGAAAAGAGGACACACGGCAACCCTAGTTGGATATGTCAATTTCGGTTTTTCATTTTTCCAGCCTTAAAGTCAGTTTTTCGCATTTCTACACCAGTTTGCAATTTTATGAAAACCTCATGAAAATTCATCAGAATTTTTATGTGATTCCTATTTTCTTGTCAGTGGATGGTGCCTTTTTGTCTACATAAACACCCACCCCCAAGGTTTGTTATGTAAGATAAATGTAAGCACAATATTCCCATCCTTTTCTTTTATTTTCCTTAATGCTCTGGCCAGATAGAGTTCTATCTAAACTGTGCAGCTCAAAAACTCTCTTTCGTAATGCATTGTTGGGTTCTAATAAAGGTTGCTTTTTACTCTCCTGGTTAGCTTTTGTGCCACTATCTTCTGTTGCCCAGACCTTTGAACTTTCTCTTCCAGCATTCAAGAGCAGCAAGCCAGCACATGCCAGCATTCATGCACAGAATTCATTTTGAGGGAGATATCAGCAAGCACTGCAAGGAGTGACACAAAGCACAGTTCCCACTGACATCTCAATTGATAGCATCAGCCTGCCGCATGCAACTTTTAAACTCCCAGCGGCTATGCCAAGGTGACTTCAGAATTGCTTCCTGATTGGAATATATTTTTCTGGGCTGGAGAATCCCAGGATAGAAAAGGAGCAGGGTTGTGAACCCCCCCCCCCAAAAAAAAAAAGAGTCAAAGAGCACAAAAAGAATGAAGAGCTATTCATCTTCCCTCTGCAGGGACCTTCTTTTCCCTGAGGACCAAGCTGGCTCAGTTTCTAGATTTCCTCTTTGTGATCACACCCTTGACAAAGGGATGGGGGAACCAGCCTAGCTGACACTGAAGTGCTGCCTGCCCATTATGTATTACACCGGGAACATTATGCAGTGGTAAAAAGGAACTCAGGTACTGACAGGCATCAATCCACAGTTTGACCTGGGAACCTTGGAATCTGAAGAGTGGAACTAACTGGATGAGCTACCCAGAACTTTGTAGGCTTGGCTCTCCCAGCCCTCCTAAGGCACGCAAGGAAATTGCAATGTGAAATGTTGATCCACAATTGGCAAGCTCAAGTGGCAGTATCAATATTGGGAGCCAGTCTTTCGGTCCTTGTCTAGTCAGTGGAACAGAGCTCCCACTTCCAGGATGAGAGAGTGCACACTCTAGAGATTTCTCATAACTGCCTACAGCCCAGACCAGAGATAGCAAGCCCTCGAAAGTTGAATCCACTATGTCCGAATACAAACTACATGACTAAACTCTGGTCTCTCCCAGATCCAAGTACTCTAACCACTACAACACCATACACTTTTCCGTACACCCATGTTCAGCCCATGTCTTCAGCTGCGCCAGCATGGGCTGGGTGACGGTAGCATCTTCACTGACCTTCCGATCACAGGAACGCAGAAAAAGCAACACAGCATTCCTGAGGAATAGGTCCTGGTGCTGTGGACTCACATTTGCTCATGTGAGCACCCAAATGCAGCAGAGTAAATGGAAGCAAAGCTGTGGAGGCTTTGTAGCATACCTAATTTATTTCTTCTAATTAAACAAATCAAAGAACATAACAAACATGTACGAGAGAAGCAGCTCTCATGCAGCCATCCTGTCTCTAGGCAGATCAAAAGAAAAGTCCTGGGGTACTAGAGACGAAAGTCTCGAAGAGTAGCTTCTGCCCCCTCCTTTCTCACAGACAGAAAGTAAAACAACATGATCAGGTGACCCTTGCAATGGGAGGGATGAAAATACTGACAAGGCTCAGGGTTCAAGGACATGTTCCAGTCAGGCAAAAACACCCAAGGGGTGGGTGAAGCAGGGCCAGCAGGCTGGAGAATTGGTGTGGCCTTGGGAGAGTCTCCAAAGCCAGACAGAGAGGCTGGCGGGCCAAATTTGGCTCCTGTGTAAGAGGTTCCCCATTCCTGACCTAGTGACTATACCCTGAGCTGGTCAAGGCAGATAGTCTCCACAGGTCTCCAGCTTCCACAAAATCTTTCTGTCAATACAGAACGTTTGTGATTCTGGGTCCTGGTCCATGACATTGGATTTCCTGAGTGGCAGCCATTTTGCAGGATGCACCTCCCATGTTGTGATATTGGGCTGCGATAAAGTCAGCACACTAAATCGCCTCTCCCATGCTGCTGTGCTGTAAGAGTTTAATAACATCCTAACATTATAGCTTCAAGTTGGAGAGTTATGCACATGGATCTTACAGACTGTGCATAATTATGATTTCATTATCTGTGAACACAGTGGATTTGTCACCTGTCTTTACTTTTTACAGGCCTGGAAAGACTAATGGTGGCAATAAATACAGCCACCTCATGTCTAAATGGCAGATAATTATCTTCGCTGGGAAGATATACTGATGGAGTGAATGAGGTGTAATTCCACCCCCCCTCCCCAAAAGTGACAAAGCAGTGAAGAGTCAGGCTTTTAAAAATATGAACATTTAGGATATAAACCTGCAAATTACATCCTTAAAAACTATCCCAAGATTTTGACAGATGATACTCACATGAACAAACTAACTGGCTGGTGAAAACTGATGCACTTCAGCATAGATGTAGGCCAGGATTGGGCCCCATTTTTCAGACTGAGGGCTACATTCCCTTCTGGAGATGGATTCCCAGGGACTGCTGCCAGGGGTAAGGAGAGCCAGAGGTAAAAGTGTGTGGAGCAATGAATGCAAACTTTACCTTTGTACAGTAGGGTAATTCCTACATCCACTTACACAGCTCTCTTCATCCTCCAGCTGGACAAGAGTCATGATCAGAGTCCCAGGACACATTCCATTGAGGCAAAAATAGTCAAGGAAGGCGTGGAGCAAGTCCAGTGAGGGGTGCGGCTTGGGGAGAGTCCTAATAGCCATATAGAAAGACCTTGTAGCTCTCTGGGCCTGTGGCACCCCTAATGTGGCATCTTTTATTGGTCTTATGGGTGCCTGCACAAATGGGAAGCCACTGCAGAAAAGGCCCATCCTCGTATTGCCACCCTCTGGAAGAGGCACACGAAGATGTTCATATGGAAAGAGGTGGTCCTTGAGGTTGGTTGGTTGGTTGGATTCAAAGTGTTTATAAACTGCTTTATTTTTCTTTATTTTGGGGACACGGGTGGCGCTGTGGGTTAAACCACAAAGCCTAGGACTTGCCGATTGGAAGGTCGGCGGTTTGAATCCCTGCGACGGGGTGAGCTCCCGTTGCTCTCTCTCTCTTTTTTTTTATAATAATTTTTATTCATTTTTCAAACACATAATAAAAAACAAACACAACACAAAACAGAAACATACAAAACATTTAAACATGTATAATTCCATACTCTTAATTTCATGCACCTTCTTTCGCCCGACTTCCCCATACCTCCCTTTCGCTGCATCCTTATTTTACAATTTTTTAGCAACCCTTTGGTCAATTTATCTGTTTAATTCCCTTTCATTGAGTTTTCTTTAATTTGTTAGTTACAGCTGTAATTCTCTGCTTCTTACCCCTTGACATCTTAACACTCCTCAATTTTACAACAGTTTTTAAGATACATTTTAAATTTCTTCCAATCCTCTTCCACTGTCCTCCCGTTGCTCTCTCCCTGCTCCTGCCAACCTAGCAGTTCGAAAGCATGTCAAAGTGCAAGTACATAAATAGGTACCCCTCTGGCAAGAAGGTAAACGGTGTTTCCGTGTGCTGCTCTGAAGAAGAAGAAGAGTTTGGATTTGATATCCCGCCTTTCACTCCCTTTTAAGGAGTCTCAAAGTAGCTAACATTCTCCTTTCCCTTCCTCCCCCACAACAAACACTCTGTGAGGTGAGTGGGGCTGAGAGACTTCAGAGAAGTGTGACTGGCCCAAGGTCACCCAGCAGCTGCATGTGGAGGCGTAGAGACGCGAACCTGGTTCCCCAGATTACGAGACTACCGCTCTTAACCACTACACCACACTGGATCTGGTTGGCCAGAAGCGGCTTAGTCATGCTGGCCACATGACCTGGAAGCTGTCTGCGGACAAATGCCAGCTCCCTTGGCCTATAGAGCGAGATGAGTGTCACAACCCCAGAGCCGGTCACGACTGGACCTAATGGTCAGGGGCCCCTTTACCTTTACCTTTACCTTATTTTTCTTTGGAAAAAAACCTCTTAAGTGGTAGTTAAGGAGACTTAATACTGGGATAAAGGTACTCTTAACTCACCTTCCATTGCCTTTGGCTTGGCAGGCTCTTTGTAGGTGCTGTTTTGGCCTGGCCTGGCCTGGCCACCTTGAAGAGTGCCTGACAGAAGGACTAGGGTGTGCATGTTAAGTGCACATGCCCAAGGCTCCCTTAGAACCAGTGATGGCTGGTGCCCCACAAGACCGATTGGGTGGAATGCAGGGCCAACGGCAGGTGGAGCCCCAGCCAATGACAGGAGAGCCAACCAATTCCAGTTTTGTTCCCAAGTACTATTCTTGGGGGACAGGGGGGTATCTGTGCCCCTGAAGAACCAGGTGCGCAGCCTGGGAGTCATTTTGGACTCACAGCTGTCCATGGAGGTGCAGGCTAATTCTGTGGCCAGGGCAGCTGTTTACCAGCAGGCTGAGACCCTATCTGCCTGCGGACTGTCTCGCCAGAGTGGTGCATGCTCTAGTTATCTCCAGCTTGGACTACTGCAATGCACTCTATGTGGGGCTGCAATTAATCCACTCGGAAACTGCAATTAATCCAGAATGCAGCAGCTAGACTGGTGACTGGGAGTGGCCCCCGAGACCATATAACACCAGTCTTGAAAGATTTCCATTGGTTCCCAGTACATTTCTGAGCACAATTCAAAGTGTTGGTGCTGACCTTTAAAGCCCTAAACGGCCTTGGTCCTGTATACCTGAAGGAGCATCTCCACCCGCACCATCCAGCCCGGACACTGAGATCCAGCACTTAAAGTCTTCTGGCAGTTCCCTCATTGCGAGAAATGAGGTTACAGGGAACCAGGCAGAGGGACTTCTCAGTAGTGGCGCCTGCCCTGTGGAACGCCCTCCCAGCAGATGTCAAGGCAATAAACAACTATTTTACTTTTAAAAGACCACTGAAGGCGGCCCTGTTTAGGGACATTTTTAATGTCTGGTGCTGTATTGTTTTCAATATTCGGTTGGAAGCCACCCAGAGTGGCTGGGGAAACCCAGCCAGATGGGCGGAGTATAAATAAAAATTATTATTATTAATTATTATTATTATTATTATTATTATTATTATTATTATTATTATTATTTCACACTTAGTCATGCTATTCACTTGCTGTGCCTCACAAAGTTCATTTGAAATGCAGCCCTTTTGCAGTTTTCATATTCATCCCCAAGACTCTCCCACTACAGGCATCACATTTAAGAACCTCGGGGACTTGAAATGGATATTATTGGTGCTGTGTGCACTTGGCACAGCTTCAGACATGCCGGCTGAAATTCCCTCAAGGTTTCCTAGGATGATTAGATGAGAGCAGTGAGGTTCCTTTTCTCCAATCAAGCATTTTGCAAAGCTATTTTGCAAATCTAATGTCTTTCCATTGTTTAGAACGTTGGATCTTTTTTAAAGGATTTTTCTTTGAAAGAAAGTTCCTTCTCGGACAATCAAAATTACATTTACAAATTATCCTCACAGACAATCAAGACTTCTGCAAAATCCCGTGTATATAGTTTGCATGTTCACATCGCAATCAATGGTCCTGCATATTAATCTCCCTAGGACATTGATAATTTATACATAATTACCCAATGTGTGCTTTTCATAAAATATAATTTAGGTACATAGACAAAAAGAAAAAAGGGGGCAATATGGATCGGGAGATCTGCCCCTCCCACATGGTTGCTGGCGAAGGGGGTCAGAGTCACTTTCATGAATATAAAAGAAGTGGCTAATCTAGTAAAACTGAGGGCCTGTTAAGTGGGGCAAAAAATCTGGGCTGTGTATGTTTTTATAGGTTTTTTATACCTATGTTTTTTTAAAAAAAAAATAGTTACAAATCGGGTCCTCCCTTAAAGAGGGCACGTATTGCGGTGAGACCTGGACAACCGACACCCTGTGTTGTGGGTGGGTACATTGGTCAGCCACAACACCCGATTGGTAGGTCCCTCAAAGCTGGGTACAATGGGACGCCAATGGGACGCAGTCTAAATGGTTCAAGGGACCTATTTATGCCCATGCACGTGACCCAGAGCTTCCTCTTTTGGTGTGTGCATTCAGAACACCCACCCACTAGTTGCTCATGACGATGCTATGCCGTCGTGTGTTGTCTGTCATTGGGACAGGAGCATGGCAGGAATTTTCCCCACTTGGTTGATTGGCTGTTGCCATTTGGGTTTCGCCTGCCGCGTAGCAAATCATCACAACTTGTAAGGTTGTGGATAGGCTCTGGTTCAGGATGGGAGAACGCTCTTGCCATCCCTATGTGAAGGGTATTCCATTAAAGGAATCCAGGGACTCAAACGGAAGTCACCAGACCCTTATATATAGTGGGAGGGTGGGGTGGGTTCTTTTCTCAGAAGGGTAGTAGGAGATGGGTGATTGGCTCAATGGGTATGGTAAACCTGTTGACGACTGTTAATGATTGCAATTAGTCCTACAGGGAAAAGCATGGGATGGTATGCAGATGACCAAAAATAGCTTTAGCATGTGTAACGAGACAAGAATCCAATATCTCTATTCAGACCAGGTCTCTCCATAGTTTTGAGTTTGCATTCACACAAAACCTTATACCCAGAATAAACTTAGTTGGTCTCTAAGGTGTTACTGACAATATATATATTCGACTGCGTCAGACCAACATGGTTACCTACCTGAATCACTGACACTAAGTGGAACTTTGCGTGGACAGGCGGAGTCCCCAGATCCTGCACGGTCCCCCCGTCATGTGGAATAACGACTCAAGACAACGTGCTATGGAATTAAATTGGCCACAACTTTATTAAATTTCAAATGTGGGTAGACCTTGGCTCAGGCATTGGGCGTTCTCCCTCCCCGGTCCCCAGCCGGGGACCTAGGGAGCATCAGGGTTATCCAGTGTGTGTGTGGGGGGGGATGGCCCGGCTCTGGAGAACATATGTTCAAGCAGAGATAGCCGCCCCCATTACGCCGCCGCCGCAGGGGAGAGCAATGACGACCTTTCAGCGTACGGTCAAAGCCTCCCTTCAGAAACCCCTTTAACGGGGAACCCTGGTATCGCTGCCGCAAAGAGGAAGATGGACTAAAGGATTCCGCCCAAGGCCTGATACCACCAAAGTTGTGACGTTTTGCTACGGGAAAGGCGAAATCTGCCAATGCAGGGAAATTCCTTTCCGGCCCTTTAACAGCGACCTTAACGTAGCAGCACCCGCATACCTGTGAAGAAAAGTTAACCTGCAAAACCTGTGAAGAAAAGTTAACCTGCAAAATAAGACATTAACTGAGGGTGGGTAGGGTGGGAGAAGCTCTGGAGCCAAGTGAGGATTCCCAGGTAAGATCCTCCCTCTATTGTGTGGGCAGGTAATCCCTCCCCTACCTGGCCTGGTCTCCTTGGCAACGCTTCCCCCAGGTGGGATTGGACAACTGACTGGGGTAGGCGGAGACCTCCAGGTATCCCACCTGAGGGAAGGCGAAGCCAAGCCTATGCTGATGGAGCCGCTCCAGATCCAGGGGCTGCGCGCATCCATGCAAAGGGTGCCCCCCGTTTTAGGTGGGGGGTGGTCATTCTGACACTATTCAACAGCAGAATAGGGTTCCACAACAAGTAGTAGACTCTGCTTCCTTGGAGATTTTAAAGCAGAGGTTGAATGACCATCTGTCCTGTATGATTTAGTTGAGATTCCTGCATTGCAGAGGGTTGGACTAGATGCCTTGCAGGCTCCCTTCCAACTCTACCATTCTATGACTTTATGATCTTTCTAAGCTGGTCTCAGGGCCATTTTGGCTAAAGTGGGGGATATCAGTGTCTTAAAGAAGCGGACAGACTTGCCTGGAATCATTAGTGAAGGATATGGGTTACCAAAACAACAACAACACTCAAAAACAAAACCTTTAAAAATGAAACAAATGCAGAAACCAGCAATCCCATCTACCACCTCACAAATAATTCAGAGCTTCAGCTTAGCCCCATTCTGCCAGTGTTCACAGCGAGTCTCAAGAGGCAGGTCCTGACAATTGCTCATTTGATTTGCATGAGGGGACCTCATTGGCCAACAATTCTGAATCCAATTACTTCACTTTAACTCCTTTGTGGATAAGGCTGCTGGGAAACTATGGATTTTTCATTTTATCAAATTTTGTGAGGTGATTTCCCTCCCCCCGACACCCTTTCTTTTCATTTCCTTCCCCACCCCACCCTTGGTGGAAATCAAGTAAGCATAGCCTGAGGTAATTTATTTCCCGAAATAAAAAAGGCCACCCAAGAGAGATTCTTCAACCCTAGCATACCTGTGGCAGAATGATTACAGCAGCATATTTTACAGAAAAGTTGGGTTTTTCTGTATGCAATGGGTTCCTCCTGGCCACACTGGAAAAGTGCAATATTCACTATCTGATAGACCTGAAGCACTCATACTGGTGCCCTCTAGTTTTAATTACTTGTTTTATTTTACAAAATGTATATACCACTTGCTTCCATTAAAACCTCTAAGTAGTTTAGTATCTATCTATCATCTATCTATCTATCTATCTATCTATCTATCTATCTATCTATCATCTATCTATCTATCTATCTATCTATCTATATCTATCATCTAGAACTCCAACTCCCATCACCCCCAGTGCCAATGCATAATGGGAATTGTAGTCCACCAACTTCTGGATGGTGTGGCATTGGCTATCCCTGCATGGTAGCTGATTATACTAAGTAAGATTTTCTCACAGATCAGAAATGAGGCTGGTTACATAGAATCTGGGTTTTTTTGAACAAGAACTTGGGGGCAGTGAGTTCCCTTACCTTTTTAAATTTAATAATTAATGGGGGGGGGCTGGAATGGATATAGACCCAATGCCTGACCCAAAAATCCACCTTGATCAGTAATCAATAAAGTTACGACCATTTCTAATCCAGATCATTGTCTGCTTGAGTTTATTAATCACATATTACATTTAACCATTGTCCGGGGGGGGGGGGGATGGCACTGCGAATGGACCCGCAATAAACAAACAAACAATGTGGTGAATCCCCCCTCTTTTTTTCCATAAAAAAGCACTGCATAGAATCATAGAATTGTAGAGTTGGAAGGGAGACCCCAAGGGTCAACAATTCAGGAATCTCAACTAAAGCATCCATGACAGGTGGCCATCCCACCTCTGCTTAAAAATTTCCAAGGAAGGAGAGTCCATAACCTCCAGAGGGAGACTGTTCCACTGTCGAACAGCTCTCATTGTCAGAAAGTTCTTCCATAGCTTTGGTCAGAATCTCCTTTCTCGTAACTTGAAGCCATTGGTTCGAATCCTATCCTCCAGAGCAGAACCCTTTAGAACATGTCCTACTTTGCAATGGACTCTTCTCTATTGGCCCATCAACAACACTTAGGCCCTCTCTCCAGCTGAAGCTGTCATTTGACCATGCACAATGGCTGCCTCTAATGTACAAACCTCAGCTTACCCGTGCAGTGAATGTCACTTGCGTTTCCAAATCGGATGGAAGCTAGTTTGAAGGGAAATGTATCAAACTCAAATAGCAGTTCTCAATAAACGATAGGACAGATATGGATTGTACCTAATGTCATGTGTACATGGCTTTAAATGCCAGCAAACTGGAGCCAGAGTAAATGGCAATGTGTACACAGCACCAATGTTTCTCCAGAAAGAACAGAATCTGCAGTGCACCAAAAGGCTAGAGCATGTTAGGTGATACTCTTTGACCCCTATAAATGCTTTTAGGTCAGGGAGGAGGACCAACCTAATGTCCTCCTCCCTGACCTTTTGTCAGGGAGTTTGTAAATTTACTACAAGATAATTTTTTATAAAGAAGATCAAACTGGTAGATGCTCTGCTTTAATAGACACCACCACCACTATTTCAAATATGTATGATTAAGGAATCCTTTGTCCTTCAAGGCTTTTGTCATGTGGGATATGTGTGGGTAGATGTTGTCGGTTTTTCAGTACAGGTTTTTTTTTATACTCATTTGTTTGATGTTCTGCCATTTTTCTGAACCTTTTATCTTCTCTTCCAGCCTGTTGCTCCTGTATCCTGACTGCTAATTTCTAGCCATATGTCTGAGTGTTTTTGAAGGCCTGCCAATCTCCCTCAGAGCTCCAAATCCTAATCATGGCCTTCCAGGGCTGTAAAGGTTCCATTCCAGCAATCTGGCGCTGCTTGGTTAAGGTGGATCTATCCCATCTGCCTTATCAGGGCTCTTCCAAGGAGCAAAAGTACTCTTCGCTACACTTTCTAGAACTAACTCCTGGTCCTAGCCAGAGTTTAGCTACTAACCACGGTATGTACTGTGAATATATTTAAAAACTACTGTCTTTACTTGCATTTCGGCACATTTCTCCTGTTTTTAACTTTTGATTTTATCAGTATTTTTAAAAAGGAATAGGATATATTTTTTCATGTAAACTGCACAGAGGTTTTGGCAATCAAGCAGTATATACAGTGGTAAAGGTAAAGGTAAAGGTACCCCTGCCCGTACGGGCCAGTCGTGACCGACTCTGGGGTTGCGTGCTCATCTCGCTTAAGAGGCCGGGAGCCAGCGCTGTCCGAAGACACTTCCGGGTCACGTGGCCAGCGTGACGAAACTGCTCTGGCGAGCCAGCACTAGTGCAGCGCACGGAAACGCCGTTTACCTTCCTGCTATAAAGTGGTACCTATTTGTCTACTTGCACTTAGGGGTGCTTTCGAACTGCTAGGTGGGCAGGAGCTGGGACCAAACGACGGGAGCTCACCCCGCCACGGGGATTCTAACCACCGACCGTACGATCGGCAAGTCCTAGGCACTGAGGTTTTACCCACAGCGCCACCTGTGTCCCTATACAGTGGTACCTCAGGTTAAGAACTTAATTTGTTCTGGAGGTCTGTTCTTAACCTGAGGCACCACTTTAGTTAATGGGGCCTCCCACTGCCGCTGCGCTGCTGCTACACGATTTCTGTTCTCATCCTGAAGCAAAGCTGTTAACCCGAGGTACTATTTCTGGGTTAGTGGACTCTGTAACCTGAAGTGTATGTAACCTGAAGCGTATGTAACCTGAGGTACCACTGTACCAAAGCAGGTTAAAAATCTGGGGGTGTCACAGCGGGGACGTGGGATTGGTTGCTGCTGTGAGCCGAAGATTGTAAATGACTACTGGTCGTGAAATTTGTGGCTGTGGCAAGGGCTGGTTTTGATTGGCGGTCACTGCAGCCGGTGCCAGGACAGACAATAGGTGGCTTTCATGACGTGTGCGAGTGGCAGTGGATGAGTGATATTTGTCAATCCCCCATAAAAAAAAGCTCAACAACTCTGGCCATCCTCCCTCCATTATCTTAGGAGTCCCCCAAAATAGGGGGCGTCTTATACACGGGGGGGGTGTTATACACGGAAAAATACGGTAAATCCAAGTTTCAGTGGACCCCAAAGAGCAATGGTAGGTTACTAGGTTCTGCAAAAGAGTTTCACCTTAAAGTCTCAAAAACATCATGCACCTACTCCAAAAGAAACTCGGAGCAGGACATGTATGGCAGCAGTCCATCGAGCACCACCCAAATCTGCTGGGAGCCAAACATGAGAAGGTGTAGCTATGAAGGCTGAGACCTTTGCTGGTAGCTCCTGGGGCAGACTCATCCACTTCGACATTGAGGAATCCTACCCTTGTATTTCAACTCTGTTCTAAAAGTGACATGGGTTCACTTTAACTTTGTGAAATAATTCATCCCCATCATTTAGTTTCTGAGCGAGAGAGAGAGTAGAAAGGGTAGAAAGGATGTGTTTGAATAAAAGATTCCCCCCCTTCTTCATAAGTCAGCCATTGCAAAATCCATCATGAGGGGCTGCCCTTGAAACTGACCCAGAAACTCCAGCGGGTGCAGAATGCTGCGGCAAGACTCCTTACGGGGTCCACGCCGTGGGATCACATTCACCCACTGCTTTTCCAGCTGCACTGGCTCCCGGTGGAGTACAGGATCAGGTTTAAGGTGCTGGTTTTAACCTTTAAAGCCCTATACAGCCTAGGACCCTCGTACCTACAGGACCGCCTTTCCTGGTATGCCCCACGGAGGACCTTACGGTCTGCTAACAGCAACACCTTGAAGATCCTGGGCCCTGGGGAAATTAGACTGGCTCAACTTTTCAGCTGTGGCCCCAGCCTGGTGGAACGCTCTCCCACAAGAAACCAGGGTCCTGTGGGATTTGACATCTTTCCGCAGGGCCTGCAAGACAGAGCTGTTCCGCCAGGCCTTTGGGCAGGATGCAGTTTGACTTACATTCCTTTGTATAAAACAAGCCCGAAGGAGGCCTCCAACCTTCTCCTTGTATGATCAGTGGAAACAGTTGGTCCTAGCAAGTATTAACCACTCTAAATTCCAACCTGATAATTGCCACCTGCACAGATTTTAACTTCTCTGAATTAATTTTAAGATGTATTTTAATTAATTGATGTCTGTTTTTGTACATATTGTGTTGTTTTTATGATGTTAGCCGCTCTGAGCCCGGCCTTGGCCAGGGAGGGTGGAATACAAATAAAATGATGTTTATTAATTTATTATTATTATTATTATTATTATTATTATTATTATTATTATTATATTGCCAACACAGTTGGGGCTTTCTCATTCATTAATTAAGCTGGGTATGTCCCCACCATGGTCCTTCCTGCACGGCAACCATGGTCCTACACCAGCGGTTCTCAACCTGTGGGTCCCCAGATGTTGTTGGACTACAACTCCCATCATCCCTGACCACTGGTCATGCTGGCTAGGAATGATGGGAGTTGTAGTCCAACAACATCTGGGGACCCACAGGTTGAGAAACACTGTCCTACACCATAACAACCATACATCAACCAGTAAGTTCTTAAGAGGGCTGAGAAAGCTCTGGCTTTCCAAATGGTGTTGGGCTCCCAACTCCCAGCAGCTGTCAGCATGACCAATGGTAAGGGATGATGGGAGATGTAGTGCCACAGCATCTGGAATATTGGAACTGCCACCTTCCTGAAGTGGGTGTCCTGGCTACTCTTAGGTGAGCAGGGTGAGGGAAGGATGCTGTTTTGACATGAGAACACAGGAAGGGTCACCTGGGTCCAATGAGTCCAGCACCCTGTTCTTACAGGAGGTCAGCCAAATGACTCTTCTAGGAAGCCTGAGAGCAGGACCCGAGCTCAACAGCACAATACTCGCTTGGGACTCCCAGAAATTAATATTCAGAAGCATTCTGCCTCCAATAGTGGAGGGAGAACATTGTGGCTTGCAGGCGTTGATTGCCTTTGGGGAATCAGTGGCAGAGCTTGGCAAAAGCAGAAAATCTCAGGTTCAATTCCTCGCATATCCAGGTAGGGCAGAGAATGTTCTCTGCCTGAAACCCCTGAGAGCTACTGCCAATCAGTGTAAAAAAAAATTCTAAGCAAGGTGGACCAATGGTCTGGTTCAATATAAGGCAGCTTCCTATGTTCCTAAACTGAACATAATGGGGTCAAATGAGGTACGGTAAGTCTACATGAGTTCTGTATGCACAGACTATTTTGGCATGGCAAGTTCTAGCACTGATCCCCTTCTGGGAGTGCTGTTGGCTGGCCACTGTGAGATCCACAGCAGAGCTCTTTTTACATTCTTATTACCATCTGCTCCCCATGAACCATATGCAGGGTTAGAAACCTACAACTGAGTTGCTAGATATGACAACATTCCTAGCATAAGGCTCTAAAAGTGGCGTTCAGCACTGCACAAATTGGACTGGTAAGACAAATTCAAGGAGGATTGGGGCAACTTGATGGCGTCATACTACCCTCCACTGTCTCTGAATACAATAGAAGGCTACTGTATTCATGTCCTGCTTGCAGACTTCCCAAAGACCTATGGTTGGCTGCTATGAGAATAGGATACTCAACAAGATGGGCATTGGGCCTGATCCAGCAGGGCTCTTCTTATGGTCTCCTGTTCAAGGCAGCTCACATAATAAAACAATTAAACCAAAACAGCATTAAAAAAAAAAAAATTACACAGCCCTGGGCTACACTCATAAAGTCAATGTAAGCAATGAAGAGGCTTTTTTGAAAACAACAACACAGCAGTAAACCCGTTAATAAAGTCAGAGGTAACATTTACTCATGTTGCAGCAGTCCTTTTGCCATGTGCTAGCAGGGACCATCTGTTGTTCTCATTCCAGCTTCCAGGCAGCCACCTGCCTGGGGGCAAGGATCTCATAATAACACACCAACCTTTGTGCAGGTAACTGACATTGAGAGTCACACCCCAGCTGGGGAACCACAGACAAGAGCCCCTTTTGACCTGCCCTTCCTCTTCACAGTTGTCAATTGCTTCGTCATTCATCCGCTTCTCACTCTGGCCAGGACAATGTGGCAGGAGGGGGGATGGAGCAAGAAGGAAGCCCAGAAGATGAAACTGCCTGCTTGAATCACGTAGTAACCATGGTGAGGAAGAAGGGCAGCAGAAGCAACTGGTGATAATGACTGTGAAGCTAAAAGCTGGGTACAGCCCACTCGCCCCACTCCTAACCAGGAAACACCTGGCCCAGATCTGGCCCTGGATCAATTTGGGGTCAGTGCTAATGTTTAAGTGAGGCTTTTGAAACCCTAATAACACCTACAGGTGGTGGAGATACGCTTTGTCTCTTCCCACTCCCGTAACTGAGAGCAGGAGGGTTCTGGGGTCTGTTTCCCCAGCAAGGAACACAGCAAGGACTCCCCGGCTCAACTCTTTCAGCTTGGGATGTTGCAGGAAATTGAGCTCCGGCCCCACCTTTCCCCTCTAGCCTCTCACTCTGGATCCCTCCCCAGCTGTCAGGATTCTGTCAGCGGCTCCCGGCTGGTTGCCCAAGAAAGTATAAAGACAAGGGAAAGTTTCTTACCTTCCTTTTTTATTTCAGTCTTTACAGAGATAGCCTATGGAACCCAGCCTCTTGGATAATGGTGAATCTCCACCCTCTGTCTCTCCCACTTCTTCATTTGTCTCCTCTACGGGTGCTGTTACGTGCCCTCTGCCTTGGAGCTTTTGCTCTCCTACTTTTAAGGCTCGCCAGGTTCTGGGAGATGTGGGGTCTGGAATGCTTTCTAATGACAACATGTCAGATGGGTGCTGTTCTGTCTGTTCCATGATTTTCCAGCTTTTCCCCTCACCTGCCTCTGAGGTGCTACCTCCCTCAAACCCCTCTTGTAAACCTATACTGCCTTCCTGTTCCTCCTCCTTGGAAGGGTCAGGATGGGGAGGTGGTCTCCACCATTCCTCCTCTTCCCAGGCCCTGACACCAACAGACGTAGACAGCAACTGAGTGGTGAGCTCCTCCTCTGGGCTTGCCTGGCTCATTGCTTAGCAACATGGAAGGTTCTTCTAGAGCAGGATGTGAAAGAGGGAGAGACAGCAGGATTGAGGCTGTCCTGCTGCAGGATGGCAGGTGTACCCTCCTATTCCTCCCTACATGTGTCCTCTGACCCCCCCCCTCCTTCGCTCCACCCTCCTGCTTCCAGCACCTCCCAGTTCAACCCTTCCCCTTCAACCCTTCTCCACCAGGACCCGGGGTCTAAGTCCTCATCTTGCCTGTCTTCCCTGGAGGGCTCCTGGGCAGGAGACTCCCCCCACTCCTCCTCATCCAACCAGTCCCTGACAGCAGCCTTCCTGCCCCCATCAGCCCCATATCTCTCCAGAAAGGACAACACAGGGTGATTCAGGACTATCTCTACCCAGTTCAGATGAAGCCTGGATCCCACTATATCTGCCAAATCCAGTGCATTACGTGCTTGATAATCCGTCACATGATGTTTCCTTTGGACTTATATCCTGCCTAGCAAGCAAACTCAGGACTGGCTAGTATGTCAGTTTCAAAGCAATATTAGCTACAAAGGAAGAGATTTGTAGGACTTCAAAAAGGTGGCAAAGATCCCACATTGTTTAATGAAATGTTGAAACCCTGATGTTGGTAATTTGCTGGAACAAACAGCCAGATAGCAATAGGTTTGTGTGGGTGGAAGATAAATTTGGGCCTAAGTGAGTGATGTGATGCTTGTTAACGAGATGCAGCTGAGGCAAATGGGAGTGAGTCAGAGCTCTTGTCGGGGGGCTGCAGCTTGAAGATAAGTCTTCGGAGGAACACACACAAACAACGTATCTCCTGCAATTTGAATGCATGTTACTGCTGTGCCATGTCCCTTCACTGTCAGAGGCAGTGTGCCTCTGAATGCCAGTTCCTGAGAATCTTGAGTGGGGAGAGCACTGCTGTTCTTAAGCCCTGTTTGTGGGCTTTCTGTGGACATCTGGCTGACTACTGTGAAAACAGAATGCTGAACTTTGGCCTGATCCCTCAAGGTTCTTCTTATGTTTCATAGTTTGGGTGCCACCTCTGAAAAGGCCCTCTGTCTGATAGCCATCTGTCTAATGTCCAGCAGCAGGGTGACTCAAAGATTTTACAGTCCTACCTCGGGTTACAGATGCTTTGGGTTTGTGCTATTTTGGGTTGAACCCGGAAGTACCGGAATGGGTTACTTCCGGGTTTCGGCGCTTGCACATGCACAGAAACGCCAAATCGCGACCTGCACATGTGCAGATGCACGGGTTGCAGGTTGTGAATGCTGCGGGTTGTGAACGTGCCTCCCACATGGATCACATTCGCAACCCAAGCGTTCACTGTAATGGGCAGGCAGGTTCATACAGAAGGAAGCAGATTTGTGGGTTGTTTAGGCTTTCAGACATCACCATTGTTGCACTCAGGCTTGTGAGATTCCCATAAGTATCTTGTTAGCCACTGTGAGAACAGATGAGCCTTTTGGCCTGATCCATCAGGGATCTTCTTATGTTCTCATCAAGCCTGAGAAAGTCCAGAGATGCCTTTGATCAAGTGCATCCGTTTCACTTGCATCCAGACAGTCCATTATTAAGCAGGATGCCCTTGATACACTATAGCTGTCTACAGGATGGTTTCCATGGCATAGAGAATAGACAGACCAGATCCAAATCCTTCATCGAGGATAGGGATGTAGTGGAATCCAGAATAGCCCAGATCACCAATCAGATTTTGGCAAGGGTGTCAGTGGCGTAGCAAGGTCGTGTCAGGAGTGCATGCAGGAGCCAGGCCCTGTGACTGGTAGGGCTTCACAGGACTGGGGCTTTCCTAAGTTTGTTCTGGAGAGGCAAGGCGTGGCCGCACAGGTGAGGCCAATTGGTAACTCACTGCACCTGGTGGCAAGAGCCGGGAAGGGATATAAGGTCAGCATTTCCCTTTGGCTCTTTGCCACAGCAACACGTTTCCTGCCTTGCTGCGTTTGGCTTCTTGACTCCTTGCTTTCTGATCCTCAGACCCTTGACTCTGGTTTCCTGACCCCCAGACCCTTGGCTTCTTGACTCACGACTCTCTGACCCTCGGACCTTTGGCTTCCTGACTCCTGGCTTCCAGACTCTTGTCCCTGCTCCCACCCCACCATCTTGCTCCCAGTCCCGACGTCCTCAGCTGGGACTTCGACCGCCCGTAAACCAAACAGTGACAGGTCAGGTGGTACCCAGTGCAGAAAAGTTTTTGTCACCTCCTCACCTTGACATTCCCCCTTTCTCCCTCCACCCCCTGTCAAAGAAAGCTGGGCCCTGCCCTCCTCCAGCAGCCCAGCAGCGCCGGGGGGGGGGGGATGGCACACTATCCACCTGTGACTCCCAAGCCTCCCCCAAGCCATCAGGGGAAGGGGGGAGCTGAGCCGCTTTGCCAGCAGCCTTCCCCCCTTTGTTTTGACAGCTCTCTCTCTCTCTCTCTCTCTCTCTCTCTCTCTCTCTCTCTCTCACACACACACACACACACACACACACACACCCTGAGGGAGGTGACACTCAGCGTGCTGCCCGCCCACAACTCCCAAGCCTCCCTTGAGTGGTCAAAGTGAAGGGGAAGGGGGAAGGCCATCAGCAAATAAGTACAACTCTCCGCCTTTCCCCAACGGCTCAGGGTAGGCTTGGGAGTCACAGGCAGGTGGCGTGCCGAATGTCACCCCTTTCAGTGTGTGCTTGTGCAGCCACACTTGAAGCTGTTCTGCTGCTCACAAAGCAAGGCAGGGTTCCCCCAAGGGCGGGACATGGACAAGACGGGCAGGGAGAGCCTGGCCAATCGCTGAGAAGTGGATGCGTCACGATGCAACTCAACCCTGCTCCCTTCCACAGGCAGCGTCAAGTTGCATTTTGTCACCCCCCCTCATTGATGGCACCCGGGGCGGTCCGACTCCACCGCAGCCCCCCCCTCCTCCACCAGTGAAGGGTGCATTTTGGAATCCATACTGAGAATCTATCTGTTCGGAGTCAGTATGCCACTAAATTCCAGCTGCTGGGGTGCGGCAGTGTGTGAAATTTGCTGCCCTCGTGGGCTAATGGGCTTTCTGGAGCATCTGTGTAGCCACTGTTACAAACACTGTGCTGATCTAGATAGACCCCTGGGTGATGTAACAGGGATCTTCTTGCATTCTTATCCTTTAGATGTCCCTTAGACTTGTCATTTATTGAACTGTGAATGGGTGTCTCCCGTGTAAATTGTTTCAGGGAAATATAAAGCCTTCGGTGTTTTTCTTATAGAGCAGGGGGTGGGACCCTCCAGTTGTTGATGTCTTCCCTTCCACAGGCCATGCTGACTGGGGCTGATGATGACTGGAGTCCAACAACATCTGAAGGGACATTGCTTCTTCCATACCCCATTGTAGAGGATGATTTTAGCAGCAGAACCTCCAACTGGGATATATAGAGCAGCAAGAGCTGAAAGGAGCTAATGTCAGGGTCAATTTGATCCACAGGCCACTAAATTGCCACTGATAGGCTGGCTGATCCATTGGCTGCCTGACAATTCAATGAAAATCTGGCCAAAAGTAAATTAGTAGTTAATTCACTAAGAGTACAAAACATAGCTCAAAAGCAAAGCCTAAGACAGAATGTGTAACCAGCATCATGCTTAGATATCTCTATTGGCAATTCTCTCAATTAGGGGGGCCTTAATATAATCAGCCTCTTGATCAAATTTACAAAGCCATATGGCAATGTTTGTGATGCCTTCTCGATATCAGGCTTTATTTATTCATCAAGTTGGATCCCTTGGTGTATTTGAAAGCACCATGGTGTGGTTTAGTGGAGCATGTGAGATCAGCTTTCGTTCATCTTTATTTTATGAAAGGGGGAAATCCATGAAATGAGATGAAGGGAGGGAAGAAAACGAGAAAGCTTCAGTGGGAAAAGAACAACGCATCTGGAAACTGACACAAACATAGCACAATGTCCTAAGAGCACCAGCTCCCAATGAGGACACACAACTGGAAGTTTAGTTTTTTATTGGCAAAACACTTGATTGCATCGGCTCCTAAGGTGAAAGAATTACAAGTACCGCTCCTGCTAAATAGCTAGCCTTGCATCGTCTTCAGACTTCTTGGAGCAACAGCACAACCACACTTCCATCAGCACTTATATTTCGTGCACGCAATCAACCCAGTTGCAGCTGCTCTTAACACTTTAAACCCCTCCTCATCCTTGGAGACAGTAGGGCAGTGATGGCCAAACTTGGCCCTCCAGATGTTTTTGGACTATAATTCCCATCATCCCTGACCATTGGTCCTGTTAGCTAGGGATGATGGGAGTTGTAGTCCCAAAACAGCTGGAGGGCCAAGTTTGGCCATCACTGCAGTAGGGGAAGGGGCACAGGATATTGTCTCTGCGACTGCCTCTTCCACCTCTACACCTCCCTGCATCTGTTCCCCTGCCTTCGCTTCTCCCATCTATGACTGTCTGGACCAGGCTTCCTCAACCTCGGCCCTCCAGATGTTTTGAGACTACAATTCCCATCATCCCTGACCAGTGGTCCTGCTAGCTAGGGATCATGGGAGTTGTAGTCCAAAAACATCTGGAGGGCCAAGGTTGAGGAAGCCTAGTCTGGACTCTTACTCTTCCCCTTGCCTCATTGGTGCCACAAATCACTGGCCCCTCCCCCAGATCATCCTCCTGGGCCCCTGCCTCCTCTAACCACCATTTGGACTCCTCTCTGTCCCTGACACACAATTAGAGGCTGAGGACCAGGAATGGGGGAGAAATTCACTCCTACCTATTTCATACTTAGCAAAATAATACACAAACAAACAGGCATCTGATCGGCCACTGTGAGAACAAGATGCTGGACTGAATGGGCACTTGACCTGATGTAGCTGGCTCTCCTTACATTCTTTTTTAAAAAAGTATAGTGCATAAAAATAATACAAAAACACACAAAGACCAACAGCCATTTGCACATACAAAAAGAATCTTCCGACTCCCTTGATATCCCATGACCACACCTTGCGACCTCCCTCCACTACAGCTTGACTTCCATATGTTTAGTAGGTGTGGGTCATTGTTCCCTCCACTTCCCCAAATTTCCTTTTGTTTATAAATTTTGGCAAGCTTGGATCGTGTTAGGTACTACCTGAAAAACATTTTCTTGAAATTTTCTTTTATAGTGTAGCATGCCGTGAACCTAATGTCAATACGCTCTCCTTACATTCTTAGGTCAATATATATTTATTATATTATAATAATACATATAACGATGATGATAGCAATTTAATGACAAAATAGGCTTCTAAGTGGTTTACTAAGTATAAAGGTCAGTTTCACAACCACTATTTTAACTATGACTGTTTAGATTTTAATGGGATTTTTAAATTGTGCTTTAAGTATAGAAGATTATTTTCTACAATAAAACAATCACATAAAATATAAACATCTATAATCAAAATATGCAATAAAACATTCTCATTAAAGCAACATCACAATTAAAACAGGAGACTGAGGTCAAGAGATCAAGGGGATGTCTCTATAAGCAGCTGTGTCTTCAGAAGTCAAAAGAAGGTTCTTATAAGAATGTAAGACCCAGTCCCCCTTCCTTTTGCCAGCCGTTGGTCTTTCCTATCTTCAAGATCAAACTGGGCACTAAGAATTTTACAATATGAGTTATCACCCTTCAGAATTCCATATCCCTCACACATTCCCCCACAGAGAAATAAGAGTATCTGTCAGGAGTGGATGCAGGAGCCAGGCCCAATGACCAGTAGGGCTTCGCAGGACTGGGGCCTTCCTAAGTTTGTTCTGGAGAGGTAAGGCGCAGCCGCACAGGTGAGGCCACTTGGTAACTCCCTGCACCTAGTGGCAAGAGCCAGGAAGGGATATAAGGTCAGCATTTCCCTTCAGCTCTTTGCCACAGCAACACGTTGCCTGCCTTGCTGCGTTTGGCTCCTTGCTTCCTGATCCTCAGACCTCGGCTTCTTGACTCCTTGCTTCTTGATCCATGGACCTTTGACGTCTTTACTCCCTGCTTCCTGACCCTCGGACCCCTGGCTTCTGGACTCTCATTCCTGCTCCCACCCTGCCATCTTCCCCCTGGTCTCGACGTCCTCAGCCGGGACTTTGATCACCCATAGACCAGACCGTGACAGTATCACTCTATACTGCCTTGGCTAAATCCCACCTGGAGTACTGTGTCACAGTTCTGGACACCACAGTTTAAGGTGGATATCGACAAACTGTAACATTTGGTTCCAGGAATGGTACACAGAGTTGGGTGTGTTGAGCCTGGGGAATGAGAAGACTAAGAAATGATATGATAGCTATCTTCAAATATTTGAAGGGACTGTCACATGGAAGATGGAGCAAGCTTGTTTTCTGCTGCTCTAGAGGCTAGGATCCTGGCCAATGGGTTCAAATTAAAGAAAGGAGACTCCAACTAAGCACTAGGGAGAACTTTCTGATGGTAATAGCTGTTCAAGCATGGAACAGACTAAGTCAGAAGATGGTGGACTCTCCTTCCTTGGAGATTTCTAAACAGAGGTTGGGTGGCCATCTGATAAGGTCCTTTGCAAGGGTTGGACTACATGACCCTCGGGATCCACCCATGCATTTTATGATTCTATGCTTCCTCTCCTTATGAGGAGTCTCAGTAATGGGTATCAGTACCTAGAATCAATGCAATAGCTTAAAACAGTAATAATCAGCAATTGGAGAAGTTGTGCACGAACTGCTATAAATTCACTTTGTTCCCTCACACACCTACACAATCATCCAAGGCAAATGGTGAGCTTTTTGAATCCCCCTTGGGAGCAGGAAATGATTCAGTATTAATTCCAAGAGGAAATGAACTGTAAATAATGCAGATCATGTAACCAACTTTGCCGGTGGCCAAATTCTCAGGAGAATATTTATCCCCGAGATGAATAGTGCTGTCACATTAAAAGCAAAGTTCACACCGGAGAGGAGTTTTGCCTGTATAAATATCTGTCCAGCCTTTTCTTCCTTAGATTGCATTGAACAATGGTAATTGTGACGCACCTGAGCAGAAAATTAGATTTCTTTTTGTTCTAAAAACTGATCATCAGAGCTCCACTCACATAGAGCAGATTTTTTAAAAAATTCATTCCTCAGCAGGCAGTGTCACGACGACATCCTGTAAGCATAGAATCAAGATCAGGGGAAACCAACATGGTGTCCTCCAGTTGCTGTTGGATCCCAACTCCTGCCACCCCATGCCAGCATGACTAATGGTCAGCGATGATGGGAGATGTAGTCCACAACATCTAGAGGGCAAAATAGCACCAAGAGAATATCGTTAAATGTGAAATTTCTTGAAGAAACCTATTCATAGGTATGTTTACGAAAGGGCTTTGTTAAGGTGATGTTGGGGAGAAATAGCCCTTGTTGTTGTTGTTGTTGTTTAGTCGTTTAGTCGTGTCCGACTCTTCATGACTCCATGGACCAGAGCACGCCAGGCACTCCTGTCTTCCACTGCCTCCCGCAATTTGGTCAAACTCATGCTGGTAGCTCCGCGAACACTATCCAACCATCTCGTCCTCTGTCATCCCCTTCTCCTTGTGCCCTCCATCTTTCCCAACATCAGGGTCTTTTCCAGGGAGTCTTCTCTGCTCATGAGGTGGCCAAAGTACTGGAGTCTCAGCTTCACGATCTGTCCTTCCAGTGAGCACTCAGGGCTGATTTCCTTCAGAATCAATAGGTTTGATCTTCTTGCAGTCCATGGGACTCTCAAGAGTCTCCTCCAGCACCATAATTCAAAAGCATCAATTCTTCGGCGATAGCCCTAGATAAAAATAAAAGACATTGAGGTCTAGCAGCATGGCATAGTACTTTACAAAGTCAAACTATTGGCCCATTTAGCTCAATATTGCCTCTATACTGTCAGCAGCTGTTCTCCATGGGTTCAGACAAGGATATTTCTCAGTCCTAACTAGAGGTGCCAGGTTTTGACTCTGAAACCTGCATGCTAAAAATGTCCTCTACCACTGACCTATGGCCTCTCAACAACATATTTTGGCAGTGATTCTAAAGTACTGTTATATATCATTGTCCTAAGCCTGCTTTTATTTCAGCAGACTTTCTGTATTTGGCTGTCTGCTCTTGGGAGGTAGGACCGTATATTTTGCTCTATAAGACTCACTTTTTTCCTCCTAAAAAGTAAGGGGAAATGTGTGTGCGTCTTATGGAGTGAATGCAGGCTGCACAGCTATCCCAGAAGCCAGAAGAGGGATTGCTGCTTTCACTGCGCAGCAATCCCTCTTGCTGTTCTGGCTTCTGAGATTCAGAATATTTTTTTTCTTGTTTTCCTCCTCCAAAAACTAGGTGCGTCTTGTGGTCTGGTGCGTCTTATAGAGCGAAAAATACAGTAGATGACACTATTTTGCTGTTGCTATGTTTTTATGGTTTTGTTTACATTGCCTTGTTTTGTATTTTTATACAGCTATGGCTGTATGCATTTCATTTTTGTTCTGTTGTTTACTCTGAGCGTACCTCTATAGTGAAGATGGGCAACCTGTGGTCCTCTAGATGATCCTGTACTACAATGCCCATCGTCCATAACATTCAACCCTTTTGGCTGGGGAGTAATGGGACTTGGAGTCTAACAATATCTGGAAAGACACAAATTCCTCACCCTGTTCTACAGAAATGTGACGTCTGAATAAAGTTATAACAATAATCATCCATGGAGTCTGAGAGATTCCCAATGCTTTAGTTCCATACCTTTGCCTTCAAAACTTCCTAAAAGTACGATACATAAAACAAAAACAAAAAAACCAACCCCACACCGGTAGGACTAAATATTTAACAAATTCTTATCTTAACTGCTGCTTCAACATAAGGCAGTGATTGTGCTTTTAATTGAAAATGTGTCAACATTGATTTATTTTTCTCAATTTACTTGCTGGGCTCAGAGTTCAATACATTTTTTAATGAAACCCCCAGTTTTTTTTGGGGGGGGTGCTAATTTTTTTTTTAGTGATTTTGGTGGTTTAAAACACTGCATTATTTTGCTGTTGTGGGTGGGTGACGAGCCTAAGCACAGGGATTTCATGAGCCCCTCTTTTGCTAGGTTTAGTGAAGAAGGGCTGTGGCTAAGTGGGAGAGCACTTGCTTTCAACACAAAAGTTCCTAGGTTCAATCCCTGCCATTGGGAATGCCCCCTGTTTGAACCCCTGGAGAGCCAATACTGACAAGATGGGCCAATATTCTAACTCTGCATAAGGTAGGTATAGGTAAAGGTAAAGGTAAAGGTAAAGGAACCCCTGACCATTAGGTCCAGTCGTGGATGACTCTTGGGTTGCAGTGCTCATCTCGCTTTATTGGCCGAGGGAACCGGCGTACAGCTTCCGGGTCATGTGGCCAGCATGACTAAGCTGCTTCTGGAAAACCAGAGCAGCACACGGAAATGCCGTTTACCTTCCCGCTGGAGCGGTACCTATTTATCTACTTGTACTTTTGGGGTGCTTTCAAACTGCTAGGTTGGCAGGAGCTGGGACCGAACAACGGGAGCTCACCCCATCGTGGGGATTTGAACTGCCGACCTTCTGATCGGCAGCCCCTAGGCTCTGTGGTTTAGACCACGGCACCACCCGCATAAGGTAGCTTCCTATATTTCTATGCAGGACCAGGGACAGCTCCCCCAGCAACCTGGTCACTCCTTGGTAGCATTTCGAAATCTCCCCAGTGTTGTTCTTATTTCTCTCTGCACGTGGCCTTTGTGAGGTCTTGGCTCTGAAAATTGACTAATAAATAGCTAGAATAAATACATAAACAACCTCCCATGGCGATTAAAGAGAGAGTAATCTTGAGGCTGTCAAACTGACTTGCGCCACACTTTTAATTAAATGCTCAGGGTGGATTTATTTCAAACGGAGTTTAGGATCAATGCATACTACAGTGGAGACAACCTCCCTTTTTATGCCCTTTCCTTCCTTTGTGGGTTCCCTCTGCCCTCTTCATCCCACTTCTCCAAAGTTTCTGGTTTAACCAGAAGAATTTCTAAAATTAATTAAATTAATGCTGGAATTGGATCCCATACATAGCTTTCCATTCCTTGATTTCATTTTCTACCTCTCCCTTCACCCTGCTTCCCATCCACATCACCACATGGCAAGAAAATCAATTGTAGTCTGATTTTACCTGGAGCCACCTCACATATGACTGAAGCTGGAGCAGCACCATTGGTTCAGCTGGAGTCAGTGCCAAAGGTGGCCAAGCAGATGTGAAGGGAGCATAATTGCATTCATGCCTTACTGCCTCCACACCTGATTGCAGGCAGACTAAATGGAGGCTTCTGGGTTGCAAGCTCCCCAGAGAAGGCCAGGGAAGCTATCTCCTGCAAAACTGGAGGAGAGAAAGGCTAAGCAAAGATGGGCCCCCAACCCTGAAGAACACATGGCCCAGCTGGGCACCAAGCCAGTCAACCCCCATGTTGTATAGGTTGAAACTCACCTGAGAAATATCCAGGGTCCAAGTCCTGAATTGCCGCAGGTCATTGACCTACCAGAAGGTCTATACTGGGTCCAACTTGCCTCATCTGCCTGGAGCTATAGGGCCCCAGTGTCTTTCTGTCATGTTCTGGCCTGGGAAGGGAGGTAGGCTGGAAAGTCATATCACCATTTCCTGCAGGCAGAGATTTTGGTCACCCATTGGCTGCAGTTCTAGGTTTAAGTTTGCTTTCAGCACCAATTGTTGCTTTCCCTCTGCAGGTATTTTATGGTTTGATTTTAAATAAAGTAGCCCATTTCAACCCAGTAAACATACCTGTCTCTTTATTCAGCCATCTGGTATTTCCCCCCCCATCTCACCATAGTCTTATTTGGTCTCAAAGTAATGTTAAGCCCTGTAAAGAAAAAGATTGATCTTTAGGTTGCCGGATTGACTTGCTCCAAACTTTTAATGGAACATTCAGTCTGGATTCATTTAAATCAGAACTTTGGATCAATATACATAAGCCATCTATCACCGGGTTAAAGGGCATTCCACACATTGATTATCAATGCCACAAACCCTTCCCCAATCTAGATTTCTCTCTCTCTACAAAGCCATTCAGAGTGGGTAACAGTATGATCATATACATGTCTATTGAGAACAGAAATAGGTCCCAGTGACTTACTGGTCTTACTCTCAAGTAAGCCCTGCAGCCTTACTTGTGAGTGCAATATGGTTCAGAGCAGGGGTAGCCAATGTAATTTCCTTTAACTGCTCTTAGATGACAATTCTCATCTTCCCTACCTATCAGCCATGTTGATTGGGGCTGATAGGAGTTGTGGTTTAACATCATCCAGAGGGCATCATGTTCACTTAGAGCAGGAGTGGTTAACCTTTGGCCCATCAGATTCTGCTGAGCTCCAACTCCCATCAGATCCCATCATCATCATCATCATCATACCTTTATTGTCAATGTACAACCTGTCTATAATGAAATTAACCGAGCCTCCCTCCCCCCCCCCCCACAAACAATCAATCTCATTGCACTCTGTGTGCTTGTCACACAACACACCAACCCCGAAAGTCAGTTGCACTATATTATTTTCCGTTCAGCAACCTAACAGCCCATGGATAGAAACTGTTTTTTAGCCTGTTGGTACAACTGATTATACTTCTATATCTCCTGCCCAAGGGTAGAAGATTAAAGAGATGCTGGCCAGGGTGTGAATAGTCCCTGATAATTTTTCTCGCTCTCCTAAGACAATGATCCCTTGTGATGTCATCTAGCGGGCTCAGTCGACAGCCCATGATATCATGTGCTGTGTTCACCACCCTCTGTAAAGACTTTCTGTCCGTGGCTGTCAAGCCAACATACCACACTGTGATACAATATGAGAGGACACTTTCTATTGTGGACCGGTAGAAGGAGGTCATCAATTGTTGTTTAACATTGTTCTTTCTCAAAACCCTGAGAAAATGGAATCTCTGTTGGGCATTCCTAACCAGCTGAGTTATATTGTTTTTCCAAGTGAGGTCTTCACTAAGGTAAACTCCCAGGAATTTAAAGGAAGAGACTCTCTCCACACACACCCCCAATATACAACGGGGCTAGTTCCCCTCTCTCCCTCCGAAAGTCCAACACCATCTCCTTTGTCTTGCTAATATTTAGGAATGTCAGAGGTTTCCCAGACCTGGCTTAGAAGGTGAGCTGAGAAATCTGGGTTTCAAACACTACCCCTTTAAAAAAAAAAAATCTTTCCTTGATCCAGAGCACAAATAGAGTGCTCTTACCTGAAGGAGCGTCTCTACCCCCATCGTTCAGCCTGGACACAGAGATACACCTCTGAGAGTCTTCTGGCAGTTCCCTCACTGTGAGAAGTGAAGTTATAGGGAACCAGGCAGAGGGCCTTCTCAGCAGTGGCACCCTCCCCTATGAAATGCCCTCCCATCAGATGTCAAGGAGATAAAGAACTATCAGACTTTTAGAAGACATCTGAAGGCAGCCCTGTATCAGGAAGTTTTTAACGCTTGACATTTTATAATGTTTTATATTTTCCTGGAAGCTGCCCAGAGTGGCTGGGGAAATCCAGCCAGATGGGTGAGGTATCAATAAAATTATTATTATTATTTATCATCCATGCAACAGACATCAGGCCAAGAAACAGATAGAAGTCAATGCAAAATGTGCAGCGACATTCCTAAGCAACCACAAGCTTTGTCACTCTTATGACAACTGACCTTGGAAAAGAGTCGACAACAAATGGAAGTTGTATGAAATAATTGTGCCAAGGGAGACAATAGACAAAGCAAGCGAAGATAACTCAAGGTAAAGGCTTCATAACATAGACTCTCCTTGAATGTTTTGCTCTCTAGAGAAAAGGTTTTTGTTTTCCTTTTAGAATAACAAAACAAAATCTTACAGAATATTTTCTAAACCGGAAGTGTGGTTTCACCCCATTTTAGCTTTAAGGACCCCAGAGAGAAGAATTAATAGGCACCGTACTAGAGATAGATACACATACAAATTCTTTATTATCTAGTGATGGGCCCGAGCAAAATAAAACCAACAGCTGTACCAGTAAAATACTGTGACATACAAAATACATTGAAATTGCAGAGTTTTGAAAAACTAAAAAATAAAGTGCGAGATTGGCTTCATTACTATCAAATAATGGAGGCATACAATGAGGATAAGAAAATTGGCTTCCAGGTGGAAAAATCAAAATTGGAAACAGAACTGTTAGATCCCAAAACTAAGACTTTGTCAAGAATGTATAACTTGCTGTTGAAATGGAACACTCAGGATGAGACGGTTAAATCTGCTATGATTAAATGGGCACAAGATGTTGGACATAACATTATGATGGCTGACTGGGAACAGTTATGGACCACAGGTATGAAGTTTACGGCATGTAATGCCTTAAGAGAGAATATTATGAAAATGATATACAGGTGGTACATGACACCAGTCAAGCTTGCAAAAATCTATCATTTGCCCGATAATAAATGTTGGAAATGTAAAGAAACTGAAGGTACATTCTTTCACCTTTGGTGGATGTGCCCAAGGATTAAGGCTTTCTGGGAGATGATATATAATGAAATGAAAAAGGTATTTAAATATACCTTCCTGAAGAAACCAGAGGCCTTTCTCCTGGGCATGGTCAGCCAATTGGTGTCAAAGAAGGATAGAACTTTCTTTATGTATGCCACGACAGCAGCAAGAATACTTATCGCAAAGTATTGGAAGACACAAGATCTACCCACCCTGGAAGAATGGCAGATGAAGGTGATGGACTATATGGAACTGGCGGAAATGACTGGCAGAATCCGAGACCAGGGAGAAGAGTCGGTGGAAGAAGATTGGAAGAAATTTAAAGACTATTTACAGAAACACTGCAAAATTAATGAATGTTAGAATGATGTTGGATTGAAGTTAAGAGGTTTTTAGTAGTAATGTTATAAAGGAATATATAAAATGGTTTGTTAACAGGTGATAATATAAAGCTATAATATATTAAGATAAAAGATTAAGATAAAATCAAAGAGGGAAAGGATTTGCTGAACTGATTATTTGAACTGGAATACAAAAAAGGGAGGTGTGAGGAGGTCAGGGAAACAAGTAAATGAAAGATAAGATTTGGAAAAAATGATTTGTTTTTAACTGTTTTTACTTTGTATTTTCTTTTTTTGTTTTTCCCCCCTCTTATTTTTGTAAAATCTTGAAACCTTAATAAATATCTTTAAAAAAACAAAAACAAAATACAGTGGTACCTCAGGTTACAGACACTTCAGGTTACAGACTCCACTAACCCAGAAATAGTACCTCAGATTAAGAACTTTGCTTCAAGAAATCGTGCACCAGTGGTGCAGCGGCAGCAGGAGGCCCCATTAGCTAAAGTGGTACCTCAGGTTAAGAACAGTTTCAGGTTAAGAACGGACCTCCAGAATGAATTAAGTTCTTAACCCGAGGTACCACTGTACCCTAAAGTGGGTTGCAATACATAAATTATATATCAGGAGTATCTAAAACATGTTTAAAATAAGATATACAACATGACAACTTAAAATACAGAAGCGAATAGTGAACTTTTTAAAAAGTAGCATAACCAGATTAAAAATTGTAATTTTGCTGGTCAGGATAAGTTTAATTGGGGGATATTTCATTTCATGTTTCTACAGCTGGAAAGAGAAATCTAGCCACAGTCTCTGTTAGTAATTTGTTTCAATCTGCCAAGAGGTAGGCCAGATAACATGCATAAGCCTCATCTGGATTTACCAATCCTGATAGAAATTACAGGCAAGAAGCACATGAGCCAAAGATTGTATACGTAACTCGCTCTGCAAGAGATAGATAAATCTGTCAATTTGAGTCTCTGGGTTTCTTGGTTCCCCCCTCCCAATTTTCAGTTGACTATTTTTTTTGTATAAGTTTGTGTTTTGGAGGTGGGGGGGAGAAAATTCTGTCAGAGCATCTTGGAGAGTGATGTTTGTGCACCCATGTGTATCGTCATATTGCATGTCACTGGGATGCTTCACTGATCATCTCTTTTCATATATCCTGACTTTATGTTTGGTTAAGGGTGAGTTATTGCTGAATCTGATAGAAACTGGGGAAGCGGCTGGCAGCTGGAGTTGCCGGTGGTGAAAAAAGGAGGAGGAAGCGTAAGCATAGAGCAGAATCAGGCAAATGTTGGGATGAAGGGAAATGGGATGGGAAATGATTTGAGGACAGTAATGGATAAATGATTCTTACAGGTACAATGGCCTGGGTGGGTGGTCTGGTAGGGGGAGGCAGGCGTGCTAGAAAAGGTAATAGCAATCAACATCTGAATATGCACAAAGATGGCAGTAACTGATGCCTAGTCATGCCAGGAACACAGGAACCTGCTATTTACATTGGTCCATCTAAAAGGTAAAGGTAAAGGACCCCTGGACGGTTAAGTCCAGTCAAGGGTGACTATGGGCTTGTGGCGCTCATCTCGCTTTCAGGCTGAGGAAGCCGGTGTTTGTCCACAGACAGCTTTCTGGGTCATGTGGCCAACAGGACTAGACTGCTTCTGGCACAATGGAACACCTTGATGGAAGCCAGAGCGCACGGAAACGCTGTTTACCTTCCCGCTGCAGCGGTACCTATTTATCTACTTGCACATAGCTGTCAACTTACAGATTTGAAAATAAGGGACCAGCAGCCTTCAAAATAAGGGACCAGCAGCCAAAATAGCCTCACCTGTTCCAGGCACTCCAGTCTTCCTGTCCTCCTGCAGTCTGGTCAGACTCATGCTGGTAGCTTCGAGAACACTGTCCAACCAACTTTGTAACCAGAGGTTCAACTGAATAGAATCTGAATCACATGCACCACAAGGCCTATGCAGCCTCAACCTAAGATGGCTCCCCAGCCTGGCTTTGCACTGCAAAGTTTGCAGCAGCACATGCAACAAAATGGCGTCCAGCATTCAAAAACCCCCTCAGCTTGCATTAACTAGCCAAACACAAGGCATGCAAGCTCCACCCCCCAGTCATTCTTAGACTTCTTATTGGGTGAGCAACACAGTTGGCGCCTCCCTCCTCCCTGGCCGGCAGGGAGGGAGGAAGAGGAGCTGCTTCCTTTGAAATTTAAGGGACATCATTTAAGGGACATCCATCAATAAGGGACAGCAGCGGGACATGGCGCTGGAATAAGGGACTGTCCCTTCAAATAAGGGACACTTGACAGCTATGTACTTGCACTGGCGTGCTTTTGAACTGCTAGGTTGGCAGGAGCTGGGACAGAGCAATGGGAGCTCACCCCGTCATGGGGATTCGAACCGCCAACCTTCTGATCAGCAAGCCCAGGAGTCTCAGTGGTTTAGACTACAGTGCCTAGCTCCATATTGTCTACACCGACTGACGGTGGTGCCCCAAGGTTTCTGATAGGGAACAAGCCCTACTAGGAGATGCCAGAGATTGAACCTTCAGCAAGCAGAGCTTGTGCTCTATCACTCAGCCACTGCCCTCTAAGCTGAAGGGCAAGCAGCAGAAATAAAGGCTCCTTTTCCACCCTTCTATATAGACTCAGATCTCTTTCTGCTGGAGGTTGCAACCTGCACATGCATACTGAGTATGCATGCGCAGGCACTACCAATTATCTCCTATTCAGTATTGATGGGGATTACAAAAAATAGTCAGACATCACCCAAGCATTTTCAAGCCCATCGGATTTGACCTACCAATTTTGACTTCAGCAGGCATCCCTTCTAAATAGAACCTTCAGCTTCAAAGGAAGTATACCTTTGGATACAAGTTGCAGGATGAAGGCACACATCAGGGAAGGGCTACTGCCTTTGTGGCCCGCTTGTGGGCTTCTCTGAAGCATCAGATTGGCTGCTGCGAGGCACAGGTGGCTTGCCCCGGAGACTAATAATTCATTTTGGGCTGGTGTTTCCTTAAAAAGAAAACTAGCTAATTGAGGTTTTGCAAATGCTCTTCTATTCACTGATTCAATCAATTGATGATTCTGTTCAAAGGGAAGATTATTCACTAGCCGCAAGTCTGTAATGGGTCGACATCCCTGTTTTCTTTCCCCCCTTGTAGAACCAAAATGACATAAGTAGCAGCTAAATGTCTGTGGGAATGCATGCTCAGTTATAATGAATTGCACTTGTTACCCAAACAAGTGTACCCTTAACAAACAAAAACGAACAATGCTACATTTTATTTACATCATTATAGCCCACAATTGCAGTCAACAGAGATGGAACACACTCACTTTCCAATGGAACTCCGACATAAATTACCACCTAGTTCATTGCCAAAACCCCTCCAGTCTTATAGGACGATATTGTTTATTTCTTGTGCAGCTCCTCTCATGTGCATGATTTACTCATATTTTATTTAAATATGCCTGAGTGTTTTCAAACAACATCTTGTCCACAGGCACTTGTAACAGAGTGTGAAATATTGCTCAAATGAAGGTGGGGGGATGCTTTTAATTTGTCCCTTGCTTCCCAGCATTTACCAAGACATATTCACCAGGTCACAGTCCTGATGTTAGGTTTGAAGAAAGCAATCAGATGTTACAGAGACAGAGGAAACTGTCTTGGACCAAATCTGACTATTTATCCACCTCACTTAGTGTTGTGTACTCCAGGCCTAGGGGGTCTAAGGGCCAAAAGTGGCCCTCCAAACTTCTTTATTTGGTCCATGGGGACTCTCCTCAGGCCACACCTCACCCCAGCTGCCCCTCCTCTCCCCAGGCCACACATCTCACCAGCCCTGCTTCACAATTTTCCAGCTGGTTGGAATGTGTCCTTAAACTCTGACGGCACCTCTTGGTAGCCTGGTTGATGGGCAGAGAGAGAGGTGTGTGTGTGTAGAAACTAGCCTACTGTACAAAGGTAACATTTATATTAATTGCCCCAGCCACTTTGGGCTCTGGCCCCTTTCACTACTTCCCAGGGAAGTTGCCCTAAAGGTCATGTGGCCCTCTGGCTGAAAAGAAGAGCCACCATCAGTTAATGTAGATAATATTAAGCTCAATAAACCGGTGGCTTGATTCAGTAAAAAGCAACTTCCTATGTTACTGTGAACCTGGGACCTTCTGCATGCTCTCCATCTAGTTCAGTATTGTCTGCACCAGTGGTAATCAATCTGGTGCTCTCCTGATGATGTTGAACAACAATTCCCATCACCCCTGACCATTGGCCATGCCGACTGGGACTGATGGAAGTTGAAATCCAGCAACATCTGAGGATACTACATTGGCTACCCCTGGTCTACACTGCTTGACTGTGGTCCTCCAGGGCTTCACCCAGAAGCCTTTCTTGGCTTTAAGTTGAGAAATCAAGGATTGAACTTGGAACATTCTGCATGCAAAGCAGATGTTCTACCACCAAAGCATGCCCTTCCTGAACCAGATCCTTCATGACCAGGACTGGTTGATGGTCTAAGAGGCCAGGGGCAAGCAGCACAGTCCATGGCAGGCACCGAACAGAAGTCAAGGAGATAAGAAGCAGATAGCAAAGTCAGGAACATCCTGGCTTTAAGGCATTAAGGCATGCAGGAACATCCTGTATGGTGACCTTTCTGGTGAGGTGACTCTATAGAGCAGCTGCTCTTGATGACAAGATGCTCAGGCTAGCCAGTACTAGTACTAGTCCAGAAGGTCTCCTGTTGACTCTCCACATCTGATGGCCATACGAAAGACAATAGGAAATAGCCTGCAGTGTAGAAAACATTTTGCAATTGAACAAATGCTATTCCCCAGGTTATTGTGTTACAGATGGACATTCTGTCTAATGCTTTTGGATGGAGCATAAGACCTTCCTTCTCTCTGCTAGGGGAAAAGGACGAGAGAGAGGGAAATGCCATTAGTCAACATTTGTGAGTATTTAGCTTCCAATTTCCTGCTGCCATCAATCTGATCTTTCTTAATAAGCTTTGCCAAAGTTGGGGTGGGGGGGACAGGGAAGTGGAAAATCGAGGGAAAGTCACTGGGGGAAAATGTAATTTGCAGAATGATTTTTGCTTACTAACACTGAGTTATTTGCCAATGAAGCAATAGGCCTGACTATCTTTCATGTCACGTCCTGTAGGCAAACAATTTCAGCTCTGAGAAATATGGTGAGTTTGTAGTCCTCTAATGCTCAGTGCCCAAGAGTTGCTAAGGACAAAGAGGACCCCTATCGAGGTCTAAACTATATTTTGAACTATACTGGGACCAGTGAACTTGCGAACCTCCAGGTGTTGTTTGGCTACAACTATCAGTCCTGTCATATTGTCCAGATGAACCAGAGTTGGATTCCAATACCATCTTCTGTAGGTAGATGAGGTGGAATCTGTTAGAATTCCTCCTCCATGATTGCAGTTATAGGATTGTTGTCTTTCACATGACGGTATATGTTTTGACTCCACAGAGTGGGAAGTGACAGACAGGATGCTGAGTGCTTTGAAGGAAGGCAAAATTTAGAGAAAGGTTGGCTTCAGAATTAAATGATGTGGGGATTTCTGATCTGGGGATGATTTATTCTGGAACACACAGAAACACACACACACACACACACACACACACACACACACCAAAAAAAGATCCAAAATCATTCTCAGCCTCTAGCAAAAAAAAAATGTGAGAGGGTATCTTTTTGGCTGCTCTACTCATTTTCTGGAATTGTCTGCTTCAATATATCCAAAACTTGTCCCTTGATGACTTTCAGAAAGTGAGTTATGGTACTTAATTGTGTGTTTTTTCCCCTTGCATCAGTCTTTTGAAGGTATGATGGATAGTTCTTTTTCCCTGCTTTTGAACTGGTTGTATTGATCTGTTTTAAATGGGATTTATATATTTTTATTGCTAAGAAGCATTAAATAATTGCCTGCTTTTCTTGTAAGCTGCTGTCCAAAATATGGGGTTAAAAAAGAAGCAGAGAATGTGAGATAAAATAGGTAGCAGAATCACATGAAGAGATGGTACAAGGCTAGTCTTCATGAGAAGATGGTTTTTGAAAGTGTGGGGAGATTTTGTCCTATGAGGAAGCATTAAATTAAGCAACAGCCCTTCACTTGGTAATAGGGCATGTGCTCTGCATGCAGATGGTCCCAGGTTCAATCCCAGCATCTCCAAGTAGAGGCTAAGATTATCCTCTGTCTGAAACCATGTAGAGCTGCCAATCAGTGTAGACAGCAGTGGGCTAGATTGGCCAACGGTCTATCTCAGTATAAGGGAGCGACAGGAAGAGACAGCAATGCACAGTTCTTCTCTTCCCAATGTGCCAGGCAAAGCAGCAGCCACCATATTGAGCTTCCCAAAATGCCTCTGTAAGATGACATAGGATACACAACCCAGAGGCATTGTGTAGACACGACCATGTTCTAATGAGTGGCCCCAGGGGCCAGTCCCAAGAAGTATAAGCCTCTTGACCAAAACACTCACCAAGGTGAGCAGGTCTGACAGTTCAGTGCAGTCCAAACAATCTGGGGTCAAGCACGGGGAATCAGTTCAGGTCCAGAATATGACCCACTGACAAAATCAGGCAACAGTCCAAGATCAATGTCACACCGAGTCCAGGCAAGGTGCATCTCAAAAAGACAGGAAAACTGTTTAGGATGAAGGAGCCAGATATCTGTGTTGCGTCCAGCAACTGGAAGACTCAAGAGGGAGAACTTATATACTCTGGTCTCATAGCTTATATCCTAGCCACAGCTGCTGCTGGTGTTGAAGAGGTTTTGGAGATTAATTGCACACAAAGAAATCCCTTGCTCCCAAGGTAGGTGATGACTCTGGGTCCGTAGACATGTGCTAGGTCATTGGCTTTTTTGCTCTGGACCAGACCTTTGGGCACTGGCGTTCCTGAGGACAGTGTGTGTGTTTGTGATTCTGCCCCTCTGACATATCCAGGGGGTCTTCAGGGAGCATCCCTCCAAAGGGTCTCTCAAGGGGATCCTCGCCACTGGTTCTGTGGGAATGTGCTTGCTCCCCAAGGTCTTCAGCTTGTGGGGTTTCTGGTTCTTCCTCTGAGGACTCAGTGTCTGGACAGACTTGGGCATGACAGACACCTAGCTTGGTACTTCTAAGGCAATAGACCCTTAGAAATCTGTTTTGTGGGGGGATTTTGGAGGAAGTTTGTGCTGGGTTTCATGGCCCCCAGCAGTTGCCCTCCTGTGCTAGGTGCTGGCACCAGGTCTGGCTGAGATCCTAAAGAGTGTCAGTTCAATCCTATGCAGATGTCAACAGTAATACACTGAATATGATCTGGCTGCAAATATTTGTACAGTTTATTTTCCAACAGATACATGTTTTGAAAAACATAATTGGGGAAAGAGGCAGGCCTGATTAAGAAAATGAGCTGTGTTTACATAAAATGGCAGATAATGCCGTTTCTGTTGATTTTAATTAAGGCAAGTGTACCTTTCCAGTCATATGTCACTGCTAATTAGATTTTTGCTAGCAGGTTCTTCCCAGATAGCAATTTGCTGCAGTTTATGTGCAGGAGAAATTTCAGGTTCAAAACAAGCAGCGAAACAAACAGAGGTGTTGTGTGCATGTCCCCTCTTCTCTCCATCGGTTAATGGCAGTTGCTTTTTCCATATATTTTGATAAACAGTGGTGTTTCTTTTCTAACCTGCTTCTGGCTGATTGAGTTTTGCTTCTAGATCTGTCCCAGAATAATTTCTGAGGTGACATCATGTGGCTTTACATGTTTACATCTATCAGTCTATGTCTGCATTTATACATCTCTATTTGGCCCTTGGAACTCTTCCCCCAACAACATGTCCCCTGCTCAGAGCACATGCTCCCTCTCCTAGGCCACACCTAGCACAGACCCTGCTCAGCTCTCTCCCATATACTTTTGCCTGCCTCAATATGTTCTTGAACTGCAATAGTGCCTCTTGCTTCCCCTCAGCTGGAGAGCCAGTGTGGTGTAGTGGTTAAGAGGGGTAGACTCGTAATCTGGTGAACCGGGTTCGCGTCTCCGCTCCTCCACATGCAGCTGCTGGGTGACCTTGGGCTAGTCACACTTCTCTGAAGTCTCTCAGCCTCACTCACCTCATGGAGTGTTTGTTGTGGGGGAGGAAGGGAAAGGAGATTGTTAGCTGCTTTGAGACTCCTTAAAGGGGGATATCAAGTCCAAACTCCTCCTCCTCCTCCTCTTCTGCTTCTTCTTCTGCTTCTCAACTTAGGATGGGCAAGTGTGTGGGTAGGTGGAGAACCCTCTGGCTTTTGCATGGCTGAAAATCACATCCATGGCTCTACCCACTTATTCCTTGGCGACCCTCCAGCTGGTCTGAAATGCTCATAATCCCTAAACCCTGACTATGCTGGCTGGAGAAGATCAGAATTGGTACCCAACAACATCTGGAGGGTCACAGGAAACGCATCTAAGGGGCATCTATGAGATGCTCACTCCATCCAGTGTTGTTGTTTCTCAGTGATGCTTCTGGCTATGAAGACCAAAGTGAAAAAAAGAACAAATTCAGAAATGTAACACCTCCCTTCCCTTCAAGAAAGGGTTGGGAAACATCTAGATGTTGCCAGGCTGAAACTCCCATCATCCATCACCATTGTCATCCAACAACATCTGGAGAGACACAAATCCCCCCACCCTTGCTCCAAAGAAATGGATAACCCTCAGTGGTGGACCCACATTTCTGAACTGTCATGGGGGGCCCTTCACAACCAGCAACAAGATCTGGATAACCACTGTTATCGTCTTCAATGGGGTTGTTCCATGAAAGATCATCACACCTTTACAACATCTGTGCTACTGACTGTCAAACTTTTGGAATTGTTGCAATATATACAACAAAAATATGATCCATTTGAGTCGTGCCACTCACATGGGGTCTACTAGACCCCAAAAATTAAGCAATGTGAACTAAAGTTACTTCTGGGCCCCTTCTGAGATTAGGGGCCTTGAAGCTTAAGTTTCATTAGTTTCATAGCCCTCGTGGTTACAGCCCTCAGGGACAAGAGAGGGGCCTTTAAATTGTCCCCCACAGCCTCCTGTCTTGCACACTTCTGTTTTCTTTCTGAAATTGCTTTGTTTTGGAGCTGCAATGATGGCTGTTTGCTAAGATCCATCATTTGGATGTGACACTGATGTGCTGCCAGTTGCTAGAAGGCACTTCAGGAAGAAGCACCTTTGAATTCCTCTGCAAATATCGTGCATATAGTATAGTCTGTCCTAAAGAGGATGATCCATCAAAGAGGCGGGTGGTCTGCTGGGACATCTGCCGAGTGACTCCTGCGGGGTAAAGTCAACTGGTGTCAATGACTGCTGCTTAATTGGGGCAATGTTAATAAACACTCAGCTTAATGGAAGCACATTTGTTGTATGCCAAGAGGTTAACTGGTGCATCCCACTGGAGGTTAGAAATTAATATTTAAAAAATCAGAAGTTATTAAAATAGATGGTGCTGAATAAATGAGAAACCTGATAGGTAACCTTAGTTTTGTAGAAGGGTTTGCTTTTGGAGTGAAAGCCCATTTACTTAACATTTTATGCTCCCACTCAATATTTCTTATTGTGATCCCTTTGCGATTCTTCTTGTGATATAGATATATAGATATAGATATAGATATAGATATAGATATAGATATAGATGATATAGATATAATGTTTGGTATTTACAGTGGTACCTCGGGTTACATAAGCTTCAGGTTACAGACACTTCAGGTTACAGACTCCATTTACCCAGAAATAGTACCTCGGGTTAAGAACTTTGCTTCAGGATGAGAACAGAAATCGTGCTCCGGCAGCGCAGTGGCAGCAGGAGGCCCCATTAGCTAAAGTGGTGCTTCAGGTTAAGAACAGTTTCAGGTTAAGAATGGACCTCCGGAACGAATTAAGTACTTAACCCGAGGTACCACTGTATATGGAACGCAGGTGGCGCTGTGGGTTAAATCACAGAGCCTAGGACTTGCCGATCAGAAGGTTGGTGGTTTGAATCCCCATGACGGGGTGAGCTCTCCTTGCTCAGTCCCAGCTCCTGCCCACCTAGCAGTTTGAAAGCACGTCAAAGTGCAAGTAGATAAATAGGTACCACTCCAGCGGGAAGGTAAACAGCATTTCCGTGCATTGCTCTGGTTCACCAGAAGCAGCTTAGTCATGCTGGCCACATGACCTGGAAGCTGTACCTCGGCCAATAAAGCGAAATGAGCGCCGCAACCCCAGAGTCATCCACGACTGGACCTAATGGTCAGGGGTCCCTTTACCTTTACCTTTACCACTGTATATACACATTTTCATAGAACAAAACACCCCACTGGAATCAACCATATTATTTCATTCCTTCTTGTTTTCTTTTCCTTTCTTTCTCTTTTTACATTTATCTCCCACCCTTAATTCCATCATGGAAAAAGTATGCCTGTGGTTCCCTGACTTAGTTTCAGCAAAGGTGGGACCCTCTTGTGGGCCATCACCTGGGAGTTAGATTTTTCTAACATATGTTTGGGTATACAGACCCCCCAGCACTGCTTTCGTCAGAAAGTTGAAAGCAAAGACAGGTTAAAATGCATGTATTGATTTGGGGGGGGGGGGGGGAGATACTTTGTCCTTCCAAAAAAAAAAAAAAATGTTCAGGGTGGTTAGCGATTTCAGTCTGCCACTCCATCAAAAGTGACTATGGCATCTAGGAGAGTGAATCCCTATAATCATGTAACAATAAGAGGTGGAGCATCTTTGATGCATGCATGTGGAGGCACATAAAAAACATAAGGAGAGGCCTGTTGGGCCACATCGACAACCCATTGAGTTCATCATCTTCTTCTCAGATTGGCCAACCTGATGCCTTTGAGAAGCCCACGAACATATCCTGAGCACAACAGCCCTCTCCCTAAATGTGATTCCCAGCCATTGTGATTCAGAGGCATACTGCCTCCAATAGTGGGGGTAGAACACAGCCATTGGGGTTAGTTGCTGTTGCTAGCCATCCCCTCCATAAATTTATCTGATCTGCTTTCAAAACCATCCAAGTTGGTGGTCATAGCAGCCTCTTGTGGGAGCAAATTCCATCATTTAGCTCTACACTGCATGAAGAATTACTTTCTTTTGACTTGTAAGCCACTTTGAGATCTTTAGGCAACAAACGACTAACAAGTCTAAATAACAACAACAATTTGGTCACATTTAGCAGGTAGATGTAGGAATTCGCAAGGCAGAGTTATAATACTAGATCTATTCAACATCCTGATGTATGAGAGAGAGAGAGAGAGCATACACACACACACACATTGTGCTGGTCCCGGGGGGAGGTTACAGTGTGGCGTGGTCTGAGTTCGGTCCTAGGTCGAGGGTATGGAGGCTGTCCGTCAAGGGCGAAGAGGGGTCCAAGGCAAGGAGCCAGGCATGGTCAGGAACTCTGGAAGAGCAGGACAGGGTGCTGGCAGGAACAGGTTACCTATGATGTTGCTCCCGCAACCTAGGACTGGGCTGACTGACCTTTATCTCCTCTGAGGCATAGGGCGATCCTGGCCCACAGGTGACCCACCTCTCCTGGCCTTAAGGCGAGCACTCCTCCTGAGACAACCCAGTTCCCTCCGCCTCTCTGCCCTGAGCCTCTGCAGCTTGGGAGAGGCTGGAGGGTTACTGGACCCAGAGGCAACTTCACCTTCCCCTGACAGGGCTGGGAGAGGAGCACCTGCAGGCAATGGGTCCTCGATCACCTCCGGAGCCAGAGCGGATTCAGCTGGTGTCTGCTCCTGAGGATCCGGCACAGGTGAGGGCCCTTCAGGTTCAAGCCCCTGCCCAAGCTCAGCCGGTCTTGGAAGCGGGGACTCCTGTGAAGGCTGGGATTCCTCAGGTTCAGCCTCTGAATCGGATTCCCAGGCCATAACACACATACAGAGGTTTCAATCTGTCTTCAATTAGGAACACTAGGCAGAACTAATTGTCATCACTGTTGAAAATGAGAGCTCCTGGGTGTATGGTGGGAAGTGGTCACTGGAGACCTATAGTCGAGTTTTCTATCATCGTATTTATGAAACTAAAATCCCTCCTGTGCCATTGTCCAAGCCATTGGAGGAGATAGAGAGAGCAGCTCTAAACTAATAGCAGTCATTTTCATCTTCAAATGAAAAGGTGGGCTGGGTAGATGGAGAGGCCTGATATGACCTGGACAGGTGACTAGGAATGGGTGGGGCTGAAAGTCACTCATCCTGAAAATGAATTGCACCTCCTCAAGGATTCCACTCAAATGACGTTTCAGTGAATTCTTACAGGCTCCTGATTCCACACACTCTGCTCCCTAAGAAGGGGAAAGCTGACCGCAGGGTTTTGAAAAGAGTGGAAAGCAGGTCCAGCAGAAGAGACTCCAGTAGTGACTCCTTTTTGGAGAGGGGGAGCCTCCCTGGCCCACAACATCAGCAAGTGGGGTGCCAATTTGAATAACATATGGAGGGGCTGGTATGCCCTGCTCCAAATAATTGACCACATGATGCAGTGCGCGCACACTATTTGGATGGCAATGTACATCAATGGGGGGGGGTGCCCCCTCAAATATTTTATTGGGGGAGGGCAAAGGGACCTTGGCCCCTAGGAGTTGGTTCCTATGTCAGCAAGTCATATCAGAGTGAGAGCAATTCTGCCTGCCCTCACTTTGATTTGGCATCAGGCATCATAACATGATCACTGCAGATGGTGACAGCAGCCACGAAATTAAAAGACTCCTACTTCTTGGGAGAAAAGCAATGACAAACCTAGACAGCATCTTAAAAAGCAGAGACATCACCTTGCCAACAAAGGTCCGTATAGTAAAAGCTATGGTTTTTCCAGTAGTGATGTATGGAAGTGAGAGCTGGACCATAAAGAAGGATGATCGCCGAAGAATTGATGCTTTTGAATTATGGTGCTGGACGAGACTCTGGAGAGTCCCATGGACTGCAAGAAGATCAAACCTATCCATTCTGAAGGAAATCAGCTCTGAGTGCTCACTGGAAGGACAGATCCTGAAGCTGAGGCTCCAAGACTTTGGCCACCTCATGAGAAGAGAAGACTCCCTGGAAAAGACCCTGATGTTGGGAAAGATGGAGGGCACAAGGAGAAGGGGACAAAAGAAGACGAGATGGTTGGACAGTGTTCTCGAAGCTACCAGCATGAGTCTGACCAAACTGCGGGAGGCAGTGGAAGACAGGAGTGCCTGGCGTGCTCTGGCCCATGGGGTCACGAAGAGTCAGACATGACTAAACGACTAAACAACAACAATCATAACATAGCCAAATCCCACTGACTCCAAGGTATCATCATTATTCATCATTAACACAAAAGAAACATGATCAGATTTGAAAACAATTTGAAAACTGCAGCGGCTTAAATATCAAGATAGGATAATATTTAATAAGGAAACGCAGAGCAGAGTAATATTTATAAAGTCCACTTGAAACTAATAAATGATGGGGCCACATAGACTTCGCAAGGGGAGAATTTCACAACTGAGTAGTCACCACTGAAAGGGCTCTGTCCCAGACAGCTGACAGACTAGAAAAAGGCCAGAGAGCCCCTCTTTTATCATCTTTTCCCCCCAAATTTTGTATATTCCTTGCAGTTCTTGTTTTCCCTTAACCACTTCTTTGTCCATTGCTCCAGTTGTATACTGTTAAACCAAGCTATTTTATTTCCTGTTAGAGCTTCTCTTATTTGTTCTTTGCTTCTCATTTTCTCTACCCAGGATTTGATTGTTTTTAATTAGGTGTACATATAGGGAGTGAGGATGTGTGAAGCAAGGATAAACCCTACTCTTCTTTTCAGTATTTGAGTTGCCTCGAGAGTCCTCATTAGTCATTCGGTGACAATCCTCATTTGTCTTCTCTCTGTTGGTTTTACAGGGGTCCTGCGTTTGACCTGGAACTACAGAATAATTTACAGTCTATTTTAGACTGCAGTCCTTTTAACTTTAGGGACATGAAGCAAATCAGTCATGCTTTGTAGATTATTTGTGTCATTTCCAACCTTGTTTCTTCCATTTCAGCAACAACCATACTCAAGTATATTCTAAGCATCATCACGAAATTTGCTATCCTTCTTCCCATTGGTGTGACAGCATAAGAAAACTCATGGGAAAGGACTCCGTAATGCTGTTGCATCCTTAGAACAGCCTTCCCTCCCCTGACTCATCTTTTGGACTCCAATTCTCATCAGACCAACTAGTGCAACCAGTGCCCTGGGATGATAGGAGAAGTTGTCCAGCAATGATTACTACATCAGGGAATTAGATGGATGACTAGTTCTGAGAGCAATTATGCTCCTCTTAAAGGAAGAGTTGCATAGTTTAGGAATACTCCTGAATTCCACATTATCACTGGACTCCCAAGTGGCTTCTGTGGCCAAGAGTGCTTATGTCCAGTTGAGGCTAGTTTTTTGCCTATGGCCATTCCTGACCAAAATAGACTATCCTCAGCTGTCCATGCTCAGGGGTCCTCCCATCCAGACTAATGTAATGCATCCTGCATGGGACATCCCTTGAAGTTGGTACTAACCCAGCACAGAGCCTTCTCAGCGGTGGTTCCCATTTGCAGAATGCCCTTCCAGTTGACCTAGGCATTTAATGGCTGAAAGATACAGTTCCTGGCCATCTCGAAAGTATATGCCATGAGAGCATGTGATTATTAATTAGGAGGAAGAGGAGGAAGAGGAGGGGAGGGGGAGAAGGAGAAAGAAGAAGAAGAAAGAAGAAGGAAGAAACAACTGGAGGAGACCAAGTTGGGGAAGGCTGCCTTAGAAGAACCATATGCATGCCTAACTTGTTTAGAGTACTGTAAAGGAAAATGGAGCTCCATTTGGACTAACTATGAGTGGTTTGGAAGCATGTAAGTGTTTTGAGGTTTTCCTGAAATCTTCACTGGGCAAGACCTTAGATACATAAGAATGAGAGAATAGCCCTGGTGGATCAGACAAAAGTTCCATCTAATATTGCTCTCTCGTGGCCAACAGATGCCAATGGAAAGCTGTCAAGAGTACACCTGTAAATACTGGTCAAAGGAGAGCATGAGCAAGAGAATGCTATTGGGCTCATTCACTTCCAGGTTCCAAAGGGCTGGATCATTCACATCGGAGTGGGGAATCTTAGGCCTAGGGGACAACTGTGGCCCTCCAGGACTCTCTATCTGGCCTTCTTCAGGCCACATCCCATACTGGCACTACTTTGCACCCTCCTTGAGTGCTTTTGCATGGCTGGAATGTGTGCAATAAGTGCAATAAGGCATACACCAGCAGTTGGTACTTCCAGAAAGATACATATCGTCATTGACCTCCCCAACATTTGCCTTTTGCTGCTGTCAGCCTCCTCTGGAAGAAAGATGTGGGAGCCAGCAATATGTCATCTAACCTGTATGTCATCTAACCTTCCTTATGAACTGTATTTAATCCAGGCTTCTTGGAGTGCAACAAGACCTGTACCAGAAACTTTTGTTGTTGTTGTTGTTGTTGTTAACCCTTGTTTTGCTTTGAATTTATGTGCTTAAGCCTGAGTTATTGTTGTTGTTTTGTAATACTGAATTTATTCTTTGTTTACCAAATAGTTGATGCATTATTATTTTTTTAATTTACTGGCATGTTCTGCGTTTTGTATGTTTGTATTTCCATTGCTCTATATTTCAATGTTTTGAATGTTTGCTGTAAATGACTTTGGGCACAGCTCATTGTGGGAAAGTGGCATATAAATAAACTCAATCAATCAACTTTGAACTCTGATAATGTCTGTTGTTTGCTTGGATGGAGGATAGAGAGGGGTGTGGGTGTAGAAATTAGACTAGCATACAAAGGTGAAGATTATACTCTTGAGCCATCCACTTTTGACTCTGAATGTCATGCACTACTGACATGTGGCCCTCAGAAGTCTGCCTAGAAGGGAATGTGGCCCTCCGGTTTGAAAAGGTTTCCCACCTCTGCTTTGCATGGATGATGTCAAGTAAGTTGCAAGCTAAAGGCAAAACTGAGTGCAATTTTTTTTCTTGTTGTGTACATGCCAGGGGACATTGGCTGGGTAGAGATGTCTTTCCTGTATTCAAACATGTTCACATCTTGGCTAGTGACAAATTTGAAGCTGGTTTGAGAAGCAACACATTAAGCAGTAATAATAATAATAATAATAATAATAATAATAATAATAATAATAATATATTTATACCCCACCCATCTGGCTGTTTCCCCAGCTACTCTGGGGGGTTCAAGCAGTGGTATCTCATAACAAAGTAATCTGAATGGAAATTAAAAACCATGGACTAGAAATTCACAGGAATGTGAACAAAGTCATAGTTTATTTTTGCCTGTTTATTGCATTTATATCTCACCTTTTTCTCCAAGGAGCTCAAGGTAGTGTAGGCTAGGCTGAGAGGGAATGACTGGCCCAAGGCCACCTTGTGAAATTCTTATAGCCAGATGAGGATTTGGACCCTGGTCTGTCAGTTACTAGTCTGACACTTTAACCACCTACACCACATTGACTCTCCTACTCATATCCATTAACTGGGCTTGCTCAGAGTAGGGCTAGCAGTGAACATAATATGTACCATTGAAAATTATGATGTGGGATTTGGATTCTGCTGGGCATCTACTGTGCAACCAGATCATACTGTTCTTCCACCTTGCGCTTCTACTCTGACTGCCAGTGATGCTCCAAAGTCTCAGATAAAAGTCTTCCCCAACAGCTGCCCTGTGGGCCTTTTAGCTGGAGATGTCAGGGACTGAACCTGGGACCTTCTGCCATCGTCTTTTGAAGTTCTACTGCAGAGTCCTACAGCACGAGTAACTGTTTCTGACACCCAGTCAATGATGCCAGCAGGCAATGAATATTCAACCATCAACAGAAGCAGCAGCCAATTCATTAAATCTGGGAATTGTGATATGGATGAATCGTCCCTTTAATTTTTCATTCTTCGGTTTGAGCCACAGAACAGGAAACCCTTGATCCCTGCGATCAATGAAGCTATACAGCTGATACGGAAATGAAGGGAAACAGAGCTCAGTTGAATCAGCATCTCAATGACAGTCAGCCTCTGAAAGGGATTATCAATCATTCAGAGCCTACAACGGATGCTTTCAACAAATATGAAGACCATCAATGTGATGAAAGGGTGGTAGCCATTTTCTCAATGTGTGGAAGGAAGCTGTCGCCAAGAGAGCACACTGCCATTTCGAGTCTTTCCCCAACATCCTGACACCTGTCCCAGTGGTGCAGTTAGGCCTGGACCTTGGGGCCAAAGTCCAGAGTCCTGCAACCTACTTGGACCCCCGAAATGACCACCCAGACAGCAAGAGATGTTGAAAGAAGTTGGAGGCAGCATGTTTCAAAACAACAGTTTTGGAAACAAAGCAGAGTGCTGCAGCATTTAGATTCTGTTTGCAGGATTCCTATGGGCATCTGGTCAACCACTGTGGGAGATAGATCCTGCACCAGATGGGCCTTTGGCCCGATCTAGCGGGACTCCTCTCGTGCTCTCATGTCTAGCAGTGCTGAAATCAAACAGAATGGATTTGAGGATGAAGACATGCAAAAACAGAATAGCTGGCCATATCTAATTACAGCTTGATCACACCTCTGGTGAACTTTGAAAAAGGTGCACAAATGTTAAGTACTATGGTGCATGGCAATTGTATGTTAAGCTGCTCTGTGAGCTTTTGGAGGGGGGCTGAGGAGTGGGATACAGTGGTACCTTGGGTTAAGTACTTAATTCGTTACGGAGGTCTGTTCTTAACCTGAAACTGTTCTTAACCTGAAGCACCACTTTAGCTAATGGGGCTTCCTGCTGCCGCCATGCCGCCAGAGCACGATTTCTGTTCTCATCCTGAAGCAAAGTTCTTAACCTGAAGCACTATTTCTGGGTTAGCGGAGTCTGTAACCTGAAGCGTATGTAACCTGAAGTGTATGTAACCCGAGGTGCCACTGTACAAGTGCTCAAAATAAATAAATAAAAATGGTCGAACCTGCCGCATGGAGGCAGAGGCTTGGAAAGTAAAGGTGATTTTTATAAGTTTTAGTCTTTTATCTTTCTGTAAACCACTTGGAGGGTTGGTTGTTTGCTTGTTTTTTGCAATCAAGCAAGAAATTGGAGAGAGAGAGAGAGAAGGAGGAGGAGGACTCATTGAAGAGGGTCCATGGCAACTGTGGTTCTGTCTCAAAATAAAGAAGGGGGAAAGTGATCTGGAACTTTTGAAACAGAGGTTGGCTGGCCATTCTGTCAGGGATTCCTGTGTTGCAGAGGGTTGGACTAGATGACCCTTGGCATCCCTTCCACATCTACATGTGGGGAGAGTGCATATAGCACAGTGGAAGGACATTCTCACATGACATAACATGCTGGGAAAGGCCCCTGGCTAAGTCCCAGAGCATGGGAATCCCTGATATAATAAATAATAATAATAATAATAATAATAATAATAATAATAATAATAATAATAATACAGTGGTACCTCAGGTTACAAACACTTCGGGTTACAAACACTTTGGGTTACAAACTCCGCTAACCCGGAAGTAGTTACCTCAGGTTGCGCACTTTGCCCCAGGATGAGAACGGAAATCGCGCAGCAGCAGTGGGAGGCTCCATTAGCGAAAGCGCACCTCAGGTTAATGGTTTCAGGTTAAGAACGGACCTCCGGAACGAATTAAGTATTTGGTGTTTCGCAACTTTAACCTGTTGCAGGATCTTAGCCAGACCCAGCTGAATATAGCAGAGCATACGCAGACTTCCAGAAGCAATCAGTTGCAGGCAGGTAGGATGAAGCAGGAACAAGACGCTGCTACCAGTAACTTGGTTCCTTAGAGGTGTTTATTATTCACAGCAGACTCATAAGTTACTATATACAGGATACAGACACGGATCTTAGCTCTCTCACTTAACAAACTCCAAATGACTCTCAGAACACACACTGACCAACCTACTAACCAGCCTAGGAAGGTCATGAGTCATCATGCCTATGTGGAGACCTCGACCAATAGCAGAGTTGTATCCAAGGTCCCATATCTCTAGGCAGAATAACTCCCTCTGCTCAGTCTTCTTGGCCTTCAGCCAACTTCTTATTTGCCTGTGTGTGAAGCTGCATCAAATGGCACGTAGGCATAAAATCCCAACATTAAGTTCATAACCCAAGGTACCACTGTAATAATAATAGGTCCATTTAGCTCAGTACACTATTTGATAGGTGATCTCCAGAACTTCAGGCAGGATTCTTTCCCAGCCCTACCTGACGATGCCAGGGATTGAACCTGGAACCTTCTGGATGCAAAGCAAGTGCTCTACCACTGAGCCACAACCCTCCCCCCATCCTAAGAGTGTGATTTCTTAGGCTGCAAGGCCAGACAACCTGTACACTTCACTGGTCACATCACCAGCTGAACTAACTGAAGTACCATGCTTTGAAAAGAAATCATGGAGCCGTGATAAAATAAATATGTAGAGTTGATTTAGCATAATCCCTCTTTATTTAATCCAGTAGCCTTCTTGCCTCCACCCCAAGCCAAATTTAATTTAAGGAGCTTAGAGAAACTCTGTAATTAATTAGGGTATTCCTTAATTGCACAGGGAACTGTTCTAGAGAGCAGCAACCCAGGCAGTAAGAGCAAAGTGCAAGACTAGCTTGGAGAGGTTTTGCAAATCCTTCTTAAGATTGGTTCATGCGGTACTTTCTTATAATTATTTGAATTCAATGTCACCAGGTGCAGGGGTGGCCCCTTAGATGGTTTTAGAAGGGGAACAGATAAGTGCGGTGAGGAGGTGGCTAGCAGTGGCCATTAGTTGTAATGGCTAAGTGGAGCTTCCATGTTCAAGCAATGCACCTCTGAAAAACAACTGCTGGATGACAAACAGCAGGGAAGGGAGAGAGAGAGAGAGAGAGAGAGAGAGAGAGAGAGAGAGAGAGAGAGAGAGAGAGAGATGTAGACATGGACATTAAGACAGGGGTACATCCTGCTGGTGAAATAAATAAATAAATTTTAAAAATTGTCCAGTAGTGTATTAGAGACCAACTAAGTTTGTTCTGGGTATAAGCTTTCGTGTGCATGCACGCTTCTTCAGATACCTAGGACATATCAGTCTGTACCTGTGCAAGTTTCTTTGTGAGGCTGATGGACTTCCATTTCATCCAGCTCAGTGTGCTGCCTTCCATGATTCTAGATTCAGGTAGGCAGCCATGTTGGTCTGACGCAGTTGAAATAAATTAAATAAAAAATTAAAATTGTCCAGTAGCACCTTAAGTAAAGGTAAAGGGACCCCTGACCATTAGGTCCAGTCGTCACCGACTCTGGGGTTGCAGCGCTCATCTCGCATTATTGGCCGAGGGAGCCAGTGTACAGCTTCCGGGTCATGTGGCCAGCATGACTAAGCCGCTTTCTGGCGAACCAGAGCAGTGCATGGAAATGCCGTTTACCTTCCCGCTGGAGTGGTACCTATTTATCTACTTGCACTTTGACGTGCTTTTGAACTGCTAGGTGGGCAGGAGCAGGGACCAAGCAGCAGGAGCTCACCCCGTCACGGGGATTCGAACCACCGGCCTTCTGATCGGCAAGCCCTAGGCCCTGTGGTTTAACCCACAGCGCCACCCGCGTCCCTCGAGCACCTTAGAGACCAGCTAAGTTTGTTCTGTTGAGACTTTGAGTTCAAGCAGCTTAGGGAGTGAACAATTAGTGGGTTGGCAACAAGCTAAGTTAAACACAGTACGTGAGAAAGTCTGCTTGGAGACAAGGAAGCCTAGCAACAGGTGGTGATTGGCTCATAGCTGTCAACGTTTCCCTTTTTTAAAGGGAAATTCCCTTATTCCGAACAGGATTCCTTGCAAGAAAAGGGAAAAGTTGACAGCTATAGATTGGCTAAGTTCTTCCTTATAAGCAGTATGATACAGCAGTTTTGTTGTTGGAGTTTTTGAGTTTGGTGAAGGAGTTTGAATCTAGTCTGTGTATACAGTAACTTGTACAAAGCTGTGCTTTACTCTGCTGTATATAATAAAGCTAACTAAAAATCAAGTTACTAGTCAGCAAGTTCTGTTCCTGTTTGTCGTCCTGGAATTCACTGATTTGGCAGCTGGTAGCAAGAGTTATGGTTGAGATCCATCAACATGTTCTGGGTATAAGCTTGCATGCACAAGTTTCTCTAAGGTGCTACTAGACAATTTTTTAATTTTTTAATTGATTTCGACTGCTTCAGACCAACACGGCTACCTACCTCAATCTAGAATCCTGCTGGTGGTTTTATGAGAAATTATTACTGCTTCATTTTCACATTTTTATATACATCACTTAGAAACGTGAACAGTTATTGTAAGTGGTATATGAGTGTTTTAACTAAATAATTATCTCCATCTTTACCCTGGCATTTGAAAACTGAGACATATGTTTTCAGGGCCCATCCTGTCCTTTAATTTGTTTTAATAGTTTTTATTTCTGAATTTTCAAATTGTTGCAACCCACCCTGGAACCTGCTGGTGAAGGGCAGGAAATTATTAATAATGACAGCTATCACCAGCATTCTTTGTACATTGCCGCCTCCGGTCCCACCCCCCCTTCCTATAGGCTGTTCTTATTTTGGAGTTTGGTGGACATAAGAAGTAGGGATGGTTAATTCATTTTTTAAAAAAAAAAAATATATTGAGTTTCTTTTCTTAGGGTCATAGACACAAAGTTAAAGTAAGAAAATACAAGAAACAAAAACAAAGAAAAATGATAAAAAGATTATTACAATCCAACTTTCAATAGTTTTTCCAATATTCCAAATGGACTTCCCCACATCCTCACGACTCTGCGTTCTTTGCAATAAAAGTTTCAGCAATTTGTTACCTTGTTTCTTAACTTACTGTATCTTTCAGTTATTATGTTTCTAATTTCACAATATTGTATCCCAACTTTGTACATTTAAAGTTAACATAATAAAATTGTTTCATATTTACCACCTCTTTTTTCCTGTCTTAATTTTCAGTTTACCTAATCAAGTTGCTAAAAGCAAAAGTTTCCTAATCGTGCGTATTTCTTAACATTCATACAACTTATAATATTTTTGCAAATAGTCCTTAAATTTTTTCCAGTCCTCTTCCATTGTTTCCTCCCCCAAATCTCGGATTCTGCCAGTCATTTCAGCCAGTTCCATGTAATCCATCAACTGCGTCTGCCACTCCTCCAGCGTGGGTAAATCTTGAGTCTTCCAGTGCTTTGCAATAAGGATTCTTGCTGCTGTGGTAGCATACATAAACAAAGTTCTATCCTTCTTTGACACCTTCTGTTCCACCATGCCCAATAGGAAGGCCTCTGGTTTCTTGGGAAAGGTATACCTAAATACCTTTTTTAACTCGTTGTAAATCATTTCCCAGTAGGCCTTCACTTTTGGGCAGGTCCACCAGAGATGGAAGAATGTCCCTTCTGCCTCCTTACATTTCCAACATTTATTATCAGACAGGTGATATATCTTAGCAAGCTTGACTGGGGTCATGTACCACCGGTATATCATTTTCATAATGTTTTCCTTCAAGGCATTACATGCCGTGAACTTCATTCCGGTGTTCCATAACCTTTCCCAGTCTTCAAACATAATGTTGTGTCCAATATCCTGTGCCCATTTTATCATGGCAGATTTGACTGTCTCGTCCTGTGTATTCCATTTAAGCAGCAAGTTATACATTTTCGAAAGTGTCTTAGTTTTTGGTTCTAACAATTCCGTCTCTAATTTCGATTTTTCCACCTGGAAACCAACTTTTTTATCCATTTTAAAAACCTCTTGGATTTGAGCATAATGTAACCAATCCCGCACCTTATTTTTTTATTTGTCTTGGCTCTGCAGCCTCCAATTGTCTCCAATTTTTTCAATTATTTCCCAGTATTTTGGCCAGTAGGCCTCCATGTTGGGTCTTTTCCTGGCCTTGGCCTCCATCGGTGATAGCCACCTCGGGGTCTTGCCCTCCAGTAAGTCTTTATATTTCAACCAGACCGCAAAAATTGCTCTTCTGACAATATGGTTTTTAAATAATTTATGAGCTTTAACCTTGTCATACCACAAAAATGCATGCCAGCCAAAAGCATTATCAAACCCTTCCTGATCCAGGACATCAGTGTTCTCCAACAGAAACCAATCCTTCAGCCAGCAGAAGGCTGTGGATTCATAATACAACCTCAGGTCCGGCAGGGCAAACCCCCCTCTTTCTTTCGAATCAGTTAATATTTTAAACTTTATTCGGGGCTTTTTGCCCTGCCAGACAAACTTAGATATATCCTTCTGCCACTTTCCAAAACATTCCACTCTGTCCACGATCTGTAGGCCTGAAATAAAAATAGCATTTTCGGCAATACATTCATCTTTATAGCTTCAATTCTGCCCAACAAGGAAAGTTTCAATCTTGACCAAATTTCCAAATCCTTCTTAATTTCCAACCAGCATTTTTCATAATTGTCTTTAAATAAATTCAAATTTTTCGCAGTCAAATAAACCCCTAGGTATTTCACTTTTTTAACAACATTTAATTCTGTTTCTTTCTGGAACCCCTCTGTTTCTGTAGGTGTCAAATTTTTGGCCAAAACCTTGGTCTTTTGCTTGTTCAGCTTAAATCCCGCCACCCGACCAAATTCATGAATCAGTTCTAAAACTCTTTTTGTACTAGATACTGGCTCCTGTAGTGTTAAGACTAAATCGTCTGCAAAAGCTTTCAATTTATATTGTTTCACTCCGACCTCTATTCCTTGTACCAACCGGTCCTCCCTGATCATGTTCAACAGAACCTCCAGGACTGAGATAAATAAAAGAGGAGATAGAGGGCACCCTGTCGTGTCCCTTTTTCAATTTTAAACTCCTCTGTCACCACATTGTTCACTATCAATTTAGGGATGGTTAATTCAGTTCACTTTTAAGGGTGAACTTACCTGAATTCACACTTTTGCAATGCACAAACTGAAACACAGCCACCCTTCACAATTCACATTTCTCCAAATTTTCAGTTCTGTTCTCTGGCCAAGCAGCATTTACAAAGATGCATCTACTGTACTAGGGTGAATCGTGCATTAAAATGCATATGCTAGCAAAAATAACTTACACAAATGCCTTGGCAAAATTGCTCTGCAAATTGCACTGCAAAAATGTGTGTGTTAAGAGAAACTTGTGCTAAAATGCTGATTAACTTTAATGAAGGTTTTTGTTTTAAGGAAGAAATGCAAATGTGGAAATACAGAGAACTGAGCCAGTGTGGCGTAGTGGTTAGAGTGCTGGACAGTGGCCCGGGAGAATTCCCCACTCAGCCATGAAGTTCACTGGGTGACCTTGGGCCAGTCACCATCTCTTAGCTTAACCTACCTCACAGGGTTGTTGTCAGGATGAAATGGGAAGGAGAAGAACCATGTACACCACCTTGAGATCCTTGGAAGAAAAAGATGGTATATAAATGAAATACATAAATAAATTTATTTAAGATTAGAGAAATGAGAAAATGAGAGAAACCAAAACTGAGTGTGATGGCCTGGAACTCGGGCTCAGACTCAGAACCAGAACCAGAACCAGAGGAGTCTCAGTCTGCACTGGATCCTTTGCCTCAGGCATCATCTGAACCAAGTCTGGGGCCTGATCCTGAAGAGTCCCAGTCTGCACAGGTTCCCCTGCAACAAGCACCAGCTGGGCCGAGTCAGCAGCCTCAGCCTGCCCTGGCTCCAGATGCGGGGGATTACCTCATTGCCTTCAGCTGGGCCATCAATTACAGCTGCTCCACTACCAGTTGGGTCAGGGGAGGCTGAGGTGGCCCCTTGGTCTAGTCATCCACCGATGTCTCCCAAGCTTCAGAGACTAAGGTCTGAGAGAAGGAGAGACCTGAGTACTCACAGGAGGAGTGCTCGCCTTCGGGCAAGACAGGGAGGTGAGTCACCGGGGGATCAGGCCCGGCCGCTACCCTGACAAAGATAAAAGGCTGTCGGACCCCACCCCAGGTTGCGGGAGCAACATTGCTGTATGCTAGATCCTGCCTGAGATCCTGTATCCTGTCCTTGCCTGGTTTTCTGCCTTGTGACTCTTAGCAGGACCTTCAAATTCTGAACCGGCCCTGGACTAGGTTTCACAGGTTACCCCCGGACCCAGCACACTGAGTCAGTTTTCCCTATTCAGAACATAAGCAGAGCCTTGCTGGATCATGTCAATGGCCCATCTAGTCCAGATTCCTCTTCTCACAGTGGCAGCCAGATTCCTTTTGGGACCTGAAAGCAGAAGTTGAATGCAACAGCACTCTCTTCACCTTTGCTTTCCAGATGCTGGTATTCAGGGAGAACATAGCCATACCAGCTAGTAGCCATCAGTGGAGCCTTTTATCTAATCCTCTTTTAAAGCCATCCAAGATGGCAGCCATCACTACCTCTTGTGGAAGCCATTTCAGTAGTTTAATGACGTCCTGCATGAAACAGTACTTTATTTAGTCTGTCCTGAATCTTCCAGCATGGTGTAGTGGTTAAGAGCGGTAGACTCGTAATCTGGTGAATCGGGTTCGCTTCCCCGCTCCTCCACATGCAGCTACTGGGTAACCTTGGGCTAGTCACACTTCTCTGAAGTCTCTCGGCCTCACTCACCTCAAAGAGTGTTTGTTGTGGGGGAGGAAGGGAAAGGAGATTGTTAACCGCTGTGAGACTCCTTAAGGGGAGTGAAAGGCGGGATATCAAGTCCAAACAACAACTCTTCTTCTCCTTCTTCTTCTTCTTCTTCTTCTTCTTCTTCTTCTTCTTCTTCTTCTTCTTCTTCCAAGAATTAGCTTCATTGGGTGTCTCCAAGTCCTGTAGCAAGCAGTTTGCATTCTCTCCCCTACCCGCTCCAATCCCAAGGGCCATAACAAACAATGTCAGAGGCTTGTGCCCAATCCCAGGTCTCTTGCCATCCAGCAATGTTTTTACAAGTTCGTTTACAGAGCTTATTGGAAAACAAAGTCCAAACATGGAAAAGGAAGAAAGGCAGCAATGCTCAACAATTTTTGGGTAGGGGGAGCTGAAATATTTTATTGGAGGGGCTGAAGGGACTTGGACCCCTAGGAGTTTATGCCTATCATTGTAACCTTCTATCAGGCTGCAACCCCTTAATAATTTTCTTTGGATTTTCAGTTTGGCTTTAGGCCTGGGAGTAAGTTCCATTGTATTCAGTTGGCCTTAGTTCTAGATACACTTGTGCAGGATTGTATTTTAAGCTTCCAGTGTATCCATGTGTGTATTCATTTTGGTTCGTTTAAATTTCAGCCTTCAACAAAAGAGGGGAAGAAAATGCTATCTCCATCCTCTGCACAATTATTCCTGCAACAGCGATCTCCCCACTTTCAATCCCCAGGAGGCAAAACATAACAAAGACTAGTTAGGCATTCAAAGAATAAGAACACCAAGGAGAGAGCATCAGAAAACCAGGAACCATGCTTGACCGTCCCCGGTAAAGAAAGACTTCCAGATGTCAGTCTCGATTTCTCTTTCTGTGTGTGTATGTTGATGAATTACCTTATGTACTCCATCTGCCAAACTGATTTTATTCTGAAGTTAACTTTTTATTGCCTTTGAGCCTGAGAGACTTTGTCTCAATATTTATTAGTTTGCAATGAAACCAAATTATAGTCAGTGAACATCCTACAATTTGGAGGAGTTTACTCTGCAAGGGTTAGGAAAGGTTTAGCTTGGCTCCTAGTGTTCATGGGCAGCCAATCTCTGCTGACAGACAACTTGTTGCTCTGTCCTTGGTGCTGAAAGGGACCCTAGGATCAACTGCAGCTCAGAAAGCTTTTTCACAGGATGCAAAACTCTGATATGGAAATTGCTTCTGATTAATGGACTGCATTGACATCAGTGATGTTGCATGTGTGGTGATTCTACATGCATGCTAATTTATAATGCAAATTCTACATGCGTGTAGGATTATCGTATAGTTGACACATGTGTGCCACAGTTATTCCTCCAGCCAAAATACTGCCAAGTTGCCTCAAATTAATATATTAAATTCAGTACTACATTATACTGTTTCATGGCCCTTATTGTCTCCTTCAGGTTGCTTGATCACAACCCTACAGTAATAAAAGAATCCACAGCTGGGGAGAATTTCTCCCAACATAGCAAACCCAATGCCCATCTGGCTTTGGCTCCACCTATACTTATGATCTAGTTCAGGGGTGAGAAACCTCTTTTGGCCCAGTGGGCCAGATCTTTATCTCTTTATCCAGCCACCTCCCAAACATATGACAACATAATAAGTGGGCAACTCCCATCACTAGCAGATGAATGGAGACTTCAGTCCCACTTTGCAGGGGTTTGTTTCACCAATCTGTTTCCTGACAATGTTCTGATAAAACAGCACCCAGCAGGATTGAACCCCATCCATGAGCTCCCATCACCCTGTTACATTAACTGATTGGCAGGCAGGTGTGGTTTGGGGAAAATGGCACCATGGGCCAAATACCACCACCTCCTGGACCTTCCTCCAGCAATATCAACTAATATTAGGACGGGGGCGGGTTTTACATGATCTCCCCTAATTTGAATAGGTTCTGGTAAGGATGCTATGGACCACAGTGGGATTGTGATATGGTATAACCTCTGAATGTTTTAGGTTTGGATCACTGGTAGTGGGGCCATTTCCTCAAGGATATCATCCATTGCCTTGCAAGTCTTTCTCAGAAAGCCACATGCAGCTTCCACTCAGCTTCCACTGTATATTTCTCTTGGTACGATAATTAAGTCCTGCTGTGTAAAATGGCTATATAACTGCAGAAGAGTGGTCCCAGCTGACACCAGCAAACTGACCATGGCTTAATACCTTCCCCATTTTCTCACCATAAAGGCCAATTGGGGTCACAGTCTTTTGTTCGGATTTGGGCCTAGTGACACAAAGGGAATTTAGGCTGACTATCATTCATTACATTTATAATTTTTCTCAAGTGAGAGCAACTCAACAGTTCTTCCTCTGCCTTTTCCTTTCACAACAACCCTATTCAAGAGAGATTGTGACTGACTCAAGGTCACCCAGTGAGCTTCATGGTTGGGTGAGCATCTGAACCTAGATTTCCCCAGTCCTAATCTGCCACTCTAACCACTACATCACACTGGCTCTCCAGTGTATTTCCTGGATAACTGACACCTTGGTTTCAAATATCTGAAGGACAATCATATAGAAGAGGGCAAAGACTTGCAGGGACATATGTAATGGGCAGCTTAGAGAGGATGGAGTTCATTGAAACATGAAGATAAATCTTTGGAAGCTAAGAGGAGGTCTGGAATGGACACAATTAACTGGTGGTGAACTCTCCCTTACTGGGGGTCCTCAAGTCTAACAGCCTTGGGGATAACATAAGGATAGTCAATTGGAATAGGCCAACATTCATCTAGTCTGGCATCCTGTTCTCACAGTGGCCAACCAAACACCTGAAAGAAGACCTGAGCACAACAGAATTCTCCCCACAGCATTCTCCTTGGCTGTCCTAGCGCAGTATTTCCTACATTGAGCAGGGGGGCTGTTCCAGATTCTATGATTCTATGACCTTAGTGCTTCATAAATAATTGCGTTTGTGTTTCCCTCCTAAGTGCCAAATTGGAAAAAGAGTAGAAATGAGTCTTACTTATTGCTCAGTAATCGCTGTTCACTTAGTGACGCACAATGGGTTGTGAAGGTAGCTATTTCATCCTGCCATTGATTGCAGGGTTGGCTGTTTGGGTGACATTGTCTAGGAAATTTAAGTGCTTGGACTGACACAACAGGTGGGGAGGCAGAATGGTGGGAATGCGTGTTTACTCGCTGTGTGATGGAGAACCTTCTATTTAAAAGGTGGTGGTTTGGTTAGATTACTCCCATTATTGCGAGGGAGCGCTTTCTTTGGAATCGATAATTCTGGTAGGGTTGTGCAAAAAGTTTTCCAGAGAATATTGGTGGGTGGCACATTCATAGGGGTAGAGTAGTGTGTAAAAAGAGGACAAAAGGGGGCTGGGGAACGTGGAGAAATTTATGATGCCTTTTGAGGCACTTTTCCGGGGGGGGGGGGAGTAATATTTTAAAAAGATTAACACTAATACACATGGGGGGGCGCAAAACTGATGATTGGGTTTGTTTTGTTTTCCTCTAACACGTAATTGATGCAATAATAGTGCCTTCGTTGTGGATTTATACTGGACCATCTGCACATAATTCTCTGTTCTGCAATGCTATCCCCAGTGTTGCCACATTATTGTCATGTGTATTGTTGCTCTTGTGCTATAGCTCAACAAAAGTGGGTTTGAAAAGTTGCAGGATTTCGGCATGAAGCTATGGGACATGCACTGATTGGAAACAAGGCCATATACGTATTCACACAAGCAGTATCAAAAGTGGTGTTGCATATTGGCCCCAATCAGATAGGTCTCTTCCTAAAAGCTCCCCTTCCCTCTCTTCTTGCTTTAAATTTCTTTTTTCATGCTGCTTTGCCTAAGCTCCTCCTTCCAGGCCATCAAGCCTCACATTACACAGGAGGAGAGAGGACTCAGGAGAAGTCCTGACCATGACTATTTCATACCTGTCAGGGATGCAAGTGGTTGCTCACGAGTAAACAGCCAGGACTCTGACCTGTCTTTTACAGGTTTTATTAAGTGCAAACTATGTACAGTGCAGGGACGCGGGTGGCGCTGTGGGTAAAAGCCTCAGCGCCTAGGGCTTGCCGATCGAAAGGTCGGCGGTTCAAATCCCCGCAGCGGGGTGCGCTCCCGTTGCTCGGTCCCAGCGCCTGCCAACCTAGCAGTTCGAAAGCACCCCCAGGTGCAAGTAGATAAATAGGGACCGCTTACTGGCAGGAAGGTAAACGGCATTTCCGTGTGCTGCGCTGGCTCGCCAGATGCGGCTTTGTCACGCTGGCCACGTGATCCAGAAGTGTCTCTGGACAGCGCTGGCCCCCGGCCTCTTAAGTGAGATGGGCGCACAACCCTAGAGTCTGTCAAGACTGGCCCGTACGGGCAGGGGTACCTTTACCTTTATGTACTGTGCAGGAGCCCAAAGTTCATGTCCATCTCAGTCACTTGCAGATTCCGGGAATGGGTTCTTCCAGCATAAGAACTTAGACACCCTGAGTCTCTCTTTACGTCTCTCTTCACCCTGAGTCTTTCTTTACATTTGACCCCCTTGCGAAAACTAGGCAATGGAAGCTGCATGTCTGTTTCCCTGTCAGCCTGGCTGGGAGCAGTGCTAGGGCTCACAGTAACCTCTGTGAGCTTTTGCCTCACTTCACCCCTCCGTTTCGCCAGAGACTTCACTCTCACCACTCCCTGACAAAGTGTTACTGCTCAGCAACGTTGGAGGCTCCCTGTAGGCTTCTGCCGCCCTCCCCCCTCTTGATGGCAGTACCCTGACAATACCCCACTGACAAAACTATGTAAGAGCCTGCTGGGTTGAGCCAAAGGCTCATCTAGCCCACCATCCTCACAGTGGCCAACCAGAATCCTGTGGGAAACCAGCAAGCAAGACTTACACTCCCTCCTTGTGGTTTCCAGCAGCTGGTATACAAAAGCATTGCTGCCTTCTACTCTACAATGCTATGATTCTATGAATCAGCCCCCCGCCCCCAAAGCCAAGTGGGGAAAGGCCTGCAAGACAGGGAGCAGGTCTTCCAGCACTCACAGCCAAGGCGTCTTTCCCCGCGTATGCCTCTCAGCAGCTTCGATCCACAGAATGCATTGGTGCCACATCATACTCCTTCTGTGCTTGTAAGAAATCAATAGGTAGGGAATTCCTACACTTGGGAACTCCCTGCCAATTGCCATCATACAGGTGCCTTTTTCTGTACACTTTTGGACACCTGCTTAACCTTCATCCGATGTCTGGGAGGAAAAAAATTGCACTGTTTTTAGGGTGTTTTTTCCTACTCCTGTGAGATTTTCAATTCATTTTATCCCCCAAACACTGGGAGCCAGAAAAACACTTAGAGGCAGAACTTTTTATCCTAGAAGAAGAAGAAGAAGCTGTTAAAAAGTTGGTGATCTGGACACAAAGACCTTGACTGGAATTCAGCATTCTAATGAAAAGTGATCTAAAGGAAGTTTGAGATTCCTAAGGCACTCTGGGGCCCACCAGCACAGATGGAGCCGTGAGTTCACTTTTCTGAGGCCTTCAAAACACACTGACAGAAATTCATGAATACTTCCCTGTGGCTGAGACACTAGGAAGCGTTTAATCCTGGCAAAGGCAGAGAAAGTGTGTGGTCTACATATTTTATTATTGCTATGCTTAGCTAATAAGGATAAGAAATTGGTCTCACTAGTTAGATCTCTGCAGACAGCTCAGTCCAGCGAGAGTGATGGAGAATGGCCAAAAAATCAGGGAAAGAACACAATTTGAGCAACCGATTAATCCATGCAGTATTGAGGCTCTGTGAAAAATAGGTGGTGATTTGTCAAGGATGGCTAGAAATGCTGAATTTGGAATTGGAAGGGCTCTAGGGGGTCATTTCCCCCCAAGCTTATATTATGTGACATCATACTTAAAAAGCATGCGGGATAAATGTACAACCTGGTTATTCCTCCACACTGCAGAACAAAATGTGCCACAACTAACAACAACAACAACAATAATAATAATTTGTTTTTGTGCCCTGCCCATCTTACTGGGTTGCCCCAGCCACTCTGGGTGGCTTCCAACAGAGTATACAAAAACACAACAGAACATCGCACATTAAAAGCTTCCCGATAGAAGGCTGCCTTCAGATGTCTACGGAACAACTGTATAATTGTTTAACTCTTTGACATCTGATGGGAGAGCATGCCACAGCGCAGGTGACATTACCAAGAAGGCCCTCTGCCTGGTTCTCTGTAACCTCATATCTCTCAATGAGGGAACCACAAGAAGGCCCTTGGAGCTAGACCTCAGTTGTTAATAATAATAATAATAATAATAATAATAATAATAATAATAATAATTTATTATTTATACCCCGCCCATCTGGCTGGGCTTCCCCAGCCACTGGTGGTGGCTTCCAACAAAATATTAAAATACTGTAATACATCAAACATTAAAAGCTTTCCTAAACAGGGCTGCCTTCAGATGTATTCTAAAAGTTTGGTAGTTGTTGTTCTCTTTGACATCTGGTGGGAGGGCGTTCCACAGGGAGGGCGCCACTACCAAGAAGGCCCTCTGCCTGGTTCCCTGTAACTTGGCTTCTTGCAGTGAGGGAACTGCCGGAAGGCCCTCGGCGCTGGACCTCAGTGTCCAGGTAGTACAATGGGGTTGGAGATGCTCCTTCAGATATACTAGACTGAGGCCATTTAGGGCTTTAAAGGTCAGCACCAACACTTTGAATTGTGCTCAGAAACGTACTGGGAGCCAATGTAGGTTATGTGGTCTCAGCGGCCGCTCCCAGTCACCAGTCTAGCTGCCGCATTCTGGATTAGTTGTAGTTTTCGGGTCACCTTCAAAGGTAGCCCCACGTAGAGCACATTGCAGTAGTCCAAGCGGGAGATAACCAGAGCATGCACCACTCTGGCGAGGCAGTCTGTGGGCTGGTAGGGTCTCAGCCTGCGTACCAGATGGAGCTGGTAAACAGCTGCCCTGGACACAGAATTGACCTGTGCCTCCATGGACAGCTGTGAGTCCAAAATGACTCTCAGGCTGTACACTTGGTCCTTCAGGGACACAGTTACCCCATTCAGGACCAGGGAGTCCTCCACACCCACCCACCTCCTGTCTCCCCAAAGCAGTACTTCTGTCTTGTCAGGATGCAACCTCAATCTGTTAGCCGCCATCCATCCTCCAACCGCATTTCAATTAACTATCTCAGTGTCTCCAACCCTTCTCCAGCAAATTTTATATGTGGTGCAGCTGCTGCACCTATTCTCCTTCCATTTTTAGTTATTCATCTAGACCATGGACTCAGCTATACTAGTAAAGAAAAAGCGCTTTATATGCGTTATAACACTGTGACACCAGATGGCACTGTGGAGTCCCATCTTTCGCCAACAGGATTTCCCTTTATGAAGTTTACAATGCATTTAACTGAATCACATTTTTGATGTGTCGAGATCCAGCTCTGAGGTCCACATTCTTTTCTGGGCAACCTTTTCTGGGCCATACGGCAGTGGTCGGATCCCCTGCCATTATTGGGCTCCAAATCACATCAGCCAAGCCAGCTTGGCCAATGGTCAGAGAAGGAGGGGCGTCCAGCAACATCTGGAGAATGAAGGTTGGAAAAGTCTGCTTTGGGGAAAGTGGGTCAAAATCCATGTTAGGGTAGAAGTTTGGCTCACATCTCCCCTCTGTCCCCCTTTTCTTCTTCTGCTCCTTTTCTAGAATTCCCAATGCAAACTGGTAAATGATAAATATAAGATTCAGCAAATGGTAGCTATGAGCTATCATCTTTCAAACAGTAAATTTCAAATGCAGATGACTCAGAAGGGGAAATTTAATTTGGGATTTAACAGAGATTTTTCATATCATTTTTTTCTGGCTTGACTCTCTACCACGCACACACTTTTTTAAAAAAAAACTACCCTTAATAAGAGTTTCTTTTGCTCACTTTTGGTTCAGGAACAACAAAGGGAACACGATAGGCAGCAGATTCAATGGAACACAAAGCAATACTCTTACAAGGTGTGTGATTTCTTTAATAATAAAAATAAAGTTTATAGGAGACATCTCTTCAAACTCCACCTGCTACTTATTAAAAATGTGACCTTTATTAAGATCTCAAGGCTCAGCTGCACAAATAATGTTGCATAAGAACATAAGGAAAGCCATGTGAATGCTAATGCAGACCAGAAACCAGTCTAGGAAGCTCTTTCCCACAGGGACCAACCAGATGTCCCTGGGGATTCCACAAACAGGACAAGGGGGAATAACTCTGTCCTACTGTTGTTCTCAAGTAACTGGCATTCAGAGGCATGCAGCCTCAGATCACGAAAGGAGTGTGCATTAAGGCTATGCACAGCCACCCCCTAACTGTGCAGGTGGGTTCAATCCTGCTGGATGCTGCTTCACCAGTGCTTTTCCTGCAGGAAAGGCAGCAAGCGGGATTGAACCCACCACTCTTCAGCTTGTGAGCAGAGGGCTCAATCCTGCTGGGTGTTGATTTGCCAGTCACTTGTGGGATGTGAAACACAGGAGCAGTCAAGTACAACATTCCTAGAGTGAACATGTTTGCGCATGGGGAAGGATGTTTGTCCAGCCAGCAGGTAAACTTCCTGTTTCCTTCTGGGCTGGGACAGGCTTCCTCTGCATGTGACTAGAGGTGGGTGTGGCCTCACGTGTGCAGGTAATGACAAAAGCACAGGAGAGGGCAGCCATCTCTCTCTCTTTCACTACATGCATTGAAGAAACAACATCTGCTTAGCCAAAGATGCTCTCTTGGCCTCCAGCCAAGGGACTGTCTTCTTATGCAATAGTTTCCAAGCGTATGTTCCTTTTCTAAGCTAAGTCTGCCTTCTGGGATCTGATTGTGAACAGAATGTAAGTAAACTCTTTTTATACTTTTGTAGAAAACTGTGTCGTGTCTTATCTTTTATGGGGGAATAAGTGGGAAATACCAGAACAGTTATTATAGAGGCTTTAGCGAGCCTGAGCAAACACATCCGCTGTGAGTTTAAAAGAGGGGACTGTTACTCTGCTGAAATTGTGGAACTTGTTAACACAAGGTGGATAAGGATATACTCCGACAATATATCCTCTCCTGCATCCCTGAATATCCCCACATCACTTCCCTGACCTGCAGCAATCTGGGGGTGTATCCTCATGACTTGGCTAAATCCACCTGAATTGGGCTGGATCGGTTCAGGCTTTGGGATTCATCAGAGCCAGACACCCTTGGAGGAAGCTGATTTTCTAGATCCATTTCCATTGGCATTGAGGCCCAGTTTTGGCACAGAAACTGCTTTGCTCACCCTGTATGATGACCTATGCCAGGAGATTTTGATTTGATTTCACAGAATCACAGAATTACAAGTTGGAAGGGGTTTCCATCCCACCTGATATATTACAAATATGGCAAAGCGGTGTACAAAAAACCTGAGGCTGCAACAACAAACAAGCTATTACAAATATATGCAGATACTTATAAAATATTATATTAATTCAAATGTACTAATATATATATATATATATATATATATATATGCAGGTTTTGGTGTCCTCGGGTGTCTTCCCGTGTAAAAGTTGGGGTGTCTAGGCGACGTTTCGACGTTTCGACGAGGTCTCACTCGTCATCTTCAGGCTGGTGCTTTCGGCTTCTTGTTACTGGAACAGAGCAGGATCTCAGTGTTTGAGTTCCTATAAATACATATTTATAGGAACTCAAACACTGAGATCCTGCTCTGTTCAGGCTGGTGCTTCAGGCTGGTGCTTTCGGCTTCTTGTTACTGGAACAGAGCAGGATCTCAGTGTTTGAGTTCCTATAAATACATATTTATAGGAACTCAAACACTGAGATCCTGCTCTGTTCCAGTAACAAGAGTATTTATAGGAACTCAAACACTGAGATCCTGCTCTGTTCCAGTAACAAGAAGCCGAAAGCACCAGCCTGAAGATGACGAGTGAGACCTCGTCGAAACGTCGCCTAGACACCCCAACTTTTACACGGGAAGACACCCGAGGACACCAAAACCTGCATTCCTGTACCCGTGAAAATCTACGAAAGCATATATATATATATATATATATCTCAATATAAAATTATTTTCTTTCTGACAAAAGGCTCTCTCTCTCTCTCTCTCTCTCTCTTTCTCTCTCTTCAAGAAAACAATCTCAGCCCTGAGCAGCTTGTAATGGAATGTCAGTTTAGAAATCATTAAAAAAGAGAGGCAAAAATGGAGCTTTTTGCTGTGCAATAAAGAAGAAGCAACATGATTAACGTTATATGTACCTAGATCCTCTTTTCAAACCCCATTAGGTCTCTAATGAAAGGCATCTCGGTTTGAGATGGAAGACAATGTTAATGAATCAACTCCATCTTATCCACTTTAATGGAAGGATATTAATTTTAACGTGCTGTGATACCAACATGGGTATGTTTCTCCAGTTCAGTGGCACATATGCAACACATGCCACACTCTCCAGTTAGCTACATTATTATTATTATTATTATTATTATTATTATTATTATTATTTTATTCCATTGCTTTTCTTCGTTTAGATTTTTGTTATGCTGGCAAATAAACCCGAATAAATATTTAGACTGCTGCAGAGAATCTCACCCACCTGATGTTTCCTGGGAAAGAATCGGGCCCTAAATTTCCCCAGTGACAACTGGTGCCCATTAGTAGAATTAGTAGAATCTTAGAGTTGAAAGGGATCCGAGGGTCATCTAGTCCAACCCCCTGCAACGCAGGAATCTGAGCTAAAGCATCCATGACAGATGGCCACCCAACCTCTGCTTAGAAACCTCCAAGGAAGGAGAGTCCACCACCTCTCATGGAAGTTTGTTCCACTGCCGAACAGCTCTTACTGCCAGAATTTTTTTTCCAAATGTATAGTCGGACTCTCCTTTCCTGTAACTTGAAGCCCTGAGTTCGAGTCCTACCCTCCAGAGCGGGAGAAAACAATCTGTTTCCATCTTCCATGTGACAGGCCTTACGATATTTGAAGATGGCTATCATATCTCCTCTCAGTCTCCTCTTTTCCAGGCTAAACATACGCAACTCCTTCAGCCTTTCTTTGGTTTCCAGACCCTTGATCATCTTCGTTGCCCTCCTCTGCACATGTTCTGCACATGTAGAGTGGAAGGCAGGGAGCCCAACAGTAAGTGAAGATGCTATGTGTACTTTCCCTTGTTTGTTGGTTTGTTTTGTATCACAAAAAAAACTTCAATAAAAACAAAATAATGAAAAACAGTAAGTGGAGTCAGAACTGATGACAGGTGGAGCCAACTGTAGTCTTGTCCCAATCTTCCTCCTCCTTGCTGAGTTCTGTCAGGATCTGTGCCCCAAAGCCCTGGGTCACCTCCGACCATGGATTGATTAGCAGAGTAGTGGATTTTGGCGGTTTGCATCGAAAGGCAAGCCTGCCAGTTTTTCACTTTTTCAAAACAATATGAGAACTGCAACAAAGACCTATTTTGAAATTCACACAAATTTAGCAGTACAGAAAAATGCATACAATGCAAAAAAAAATGCATTATATTAAGGAGAACGGCTTTGCAAGAATGTTCATTTGGGGGGGAATTGCCTACAAATGTGTATAGTAGGAGAACCAAAGTGTGGCAGCATCGCCTCCTTGGAACTCCCTGTCCATTTATATTAGGCAAGCAGCTTCACCTTTGCGTTTTCAGCACCTGCTAAAAACTTTGTTGTTGTTGCTGCTCTAGCAAGCCTTCCCAGACATGTAATTTTATTGTGTATTGTTGTTGTTAGTTGTTTAGTCATGTCCGACTCTTCATGACCCCCTAGACCCCCCTGGACAGGCACTCCTGTCTTCCACTGCCTCCCACAGTTTGGTCAAACGCATGCTGATAGCTTCGAGAACACTGTCCAACCATCTCGTCCTCTGTCATCCCCTTCTCCTTGTGCCCTCCATCTTTCCCAACATCAGGGTATTTTCCAGGGAGTCTTCTCTTCTCATGAGGTGGCCAAAGTCTTGGGGCCTCAGCTTCAGGATCTGTCCTTCCCGTGAGCACTCAGGGCTGATTTCCTTCAGAAAGGTTTGATCTTCTTGCAGTCCATGGGCCTCTCAAGTGTCTCCTCCAGCACCATAATTCAAAAGCATCAATTCTTTGGCGATCAGCCTTCTTTATGGTCCAGCTCTCACTTCCATACGTTACTACTGGGAAAACCATAGCTTTAACCATACGGACCTTTGTCGGCAAGATGATGTCTCTGCTTTTTAAGATGCTGTCTACGTTTGTCATCGCTTTTCTCCCAAAAGGCGTGGTGTCTTTTAATTTAGTGACTGCTATCACCATCTGCAGTGATTATGGAGCCCAAGAAAATAAAACTTCTCACTGCCTCCATTTCTTCCTTTTCTTTTTGCCAAGAGGTGATGGGCCCAGTGGCCATGATCTTAGCTTTTTTGATGTTGAACTTCAGACCATATTTTGCACTCTCCTCTTTCACCCTCATTAAAAGGTCCTTTAATTCCTCCTCACTTTCTGCCATCAAGAGGAGTTTATTGTGTATAATTGTTTTTAAAGTGCTGGATTTTACTCATATTTTGATTTGTAAATGTTATGCCATCTTGCCTTTAAAATACGAGTTTCCCCAGCATATTTTAATGTATCTTTTTATTCTTCCCTGTAAAGCATTTAGAGCCTGTCATTATCAATTAAACCGTGTGTTTGTGTGTGAAATAAACAAACACTCCGTGCTCATGATGGGGTGTATCAGTGAGATATCAGTGTTAGAAAATAAGCATTAAATGCATTATTGTCCATTTTGCTGAATATTACCTTCCTTTTTATGCCAGAAAGGGAAAGTAAGCAAATTATCATATTTAGGCAGTTTCTGTCAGTTACCTGAAACGTGGGGCAGGGAGTGATGTGTTGAGTGCTTCAGAAACTTATGCAATCTGGATTTGACCCATCATATTTCCCTGGTGTTTATTTGATTCCTGACATCTTCAAGTGTTGAGCAGAATCAAATCAACAAAGATGCTGAATCCACGGGTGGTTGTGGGTTAAGGACAAGCTTCTGTAGGTTAAGAGCTTGTTTTCTTTTCGAAGAAAGGTCTAAACCATTTAGTCTGTGACCCAGTCAACAGCAGCTAAAATGTTTAGACACTTGCCATTTGCACAACAAGAAGAAGGAAATACATTGGTTAGTGTGAAAAAAATGTGTTTTTGAAGTAATAATAAAGAGATTGGGAGCATATAAAGAGATCTGTTCAGCCATTATGCCCCAAAAGGAAATACCAACCTATCACATATTCTTCCCCGTCAACACCTTATGAGTCCTTCACCTTCCTATGTTGAGCATAGGGATAGGGCAGGGATTTGATTTAGTTCACTTTTAAAGGCAAATTTGTTCATTCCAAAACAACCTGAGAACTAAAACTCAGCCATCCTTTGACATTCACATGTCTCTGAATTTTGCAGTGGAGCTCTCCAGCAAAGTTCAAAGATGTGCTCAGACAAAGATGTGCTCTCCCAAGCCTCTTCCCAGTATGTTCGCCCTCCTATCTCAATGACGCCTACGCTGGCTTAGTCGTGTTCAAAGAATGGAGGACGGCAGGATCCCCAAGGATATGTTTTATGGGGAGCTGGCGTTAAACACCAGGCCCATTGGCAGACCAACTCAGTTACAAGGTAAAGGTAAAGGGACCCCTGACCGTTAGATTCAGTCGCAGATGACTCTGGGGTTGTGGGGCTCATCTCGCTTTATTGGCTGAGGGAGCCGGCATACAGCTCATGTGGTCATGTGGCCAACATGACTAAGCCGCTTCTGGTGAACCAGAGCAGCACACAGAAACGCTGTTTACGTTCCCGCCGGAGTGGTACCTATTTATCTACTTGCACTTTGATGTGCTTTCCAACTGCTAGGTTGGCAGGAGCTGGGACCGAGCAACGGGAGCTCACCCCGTCGCAGGGATTCGAACCGCCAACCTTCTGATCGGCAAGCCATAGGCTCTGTGGTTTAGACCACAGCGCCACCCGTATCCCAACTCAGTTACAAAGCTTTCTGCAAATGTGACGTGAAGGCTGGCAACACCCACCCTCCCTTGCAGACAATCACGGAGCCTGGAGACAGACAGTCAGGTTGTGCATCCATAGCAGTGACCAGAGGAGGAATGACCACTGGGAGGAGCGCAGAGAGAAGGAACTCCATGGTACATCTGCAGCAACACAACCAGACGCCTTCCTCTGCTCCAGCTGCAACAAAACATGTCTCTCCCTTATCTGTCTCTACAGCCACAGCAGCCGCTGTAATCTCCCAACTGTTTAACTTCACCCACAAAGGCACACTCCCAAGACAGATGGGCACCAGCAACAAATCTCCAGCCCAGTAACGTGTCTAGAAATATGTTAGGTTAAAGCATACATATAAATGCACATATTTGTGAAAATAACATTTAAATGCCTGTAGGGTTGCCGTATTTCAAAAAGTGACAATCCAGACACAAAAGTTGAAGCTTCTGAGCTATTTCTTAGGCATTTTGCCAAAATCAACACTCCTGACATGAGTTGCCATACATTCGGATTTTTGGTTGCCATACATTCGGACCAGGAAAATCATTTCCTTGCCAACACTGTTTCCGACAGCCAAATCCCAGCAATCACTTTATAAAATGTGTAGATTATAGGAGTCTGCATAGACCCTGCTGATCCACCCTGGGGCCTTGATCTGTGATCCCTACATCAGGCAGAATTGCCCTGTGCTACCAGGGACCGACCCCCACCCCCATTCATCCTCATAGCAATTTGGGGGGTGGGGGTTAAGGGTTCTTAAAGGAGATTTCCAATCCTATTTTATAATAAATGGGATTTAAAAGGGGGAGGAAAGTGCACTAGAGTGGGACTGTTGTGTGAAAGTATTGATCCTGTGGGCTGGGGCATCAGATAGGAAGGAGAAACTGACCTACCTCTTCCTGAGAAGAAGCAGCTGCCTCTCAGACCTTTCCCCAGAGCCTTCCTGCTCTGCCTGCCTCTCCTTCCTTCCTGACAGACCTGCCCACTAACAGCTATGGCTCACTCTGCCTCTATCCAATCACATCACAAATATCAGTGGCTGTGTGTATAGTAGATTCTCTAGTAGACTAGAGAACATTGCACTGAAATGGTGATGTATTTCCATCAGGAACAAATCCAGGATAGATTGACTCAGGGTACATTGACCTTCTTGAGGAACCCCATATTTGGGCCAGGGGTCAGATGGTGGGCTGCACACACGAATCTTGAACATGGCCCAGTCCCACAAAAGATACTGAAAAGGAAGCATCCTGAATCTCCTTCTTCTCCCTATAGTCCTCCACAACACAGTGCAAAATCTCTGGGTCAGGGGCCATGACACATACCAATGAAGTCATCTTCAGAGGTCTTCAGCTCTGCCACCACCATCTGAATTAAGACTGGTGGTGACCTGAGAGAGAGAATTTATCTGTGGCAGCACACTGTTTTTGATGGAATTCCATCTCCAGAGAGGCCCACCCAGCACCAACATTGTTATATTTGCAGTTCCAAACAAAGATTTTTTTTGTTTTCCCATGACTTTTGTTGTATTTTGAAAGAAACTGGGAACTCTGGTGTATATGCAGTGTATATAGAGAATATACTTTTTTTAGACAGCATCTTAAAAAGTAGAGACATCACCTTGCCAACAAAGGTCCGTATAGTAAAAGCTATGGTTTTCCCAGTAGTGATGTATGGAAGTGAGAGCTGGACCATAAAGAAGGCTGATCGCCGAAGAATTGATGCTTTTGAATTATGATGCTGGAGGAGACTCTTGAGAGTCCCGTGGACAGCAAGAAGATCAAACCTATCTATTTTTAAGGAAATCAACCCTGAGTGCTCACTGGAAGGACAGATCCTGAAGCTTAGGTTCCAATACTTTGGCCACCTCATGAGAAGTGAAGACTCCCTGGAAAAGACCCTGATGTTGGGAAAGATTGAGGGCACAAGGAGAAGGGGATGACAGAGGACGAGATGGTTGGATAGTGTTCTCGAAGCTACCAGCATGAGTTTGACCAAACTGCGGGAGGCAGTGGAAGACAGAAGTGCCTAGCGTGCTCTGGTCCATGGGGTCATGAAGAGTCGGACACGACTAAACAACTAAACAACAACAAATATAGAGAATAACCTTTGGGTGAGCTTGGAAATCAGCAGCGCCATCTCCCAGTTTTGCAAAGCAGCTTGTCTTTTTTCTCTGAGTTGAGCCAGAGGGAACTTGCCCATCACTATTACCTAAGTCTGATTAGGCAGCAGCATGCTAAATGGTCCATTGTTCTGATGGAGAAGGAGGCAGCTCCTTCTCTCCACTGCGCCATGATTACACACATTGGTCTAATTAGTGTAAGAACATTCCTGGAAGCAATTCATCCACTTAGAGAGACCCTCCAAAATTATATGTTTGTTTTGATGGCATTAATCTCTGTGCACGGAAATGAAAAGGCACCAGCTGACTTTGCTGGGGGATCCGCTTCTCTGCGCTTTACATCAAATGAGCCTCGCGAACCCCTCTCAAGTCTTGCTCATTACCATTTCAGATGCAAGCAGAGAAGAAAATGGGAACGGCGTAATCCTCATCAATCTCTTGCTCGTGCGCCCCGAACCAAAGGCAGGGAGAACTGATAGAAGACCAAAGGAGCACATTAGAGCCACTCCATAATGAGATGACCTAAACAGAGAGTGAAGGGGAACAGAATTTGTTTCGAAAGGCTCCCTTATGAGGGCACTTTGCACACACAATTCCCTGCCACGTCGCTCTGATCACCATTAGGATGACAAAAGTATTGTTTGTAAGCTGGCTCTTTAGTTATCAAAATGGCCCTCATGCTTGACGAGAGACATCAGGGCTTCATTAATAAATGGCATTAGATGGTTAGCAGCTAATCCAAGCCAACTGAATTTGTCACCATGCACCAAACCTCCTCAATAGCGGCTGAAGAAACAGCCTCTGCAGATTGATAGGACAGAGTCTGAGCTGTGGCTGCTTACTGGCTTAGTCTGGGGTTCCCAAGCCCTGATATAAGTGCTCCATGCAGCCAGGAGCTCTATGCAGTCCAGGTTCCTGCTTACATGGAGCACCTGTGGGGGGGGGGGGTAACTTGCACTAGCAAGTTTCTTTACCTAGCAGAGTTTATGTTCCCCTTTTTAACATGCACAGCAGATAGCTGGTTGCAGGCTTGCGTAAGCCTCTCACTCAGTATTGAATTGTATGTTCCTGGTAAGTTCCCTTTTATTCCTCTTAAAAGAATAAAGACATGACAATCCTATTTAAAGTCAATAAAAGACGTTTACTCACATCAGTTCACAGTTGAATCCCTGAAGGCAGACTTAGTTACAAATATATACATGTGGATCTACCCCTAATAATAATAATAATAAATTTATTTATACCTCACCCTCCCCACCCAGAACCGGGCTCAGGGCAGCTAACACCAGTAAAATTACAAAAAAAAAACAAACAACAACCCACCAAGTTAAAATATAATTTAAAATGCAACCTCATTTTAATAGTAGCCCGTAGATCAAAACCATAAGGGGCGGGAAACATAAGGGTCAGACTGAGTCCAAACCAAAGGCCAGGCGGAATAGCTCTGTCTTGCAGGCCCTGTGGAAAGATGTCAAGACCTGCAGGGCCCTAGTCTCTTGTGACAGAGCATTCCACCAAGTCAGAGCCAGTACTGAAAAGGCCCTGGCCCTAGTTGAGACCAATCTAACCACCTTGTGACTTGGGACCTCCAAGGTATTGTCATTTGTGGACTTTAAGGTCTGCCGCGGGGCATACCAGGAGAGGCGGTCCTGTAGGTACATGGGTCCTAGGCCATATAGGGCTTTAAAGGTCAAAACCAGCACCTTAAACCTGACCCTGTACTCCACCGGGAGCCAGTGCAGCTGGCAAAGCACTGGATGAATGTGATCCTGCAGCAAGGACCCCGTAAGGAGCCTCACCGCGGGGAAATAATCCCTGTGACTGTAGACTAGCAGTCATTGCAGTTCACACAACGAAAGGAAGATGGAAAAAGAGAGAGTGTGGCAGCATACCTTGTCCTTTTGTTACCTGGACAGGTAAGGTCATGCCCACCTCTAGTCACATGCAAAAGGAAGGATGTTCCAGCCCAGGAGGAAACAGGAAGTTTTCGATTGTCTGGACCAAACATCCCCTTGCATGTCCACTCTAGGAAAACAAGGAATGTTGCACTTTACTGCTCTCAGTGGATTACATCCCACATTCAGAACTTTGTCTCTGCGCATCAACATTTCAGGGCAGGGACAGTGGAGTGTGGCTCACAGCATGATCCCAACTGTTTGCACTATGCATCAAAAGGGAAATCCCAGAACACTGCTTCTCAAACTATCCCCAATGTTCCAGGTACAGGTACCATATTTATGTCATATTATTCAGAAGAACAAGAAATATTTAAACATCAAGCCAGCAAAGTCTCGTAATGAAGTTTTATTTTATTTTTTTAAGTATACATAAATAATAAAACAGAAATTACAATGGAATCTTGAAGAGAGGCACGTTCCAGCACAAAACTGTTGAATCATCATTTATTAGGAAACTCAGCTACATTATATCAGCTATATTATACCAGTGTTTTGTTCTTTTTAATCACACTGGGCATATAAATCAGTTCACCAATGCCAGAATGTATATGTTATCACCAAGACTGTGCAATAACTATTTTGGTCTCGCCTAGTTATTGCTGGCTGCCCTTCTCGTCTTCCTCCTCTGCCCCTTCTTCTTCCCATTGTTTCCTTCTGTGCTCTCCATCCCCTCCGCCACCATAGACGTGTAAATATGTCTGACAATTTGCATGTCTCATGACGTGGAAGACTGTGCTCCATGAAAACATATGCCATAATAAATCCATGCAGATTACAGCGGATGCCTGCCAGCTCCCAATCAGTGCTGAGGATAAACCAGGATGGCTATATAGCTTGAATAAATCATTAAGCTTGAGACAGAATTCCCTGAGGACTGGCAGGTGATGGTTCGCAGACCACTGCCAGTCTGTGGACCACCACTTTGATTAGCACTTTCCCAGAAGACCTTTCCGTAATGTTTGTTTGTTGATGCTGCCATGACTTGCTTATCCTTTGATCCTTGGGTGCTCAGGGAGTAGCCTTGCAATAAGAAGTGGGAGGGCAACTAAGAGGAGAAGAGCCCTATCAATGAAGAAAGCGAGGACCTTCAAGCACATTGGCCAGGCTGGAGATTTATGGGACACTTGCTGTCATCAGCCTCACAGCTGGCAGCAGCAAATGGAATCCATCACTGGAGGAGAGGCGTATAAATCAGAGCAGAAGCGACCGTGCAAGCTGGCTGCCTCTGCTGTGGAACAGAGTGTCCGGGCTTGGTTACATTTTGGAGAAAAGATTGTCTAACGACCCCTGAGGAAGGTCATGGGAAGCGAGGTGCATATTCCAAATGGTAGCTGCGTGAAATAAGCCTTGGGAAGCGGAAGGGAACAAAACAGTAGGCACACAATACAAGGGGTGGGGAACATTTTTTTGGCCCCAGGGCCCTAATGCCTTCCAGAAATCCTTCTGGGGGCCACATGCCTGTGGTGAGCAGGGCCAGAGTCAAAGGTGGGTGGAGCCATTCATATAATTGTTGGCTTTGGGCAGTAGGCCAGTTTCTGCACATGTTCACACAACCCTCTTTATCCTCCATCTGGGCAAGCAAGATGAGAGTTCAAGGGCACATTCCAGCCAGGCAAAAACACTCAAGGAGGGTGCAAAGCAAAGGCCGTGAAGGGCCAGATGAAGAGGCAAAGAGGCATGCATTTGGCCCCCAGACCTGCACTGTATGAATCAATGTGGGCTGCTGCCTTTTCACATGTGCATGTACCGTTGCTTGATGCTCTGCAGCTGGGAGTGTGACTTTCTACCATTTGAAGCCCACTGGGTTGGAGGCAAAATCAAAGCTTTGCCTGTTCTGTTTTAGGGCACCCAGCACCCAATAGGCAACTTGCTTCAGGGCTCATTGCTGATGCCAGGCCTGCACCCCTTCACCCCAACACACTGGCAGCTCAGTCTGGAAGCTGCCTGACATTTTAATTATCCCTATGATTTTTTAAATTTTATTTAGTTGCATTTAAACCCCCACCCTTTTTCTCCCAGGGGCTCAGGGTGGCATATATGATTCTCCTGCTCCTCATTTAATCCCCACAACAACCCCGTGGTGTAGGTTAGGCTGAGAGGCAGTAGCTGGCCCAAAGTCATCCTGTGAGCTTTGTGGCTGAGTGAGGATTTGAACCCTGGCCTCCCATGTCCTAGTCTGACATTCTAACCACTGCACCAACACAGGATTATGGGACATTAAAATGGCAGGCAGATTGCAGCTTCTTGGCCAAGCAAGCAAGCCCCAGCTCTCGTCAAAGGACACTTTGCTGCAAGCTCCTTCCAGTCTGAGAATAATTTGGCTCATCCGCCAGTTGAATCATCAGTTGATACTGCTAGGCTTGCCGTACGTCAGGAAAATTCCTGACATGTCCTGGTTTTCGGGTGTAAAAATGGCGTCAGGGGAGAATTTTGCTGAATCGGCAAAATGTCTGGGAAAACCTGGATGTATGGCAAGGCAATGGGGAAAGCAGTGGAAACTCCTGCATTGCAGAAGGTTGGAATGGATGGCCCTTGGGGTCAATTCCAACTCTACAATTCTAAGATTCTATGATTCCGCTGGCACTATGTAGGAACCCGATGGTTTGCCCTCAGTAGAAATGAGGTCCCTAAGGGCTGTGGGATATATTGCTTCATAGGACTCATTGCACATCAATCTCTGACTTTTGTCTTCTGGGTTTCTGGGGGTTTTGCTGTTGTTATTCTGTCTCTCACAGCTACAATAAACCTACCATTAAAATTATGGACTGGTCATTTCTTCGTCAGAGGGCAAACGGGCAAGTTTAGCAGGGGATCAAATACTTTCCCCCCTCACTGTATATCAGGAAAACTGAATACAAAGATGTGTATATAGGGATAAATTCTCACTAAAATGCTGGTGAACTTTCTGTTAGGATTGTCCTATTCGTGTGTAGGACCCTGGTAGAGACACATGCCCAACTGGCATATTCTCTCCCTCCTGGTCGGTCATTCGGGAGCTTCAAAAGCTTTCTCCAGCCCAAACATCACAGCGACTGATACCAAAAGGCATCAGCACACTTATGGAACCTGCAGAGTATTAGCAGTTCATGTAACAAACTCAGTAGCACAGCATTTTGGCTAATCTACTTTATTTACATATAATACACTCGGAGCATTGTGCTTTAGCTCAGTCATCTTTCTCATCAGACAGCAAAGAGAAAAAGACAAAGGACAATAGTCCCACATCATGGAACACAGTAATATAAACATCCTGTCTCCATCACTTCTCACTATGTGGAATGAAAACATACACTGTCATGTGATGTAAAACAATCCCATAACTGCAAACATGGAGCAAGAATCCTAACACTTTCATGAGGACTTTTTCAGGGGGGAAACATTGCAAACCAATGTTAAAATGTAGAGAATCAAACTAAAGATTGGGGAGAAAGCAAAACCGACAGATTCAGTCATCCTCACAGTTCTGAGAACACATATATAGGATTTCAATGCAAACTGATTTAAATATCCATTGCAGGAGCCTAGAATAGACACCACTGAGCACAACAATAAAGAATGCCAGTTTCTGAAAAAGAAAGATGCTGTTAAGCATCTCTTGGGGTTTAAGGGAAAGAGAACATACATTTCTTAGCTATTAAATTTGGCATTTCTACTTGCAAGCAGTGGGAGATCTGCTTTGGGGAAATCAGGGCTCATATATAAAATTGTCGAGGTTTGCCTTTGCGAGTAAGCTTCATAAGGTTAACTGGTTTAAACACAGATAATGTTCTTTACTCTGCAATCCCACTTCTGTTATTGCAGCATGCCTGTTTGGCGTTCCCAGATTGTCAAAGTGCACATACAGCAAGGACGTCACATATACTTAAACACAAGGCAGAAATGATTTGGGGGAGATGATGGGGAGGGGGAGACACTTGGCTGGTTGATTACATTTCAATGCTCACTCCACCAATCCAGCACTCACTTCTACTGCATTTCACTCAGTCATCTCAAGAGGTGCTGGAAGCAGAGAGATGCATCTCCCTGCCAAAAAGAGAGAAACCATCAACAATTCTGTTTTGTTTGTTTGTTCTGCTCTGTCAGGAGACTTGCAGACAGACACAAAGCAAGGAAGTTGTGCAAAATCTACCCATTTCACTGCCATATATTTCTGCAGCCTTCGCTGTGGAAGATGGTGCAAAACCAGCAAGGCTACCATCATCAATATCCTTTGTGCATCCATCAATATCATTTTTCTTCTATGAACACCACACCCTGAAAATGTTTGTTTAAATCAGGGATGGTGAATCAGCGGCACAGGAAGTGTAGGAATGTAGGAAGCTGCCTAGTATGGAATCCGACCAATGGTCCATCTAGCTTATCACTGTCTGCACTGACTAACAGCATCTCTCCAGGGTTTCAGGCAGGGTTGTCTCCCAGACGTACCTGGAAATGCTGGAGTTTGGAACAGGGATCTTCTGCATGCAAAGATGATTTTCTGCCACTGAAGCATGGTCCTTCCCCACATGATCCTCCAGATGTGCTGGACACCAACTCCCATAGTCTCTAGCCATGGTAGCTGGAGCTGATGGGAATTGGAGTCCAGCAACGTCTGGGGGGCCACAAGTTCCCCATCCCTGGTTTCAAGCCTTTCTCTGTTAGTGATCCACACTGAAAGCTCTGTGCTCCTGAAAGTGTGAGCCCTGCTGTCAGGGACTGGACTGAGGAGCAATGGTGGGAGCCGCCCCCTTCTCCTGAATCTTCCCAAGGGCAGGGGGACAGTATTGATTTTAAAAAGTGGTTTGCAGAGGGGCATAGTCCAGAGGGGGAAAGCTGGGAAATACTGGGTGAGGAACAGATAGAAGAGGGCACACCAGAAGAGAGACAGCTGGCAAATTCAGTGGCTTTGGGCAGCATTCCTGACACACACCCCTTCACCCAGGAGTAGACGGACTCTGAGAATGAGAACAGAAAGCACAGAGGCAACAAGCACAGATTACATGACGTAGGAGTGGCATAGATTAATGGGGATGGAGGAGGTAAACCTTAACTGAGAGCAACGCCATTTTTAGAGAGAAATGCATTCCTTTGTCTCTCGGTGCAATTATTAAAGAATTTATCTGGTAAGAACACTCCTTTCATTTGATCTTAATTACTGCCACCAGGGGAGGGATCTGATTCCCCAAAGCTTGACACCTGCCTTGCATCCAGCCTCGGCCGCACCTTGTCTTACACCCCAGTTGGACTTTGCCTTGCTGTGCTGTACCACGGGGCAGGGGAAGAACCTGTTCTGAATGCAGAAGACCTCGGCTTTGCTTCTTGGTATCTCCATCTAAAATACAAAGAGAAAGAACTCTGCCTGAGGCCCTGAAGAGCAGCTGCGTGTCAGAGTAGACAATACTCAGCTAGACAGAGAGATAGGCTGACCTTGCATTTCTAGCAAGCTCAAGGGGACACTCTTTATACCTCTATCCATCCCAGATGCACCAGGGCTTCTGTTACAACAAACTAGCTCCTTTTCCGAGGACTTGTGCACCTTCATACTTTTGACCGAGAAAGAAGGGAAAGCTATCAACACTGTTTCCTTTGCACGTATTATTTAAATACTGCCATGCAGCGTACAATTAATCGTTCCATTTCACACATACCATGGGAGGGTGGGGGAGGAAGTTGAAACCCACCAGTGACTCATTATCAAGCGCTACCAGGGCTTTGCGAAGATGCTGGGTAAATTTAGCCTATCATGTTAGTGAGCTGTCATTTTGACAGCAAAGGAAGTGACTGCCAGAAATGAAACCTTGAGTCTGAGATGTCCACAGGAAGCTGATTTGCATGTAGGAAGTTTACACTAGAGCAGGGAAGGGCAGTGAGCAAGAAGGGAAGGAAGCCGGAAGACCTAAGCATGCCTGAGTGATGGAACCACCATGGATTCTGAAATGAACTGACCTGATTCGTTCCTCTCCAGCTGATGTTTTTGTTTATGATGTGAAGCAATTCTCCTTTCAAAAATTGTTTCTTCTTCTTCTTCTTCTTCTTCTTCTTCTTCTTCTTCTTCTTCTTCTTCTTCTTCTTCTTCTTCTTTCAATACTGCTTTGTCCACTTTCATAATGTCACAGAATGATAGCTCCAATCCTCAATCCTTTCAAAAATTGAGTTGAATTTAAAACATGAATTCTGAGACAAACCATATTTTAGAAAGGTGTGTTTCGAGAGAAATTATGTGTTTTTGTCACAGATGCCTCCTTAGGTTGCTCTGTAAAATTAGAAGTGTGTTCCTTCCATGGGGAGAACATGGCAAGTCCCATAGGTTCAACAGAAATATTGTACTGACATTTAACGTAAAACGAAACTTCCCAAGGTGGCTTTCATTAATTCCCTAGGATTGATGGGACATCAGGGACTGAAAGAGAAGCTTAGAAAGGGTCTAGAAGTTATGTTTATACCTCATAATAGTGTGGAAAAAATAACTAGGAACGTAAGCTTCAGGACTAAAGGGCATGTGGTGTACAGAGTGCGCCTTCCCTGTGAGTGTGAAACCTTGCTATTTAATAATATTTCTTTTTACTTTAGCAGACTCTGTTTCTTAGTTTCATTTTGGTGTGAGGATTATGTGCTCTGGTGATTCCTGGACTTGATAACCAGTACAAGCCCTCTGCCCTGGCTTGAACCCCGTCCCCCAGCTGGGACCATTGCCTGAGACAAAACAAAGGTGGTAGAAAACCCCAAACCCCATCGGTTGGGATTCCAAACCCCATCAGCCCCAAGTGAAATGCCTAGCCATCAAGGATGATGGGACTCATATTCTTTCTGGCCAGGGATTAGGAGGGCCATGCACCCTTCTTTACAGAGGACATGGTGTGATCTGGGGAAAGGGTGTGGGATGTCTGGGGAGAGTTCCGATAGACAGATAGAAAGGTCTGGTGGGCCACATGTGGCCCTGGGCCAGAGGTTCCTCATACCTGCTGTATACTTACAGTGTTTTGTGTGCTGTTAGCTACCTATTTTGCAACCTGATGTGGGGACAATGGGTTGTTTGTTGGAGTAACACCTTCCACCCCCCACAAAAAAAGTCAAATCAGTAGATTTATAATGGTGGTTTCAAAGGATCAGAAGACTTTTGGGCAGCTAAGAGTGGCAAAGTTGGAGGAGCAATGATCATAGGCAGGGGGAAGTAAGTGCACAAAGTGATAAGAGACGACAGAAAAACCTATACTAAGCTGTACAAATCCTCCAGACAAACATCAGTGCTTCCTGTATTTACTGTTTCCTATTAAATAAACAGTAAATGTTTAATGGAGCAGGCACAAAAATAATTAGGGCCAAACAAAAATAATCTGTGATTAAATCTTACCTACTACTGCACTGGGTGTCAAATCCACAATTAATCATGACGTAAAGTGATAGATGTTAATTAACTATAACCGTGTTTTATTTGCTGCCCTGAGATTACCCCATCCAGCCCTGTTTTACTGGGGCAAAGTCCTTGTTAAAGGCAATGCGAATATCCCCCTTGAGTAAAGAGTGATGAATAAGCAAGTCCCCCAGATGAACAGTGGATTAGTTACTTGGAAACATTAATATTAATTAGTGTTCATTATGCCTTGGTGGATAGCTGATTGCCTTTTATTGAAAAGACCTAGCGAAAAGTGTCGATGTTTTCCAAACCAACCACTGGAAGGGGGGAATGGTAATGTTTTTCAGCAGCACATTGGTAAATACACCAAGGGCAGCAACAGGTGGGAAAGTGCTGCAACTCAGTGTAACTCTCTAGCAGCTTGGGAAGAGGTATTTCCCATCACCAGTGCTGGTATATTATTTATACCCCACCCATCTGGCTGGGTTTCCCCAGCCACTCTGGGCGGCTTCCAAAAAGTATTAAAATACTGTGATACATCAAACATTAAAAGCTTCCCTAAACAGGGCTGCCTTCAGATGTCTTCTAAAAGTCTGGTAGTTGTTGTTCTCTTTGACATCTGGTGGGAGGGCGTTCCACAGGGAGAGCGCCACTACCGAGAAGGCCCTCTGCCTGGTTCCCTGTAACTTGGCATCTCGCAGTGAGGGAACCGCCAGAAGGCCCTTGGTGCTGGACCTCAGTGTCCGGGTAGAACGATGGGGGTGGAGACGCGCCTTCAGGTATACTGGATCGAGGCCGTTTAGGGCTTTAAAGGTCAGCACCAACACTTTGAATTGTGCTCGGAAATGTACTGGGAGCCAATGTAGGTCTTTCAAGACCGGTGTTATATGGTCTCGGCGGCCGCTCCCAGTCACCAGTCTGGCTGCTGCGTTCTGGATTAGTTGTAGTTTCCGGGTCACCTTCAAAGGTAGCCCCACGTAGAGCGCATTGCAGTAGTCCAAGCGGGAGATAACCAGAGCATGCACCACTCTGGTGAGGCAGTCCGCAGGCAGATAGGGTCTCAGCCTGCGTACCAGATGGAGCTGGTAAACAGCTGCCCTGGACACGGATTTATCCTGTGCCTCCATGGACAGCTGTGAGTCCAAAATGACTCCCAGGCTGCGCACCTGGTCCTTCAGGGTCACAGTTACCCCATTCAGGACCAGGGAATCCTCCACACCTGCCCGCCTCCTGTCCGCCAGAAACAGTACTTCTGTCTTGTCAGGATTCAATCTCAATCTGTTAGCTGCCATCCATCCTCCTTGCAACCTTGCAAGGAGGAGAACCTTGCAACCTTTGCTGTCATCTGCTCATCTTGATCTGCCAAGAGAAAGGACACTGTGGCAGTGGCTGGGCGACCCGGAATGGACAATAAAAGAGGGGTGATAATCTCATTCCTCAAGTCTTTATAAAGAGTGCAAGCCAGCAGGACGTGCGCCACCGATTCTGTACTGCCATCTCCACAGGGACATAAGCGCTTTTCGTATGGAATTGGTTGGAATCGTCCCTCGAGTACAGCCAAGGGCAATACATTCAATCTTGCAAAAGTAAAAGCACGTCTATATTTTAGAATCACTAGGTTATGCAGATAGGGTGCCAGAGAGTCGAAATGGGAAGGTGGAAAATAGTCATACCATGGGCAAAATTTCCTTATTGTGGCCAAGTTGTTCTGACGCTCAATATCATTTAGGCACTGACAAATTAGACAGTTTGCTTTACTGAAACCCAAAGTGAGTAGGTGTTGTGGTGATAAACCACAAGAGTGAAGTTTCTGAGAGACACTTTTAGTCCAGGCACTCTTGTGACAATCCTGCATCACTAGGGATATTAGACCGGTGGGATTTGTGTTTAGACGAAGCCAATAGTTAAGTGTCCTTAAAACCTGCAGGATGTCAGATCTGATGTCATGGACTGGTTGGATGCAGAGGAATGGTAGGAGGAACCAGCTGAAGATTCACCAAAAGAAGAAGGTTCAGAGCTCAGGAAGTGGTGGGCAGAGGGAGAAGACTGGGAAGAGGAGACATCAGAAGCTGAAGAGGTTAACAGGGCTTAGTGAGCCGGGAGAGTCAATGGCAGAGAGAAGCCCAGAAGCTGAAGGAGGTGAGTAGGAGGAGGGAGGCAAAGAGACCAGGGGGAGACCAAGAGGCAGAGATGATTCAGGCTAGTGAAGAGTCACAGGTGTCTCCCCCTCCTGCTGAGACAAGATCCCCCCTCTTTGTCTCCAAGAACCAGAAGATGGCTGAAATGGGTGGCAGCAAAGACAGGCTACTGGCAGGCAGTCTCTAATTGCTTGGGGAAAGCCCTGGAGAAGAGGCGACTTAGACATGGATGTAGCCAGGATTTATTTGAGCAAGGGGCAGGCTTTATGTTGGGGTAACAAAATTGAGTTATCTGTGACGCAATTGGTTAGTTAGTTAAGTATTTTTATTTATTTACTTGATTTGGGGGAGGCAGCTGCAAAGCATAGAGTTTTGGTCCAACATTATCTGGAAGGCACAATATTGGCTACTCCTTCTTAACAGGGTTGTAATAAAGGTAAAAACAGGGGGCCTCTACATAGGCTGTCTTGAGATCCTAAGAGGAAATGTAGAATATGAAAATATTTAGGTATCTTGGTCTCTTGCTACTTGACTCTTCTAGCTGCAGATACCAGGGGGATCAAACATGGGAACACATGAATCTGCCTTATACTGAGTCAGACCATGAAGCTACTGAGCTCGGTATTGTCTACAATGACTGGCAACGGCTCTAGAGATTTTTCATTTGAGGAACATCCTCAGCTGTACCTGGAGATGCCAAGGATCAAACCTGGGACATTTGGCATGCAAAGGAGATACTCTACCACATAGCTGCAGCCCTAACCTCTAGTAAGAAGCTACCTTATGCTGAGTCAGACCATTTGGTTGACCTAGTTCAGTATTGTCTACAGTGACAAGCAAAGGCTTTACCTCTGATCTCATACCCTCCAACATTTCTCCGATGAAAACAGGGATGTCCTGTTCCATTGTTGTTATTGTTGTTTTATAGCCTGCCCATCTGCTTGGGTTGCCCGGCCACTCTAAGCAGCTTCCATGTTTTTATTATAAAAACGTAATAAAACATTAAACAGTAAAGAAAAGTCCCCATGCAGGAATGCTCTCAGATACAGTGGTACCTCGGGTTACATATGCTTCAGGTTACAGGCGCTTCAGGTTACAGACTCCGCTAACCCAGAAACAGTACCTCGGGTTAAGAACTTTGCTTCAGGATGAGAACAGAAATTGTGCTCTGGCGGCACGGCGGCAGTAGGAGGCCCCATTAGCTAAAGTGGTGCTTCAGGTTAAGAACAGTTTCAGGTTAAGAACGGACCTCCGTAACGAATTAAGTTCTTAACCCAAGGTACCACTGTATCTTCTAAAGGTTGTTCTGTTACTTATCTCCTTGGTTTGGGAGTTGCATAACTCTACACTCCAACATTTCTCTGATGAAAATGGGGACGTCCTAAGGAAAAGCAGGACATTCCGGGATCAAATAAGGAACCAGGATGGCTTCTGTAAATCTGGGACTGTCCCTGGAAAATAGGGACACTTGGAGCGTCTGTGATCAGTAAGGCTTCTGCCTTCACACTCTTCCTGAGTTAAGTTTCCATGAGGTGCCTGACTCACCATTTGACTAGCTCATTTTTAGTGTGGTTCAAAACATACGAAAGGAACACACACACTATTCAGCACCTTGGGAGAAGGGCTGTGGTTGCAACCCTTGGGCACAGGAATGTCTTTCCCTCCCAAGTACATAGACTGTGTGCTTATTTTCAGCTGTGAAAGGTTTAAAGGTACACCACGGCTATATCATTATGATTAGCTGCATGCCTAGTTCACATCCACAGAAAGCAGTGGGGGAAATTATATGGAGGGGTTGCTAGGTAACCAAGCAAGCAGCCCCTCACATTTCCTGCTGGCGAGAAGGGGCCTTTGTTGCATAGCAACCATTCACATGGTGCCTTTAATTCCCCCCACAAACATAAGCAGTTTGATAAAGTGAGCGCATCTCCACTGGAAAGGGGAGGCTATGGCTGCTTTAGTTGGATGGATATAAAGTACCTACGGACATAGTGTGTTCTTTTTTAGCTTAGGTACTAGTTGAAAAGACAAAATCCAAGATGCAGTACCTCTGAGCAGGTACAGAGAGTATTTTAAATACAGTTGCTATCACAATTATTCAACCCCCATTGCAAGTTGGGTTTATTATCGAAATTTGCAACTTTCAGCTGTTTGCAATGAGCAAATCAAACAAAAGTAAATGAAATAGCTCAATCCAATGGATGCTTCAAGCGGTTCCCCCCAAATCAGCTGAAATTGCTTTGGAGGATCACAGGTTCTGTTGCCCTGAGATAAAGCTTGCAGCCATAGCAAGACTTTACATCCAGCCCTCCTGGATCAACCCAAAATTTTGTCTGGCCCTGCATCCCATTAACCACCATGGCAAGCAAAATTATCATGGAAAGACCACAGGCAGGAGCCAATTAATTGTTTAGTATGCATTGAAATGGAAATAAATACATAATGTGTCTGTATTGTATACCGTGGGGCATGGCTGAAAATTTCTCTGAAGCTGAACAAGTGCCTACCAGTTTAATCATTAACTGGGCTGTATCATGGGACTGTATCTCTGCAGGCTCAATCACAAGATAATCAGCTCAGAATCACACAAAAGAGATAGTTTTAAAGGTCTGTTGTTCTTTAGTCATTTAGTCGAGTCCGACTCTTCGTGACCCCATGGACCAGAGCACGCCAGGTACTCCTGTCTTCCACTTTAAAGGTCTATGCATATGCTAATACAGGAGGCATCCATGTTGGGTAAGCCCTTTGTTCCAAGGTACCAAAGAGAATGGATGTGTGAACCTCTGCCTCCAGCAAACAGCTTGAACCTAATGGAGAAGAAACAGAGCTTTTGTGTCAGCTCAGAGTGCAATATATTTGTAATCTAAGATATTATGCTTTCTGCTGGGACCAGTATAAGAAATTATGCAACTATCTGAATGAAATTTTATTGTTTTAGATTGTTTGAAGTTGAGTTCTGTAAGCAAAACTTTTGAACTATATCTTTGGACTGGAGAATTTTTATTTCAATACAGACGTCAGTTTTTGTTCACCTAGAGACTTCCATATGCACAATGATCATCTCAGTAGAGCCCTCTGCTGCTGTTACTTCTTAGCTAAGGGGCCTATTGTTTATATATAAACTTTATGGGTGGAATTCAACTAGATCCTATGCAGAGAAGACCCAATGGAATCAATGACCCTAACTTAACCATGCCCATTAACTTAAATTGGTCTATTCCGAGTGTAGCTAATTTTGAATCCCGCCCCATGGCTAATAAAAAAAACAAAAGTCGCTGTTCCTTTCTATCTCCTAACAACCCTCAGCACTCTTAACAAACTACACTTCCTAGGATTCTCTAGGGAATGGCATAGATGTTTAAAGTTGTATGATACTGCTTTAACTGCATAGTGCAGCTGGGGCCATAATCTCAAACTGCCCTTCCATCAAAAGACATATTTCTGGTGTTCTCAAGCTTTGTTCTATGCTAAACAAAGACCTCATCACGTACTTTGTATGCCTGAGAGAGAAAGAAATGAAGATCCCATCAAATTACCGTCAATGGCTCAGTCATGAAACAGTTTATGATCCATAACAAAACAATGGGCCCTCTGCACTGCATTGATTCCACTGTCAATTAAACACCCAAATGAGGAATGATAGCTGGTGATTCTCATCAGGACCAAACAGTACATTCCTGACAATGCTTTGCTGTTCTTGAGGTCCAAAGATCTATATATTCCTATTTTCATTGTAACAGAACCAAAGTGAAATAGCAATGCTGGACATTCAGTAAGGAAGGCGTTAGGGTTCAGTTCAAGGGGAGCTGGTGCAGTAGTCTGTAATTCCTGAAAGTGTGATCTTTGAAGGAGAGGGACAACAGCTCACACAAAGTGCATGCAGAAGATCCAGTTCCCTCTCTTTCAGAAGGTTCAAAAGGCCCTCTGCAGAGTTTATTCTAACAGACGCTTGGACAACAGGGGAAATATGCATGTTTCGGGAAATATGTTTCGGGAAAATGAAGTTTCATAAAGTGCTAGGATGTTTTATTTCTTAGGGGTGGACAAAGCTGTTAATTTGTTAAATTGTGGTGCCCAGAATTGGACACAGTTTTCTAGGTCTGCTTTGACCAGGGCAGAATGGAGTGATACTATTATTTCTCTTCATTTGGACACTATACTTCTGTTGATACAGCCCATAATAGCATTAGGGTTTTTTTGGTGCTGCATCACACTGTTGACTCGTGTGTCTGTGTGTGTATAAAATTTTCCAAAAAAATAAAACAACAACACAAAAACAAAACAAAACAAACTGACTTCCCTCTAATTCTGCCCAGCAGAGTGGCTGGGGAAACTCAGCCAGATGGGCGGGGTATAAATAATAAATTATTATTATTATTATTATTATTATTATTATTATTATTATTATTATTATCCCTACCCTGGTTCCATTATTTGTCAACATGCTGCATGTCCATTGTTAAATTTATAACATATTTCAATTACCTATTATCCAATCATTGTAAAATTACAAGTAATCTTAAAACCCTGTGTACATTGATTCTGTATATAAGCAATAAACTTCTTCCATTCTTCCTTAAATTCATTGTTGTCTCTTCCTCTTAATTTCATCGTCAGTTTTGCCATTTCAGCATAGTCCATTAGTTTTACTTGCCAATCTTCTTTGGACAGGGCACCTTCCTCTTTCCAATATTGCGCTAATAAGGTCCGTGCGGCTGTTGTAGCGTACATAAACAAGTTCTTTTGTAATTTTGGTAGGTCAAAAAACCTTTGTCAAAAAACCAGAAGCTTTCTTACTAGGTATTACTGTGGACTCATGTTAAGCTTGTGGTCCCCCAAGACCCCTAGAACCTTTTCACATGTACCGCTAGCAAGCCAGGTGTGGCCCCTCTTAGATTTGTGCATCTGGTTCTTCCTGCCTAAGTGCAGAACCTTACATTTGTCCCTATTGAAATTCATTTTATTAGCTTGCGCCTAGTTCTCTGATCTGTTAAGGTCGTTTTGAATTCTGATTCTCCGGGGGAAGAATTCTGATTCTTCCTGAGGACCAGGTAGAGGGACTTGGAGAACCACATTTGGACCCCACACCAAAGATTCCCTAACCCTGGTGTAGACTAGAAAGAACAGTGATTGGTATAAGGCAGTTTCATGCATCCCTGTTTCAAATGAATTCACCCTTCTTTCAACCTTTGCACCCCCCCTTCTGCACCATGGGGGCTAACAACAGGGTCCCATCATACCTGTGGTAAGAATTACCAAGAGGATAAAAAGGTAAAGGGACCCCTGACCATTAGGTCCAGTCATGGCCGACTCTGGGGTTGCGGCGCTCATCTCGCTTTATTGGCCGAGGGAGCCGGCGTACAGCTTCCGGGTCATGTGGCCAGCATGACTAAGCCGCTTCTGGCGAACCAGAGCAGTGCACAGAAACACTGTTTACCTTCCCGCCGGAGCTGTACCTATTTATCTACTTGCACTTTGAGGTGCTTTCAAACTGCTAGGTTGGCAGGAGCAGGGACTGAGCAACGGGAGCTCACCCCATCGCCAACCTTCTGATCGGCAAGTCCTAGGTTCTGTGGTTTAACCCACAGCACCACCCACATCCCACCAAGAGGATGGATGTGACATATTTTGAACCCTTGAAATTGCTGTATTAAAATCAAACTTAACTTTTTCTTCGCTGTCAGTTCTTCTCGGCAGAATCCAGCCTCCCAGCCCTGCCCCCAGCTAGGGAAAAGGTTCTCTCCAATCACACCTCTCATCATTTTCCAAGACGGCCCCGGCCTTCTTAGAAATTCTCAGCTCTCACGTCAGCCCTGGGGACATTTCCTTTAATGCCTGCCATTACAGCTCCGTTTTGTTATATGCAATGGGTTGCTTTGAGCTCTGCAAACGCTCCACGATAACAGATCAGCTTCAAATTCTTGGGAGAGGGAATGGAGGCAGGGGAGGGTTGGAAGACGCCAGAAGACGCCTAGTGTATTTTAATTGTACTTGATTATTTTTACCTCTCGGTAGGTTTCAGTTAATTAAGTCCCCTGGAAGCTAGCCCTTGTGTGCTTTAATTAAGCAGAAGTGCTGCAAAAACAAGCAACCAAAATAAGTTCATTAAGAAGAAACATATTTGTTGCCACTTAATTATTCACCAAAGCTTGTTCCTGGAGCAGACAGTAGTGTAGATCTGCTATGATGTGGGCTGATGCCTTTGGTATCAAAGGGAAGGTTTCGACAATATCTCAGTGCCTAGTAACACTGGCTGGGGCTCTAACCAGGGACTGAGTGGAAGGAACCACAGCTGAGTGACGGCCAGGGCACCTGCTTTGCACATAAAAAATCACATGTGCAATCTATGGCATGTCTAGTTAAAAAAGGAGGTGCTTACGTAGCTCCCTTGAGCTCGTGTCCTGGCACACACAAAGCCTCTGAGACCCACCACCACTGCCCACTGCTTCATGAGGTGGTGGAAAGGGGTAATATCTTTTCTCCTTTGAAAAGTACTGTCAGGGGACTGCCATCGGAAAAGGGAAGGGAGGCAGAGGGGCCGTTGGGATACAGGGAGGCTCCGAAAATCTTGCGAAGCAGTTCCTCTTGGTGGGGAAAGCCACACCTCTAGTGGGGAAGAGGGGAAGGGACCAGAGGATGCTGCTGGGAGGCCCAGCACCGCTCCTGGCCAGGCCGGCCAGGAGGGAAACACGCCTCTTCCGTCGCCCACCTTGCACAGCAGAGTAAAATGCAAAGAATGAAGGAAACGGCTGGGGGTGACTAAGTTCTTATGTTGGAGGACCCGGAAAGAACCACTCCCGGATTCTGCTAGCGGTTGAGGCAGACATGAACTGATGCTTCTGCACTGTAAATAGTTTTTGCACCAAAATAAAGCCTGTAAAAGACAGGTCGGAGTCCTGCCTGGTTATTCACGAGCAACCACCATTGACATCTGACAAGTACGTAGAGCCAAAGGAGGAAGTTGGAAGAGTCAAACGCTTCCCACTTCTTCTTTTAGCTCTGTGTCTTTTCAAGGCTCAAATTAATTCTGCCAGATCTGACTTTTACTCAGATCCCTTGCAAGAGAGAGGGCTGGGGAGGATTATTTTTCTCTTGTTGGAGGGGGATACTGAGGGAAAATCCAAATGTGCCCACCAGCCTAAAAAAGGTTGGGAGCCCCCTGACTTAAAAGGATCCAGTAGCAACAGGTGAGTGTGCCTGAGAAAGTCGGAGGATCAACAGCTGTCTGGAATAGGCAATGCTGAACTAGATGTGCAATGATCTGACCATGCAAGACTCCTAAACACATGGCCTGGTAGTGATGTGTAACTTAGTGAGCATGCCATTTTCTGGGTGTGCTCCGGCCTGAGAGTCCTCATTGGATCCTAGAATTGGCAGGCACAGGGTCTGAGATTTCCAAGGACTAGATGTTCACATAAGGCTCCAATTTCCATTTCTTTTCATCCTGGGTCCACTAGGCATGAATGAATCTGTCAATTCCAGTTTTCCCCAGTTCCTCATTTCCCCCCGGGGTTAAGTTTGTTATAGTTCTGCATCAGTTTCACAATAAATAAATAAAAACCATGAGATTTTTTTTCAGAATTTTACTGCACACTCTCCCTAATATACACTTTTTTTCTTGTATGCCATTTCCTATGATTAATGCATTTTAATGCATAGTACATACATTTTTGTACACGTGTTTTAACCGAATCACAATATTCAGAGCACTGCAAATTTCCAAATGATAGTGTAATGTTTGTGTATTGTTTCTGGAAGTGCTGCTTAAGTAGGTCTGCATGAAAATGTAAAGCAAAATGAATTTCTTCCCACAACTTTAGTGTCTTCTGGAGTGTGCCCACCCATAGCCCTGACAGGAACAGCCCGTGAGGCAACATCAAAACCATACATTTAAAACACAATAATACCACTTTAAACAGCCATGGCTTCCCTCCAAAATCCTGGAATCTGTGTGGAGAGTTGTTAATAGATTCCTCTCCCAGAACTACAGTTCCCAGAGCTCTCTGTGTAGAGGAATTGATTCTTAAACCGCTTTGGGAATTGTAGCTTTGAACACCTGAATAAGGCGATCAATGTGCGAAAATGCGATCTTGCTCGGCTAAGTAAGGCAAGAAAAAGAACAATTACAGAAGAATTGCTTAAAGAGAGGCCAAATTAAGCATACTTGGGGTAGGGAAAATGTTGCAGTGTATTTCAATTAACACTGCTTCATACTACTTGCACTTAAAATTGAACGACAATGACAATAAAATCCATATCTATTTAGGCAGGTATTTAACACATCTCTGGCTAATGGTGAAACGCAAGTCCCTGCTTCTGTATTATATTCTAGGAATTGATTTTTTAAAAAATCAGTTAGCATGCATTTTTTGTATAATGGGAAATTGGAGTTTTGGCCCAAACATATCTGTTTAGCTATTATTGCTTTAGAAAGGCTTCCTGCCTCTGTAAATTGGCCAGTTTCCCCTGCCCTCCAGGGCCAGAGTGGTGCGGTGGCTAGGAGCACAAACTGGACAGTCAAGGGTTCAAATATCACCTCAGCTCCCATCTCATAGGGGTGAACTTAGGTGCTATTCTGCCAGGCTCTCTCTCATGCTCAGGAACAATAACAGCATCCTACTTTACAAGGTTCTTGCAAGAAATATGGCATGAGAAGAATATAGGAACTACTCTGCTGGATCCGTCCAAAGCATGAGTAGGCAAACTAAGGCCCAGGAGCCAGATGTGGCCCAATTGCCTTCTCAATCCAGCCCACGGACAGTCTGGGAATTATCATATTTTTACATGAGTAGAATGTTTCCTTTTATTTTAAATGCATCTCTGGGTTATTTGTGGGGCATAGGAATTCATACATTATTATTTTTCAAAATATAGTCCAGCCCCCCACAAGGTCTGAGGGACAGTGGGCCAGCCACATGCTGAAAAAGTTTGCTGACCCCTGGTCCAAAAGGTCGGCTAGTCTGGCAGCCTGGTCTTACTGCAGGAAGCCCTGAGGGCTGGACCCGAGTGCAGCAGCACTCTCTCCACCTGGGGTTCCCAACCATTGGTATTCAGAGGCATCCTGCCTCCGACGGTGGAGAACAAGCACAACCATGACAGCTACCAGCCATAGATAGTCTCCATGAATTTGCCTTATTCTCTTCTAAAGCCATGCAAGTCGATGGATGTTACTGCTTCTGCACATGAAGCACTTTGAACACTGGGACCATTCATTCATTCACTTATTCCATCATTCTATCCCTCCCTTCCTCCCAGTGGACCCCCAAGGCAGCTGAGAACAAAGCAGTAAAAGCAGTATGTGTGCATAAATATTGTTCTCTTTTTCTTTTTTAACAAGGAGGCTTTGCTACCAATCACTATTTATTTGTGTACTTCACTTAAGAATGACTTCCCGTGAAACATCCCAAAGCGATTAGCAACAAAAGCATCCTAAACATATCGATAAAAGCATCTGCAATAAAGCCATATATAAAAACAGTTTCTGATTCAATACAGGTACACGCTGGGATAAGTCTCTCCAGTCCAATGCCTTGTTGAAAAAGGAGCATCTTTAGCAGGCACCAAAAGACGATGGAGTGGTGTTTTTCTGATATATAATAGGATGGAGTTCCTACATAATACTGAACAGAGCTCCTGATGAGATTCTGTCTGTGGGAGGCCATCTTCTTCAGAAAACACTAATGTTGTTGTTGTTTAGTCGTGTCCGACTCTTCATGTCACCATGGACCAGAGCACGCCAGGCACTCCTGTCTTCTACTGCCTCCTGCAGTTTTGTCAAACTCATGTTATTAGCTTTGAGAACACTGTCCAACCATCTTGTCCTCTATCATCTCCTTCTCCTTGTGCCCTCCATCTTTCCCAACATCAGGGTCTTTTCCAGGGAGTCTTCACTTCTCATGAGGTGGCCAAAGTATTGGAGCCTTAGCTTCAGGATCTGTCCTTCCAGTGAGCACTCAGGGCTGATTTCCTTAAGAATGGATAGGTTTGATCTTCTTGCAGTCCATGGGACTCTCAAGAGTCTCCTCCAGCACCATAATTCAAAAGCATCAATTCTTCGGCAATCAGCCTTCTTTATGGTCCAGCTCTCACTTCCATACATCACTACTGGGAACACCATAGCTTTAACTATACAGAGCAGGAACCGGCAAGCCACTCCAGTATCCCTGCCAAGAAAACTCCATGGACAAAGACAGCAGGCAAATAGTAAATTATTATTATAAATTATTATATTGCATGTTTGCAACTCAATGGATGGTGCCGAGGGCTTTTAGGCAACTGATGTCACTTGAAGAGCAAAGTTGCTCAAGTGCTACTCAACACCTATCCCATTCTTTCCAGGAACAGCTCCATGTCCATGTTTTTGTGTGTCCCACCCCCCGCCCCCTGAGATTTTCCTGCAAAAAGCTGCTCTTTAATGCTGGATCAGAGCAAATGTCAATTCAATTGACATTTCAGCCGATTGCTGTTTGCTCCAATTGAGTTTTAAAAGGGGGTGGGGTTGCGAAGAAAACTCTGGAGCAAAACAAAAAACAAAAACAAAAAACCCAAATGGTGTGTGGACAGAGCTTTAAAGCACAGACCATGCCTGGAAAGAGCAGAGGAAAGATAGCTAAGTAGGTCTTCATTCAGATACTTCCATCTTTCTGTGATTGAGATACTTCCATTAGAGAATAAGAGCGCTTTCCTTAAGAGCTTCATTGGAAAGAGAATGGCTTTTGCAGATGTGACTGCATAAGAGAAAATTTGTACTGGGTGCACTTTAGAAAAGGAGGGCATTGTTCAGAAGCAAGGGGGGTGAGAGGCATATCTGGTGAAAGAACAGGCAAAGGTTAAACTGGAAGCCTTCCATTGTCCCTTGCACTATGTTGATCTTTTCAAACTTTTGGGTTGTGAGACTTGCATGGTCATGGTAGGCAGAAGGAATATGCAGTCTGTGAAAGTGAGCCCAAGTTCCTTGACCCTGTGGTCCCCATCCCTATAAGGGTACCAGGCACAAAGGCTTAAACCTCTTCACCATCCCCAGAATCATGTCTACTTACTTTTTTTGGCCATTGCCACCAAAATCATTGGGTTCTTGTTCTGGGAGGGAGAGAAAATTGTGCTGGGGGAGAATGCGGATCCTGAAAGAGGCAATATTCTGGTCTGAGCCCAGCACCTGGTCTCCTCTCTCTTTTCTCTGGCTAGGCATGGTGTCTGTAGTGGTGAGCATTTGTAACATGTGAGGTCCTTCAGGGCAAGGACATTGGTCTAGCTCAGAGGCCGTAGTCTGGAGGAAGGTAATCTCAGGCATGTGGGTCAAATGTGCCCCTCCATGTCTCTCCATCTGGCCCTCAGGACTCTTTCAAAGCCACGCACCCTCTCCATAAACATCACTGTCATGCTTCGTACCCTCCTTGAGTGATTATGCCTGGCTGGAATGTGTCTTTGGACTTTGATAATGTCTCTCGCTTGCTTAGAAGGAGGATACAGAGGGGTGTGCAGTGCACAGAGTTGGACTAGCTCACCCTTGGGGTCCCTTCCAACTCTACAATTCCATGATTCTGTGTGTGAGAGTGTGAGTGAAAATTAGTCTACTGTACCAAGGCTAATACTGTACCAAGGGAAGCGGGTGGCGCTGTGGGTTAAACCACAGAGCCTAGGGCTTGCCGATCAGAAGGTCAGCGGTTCAAATCCCCGCGACGGGGTGAGCTCCCGTTGCTCGGTCCCTGCTTCTGCGAACCTAGCAGTTCAAAAGCATGTCAAAGTGCAAGTAGATAAATAGGTACCGCTCCGGCGGGAAGGTAGACAGCATTTCCGTGCGCTGCTCTGGTTCGCCAGAAGCGGCTTAGTCATGCTGGCCACATGACCCAGAAGCTGTACACTGGCTCCCTTGGCCAATAAAGTGAGATGAGCACCACAACCCCAGAGTCATCCACGACTGGACCTAATGGTCAGGGGTCCCTTTACCCTTTAAATTTGTTGCACCAGGGTTCCAGCGGGCTCAGATTCAAACAGTCCCTAGTTTCTGGACTCAGTGGCAGGACCCAGATTGGTGCTGTTGAGTCAGTGTCAAGGTCATGGTTGGTGGCATTGTGATTTAAACCACTGTGCTGCTTGGACTTGCCGATCAGAAGGTCGGCGGTTTGAGGCCCCGCGATGGGGTGAGCTCCAGTTGTTCGGTCCCAGCTCCTGCCAACCTAGCAGTTCAAAAGCATGCAGTGCAAACAGATAAATAGGTACCGTTCCAGCAGGAAGGTAAACGGTGTTTCCGTGTGCTGCTCTGGCTTAGTCATGCTGGCCACATGATCCAAAAAAACTGTCTGCGGAAGCGAACAAACACCATCTCCCTTGGCCTGTAGAGCTAGATGAGCACCGCAACCCCAGTGTCACTCGCAAATGGACTTAACTGTCAGGGGTCCCTTTACCTTTAAGGAACAACAACATCATCACATTTCCTGAAGGTGGAAATGCTTCCAAAAAGAGAAAAACATTTACCAAAGGTGTGGGTGGGTGAGAGACGGAAATTCTGTGTTTTATTCTTAGGCAACTAGTAGGCTAGGAATGGGTGGCTGATGCTGCCTCTGATCCTGAGGATGCTATAGAGCAGCCTTTCTCAACCTGTGGGTCCCCAGATGTTGTTGAACTACAACTCCCATCACCCCTAGCTAGCAAGGCCAGAGCTCAGGGATGATGGGAGTTGTAGTCCAACAACATCTGGGTACCCACAGGTTGAGAACCGCTGCTATAGAGTAAAAAGGTACTATATATTAAAGGAGGACTAGAGAAATTCATGGAATGATGGCTATGTTCTCCCTACGTGGTCTGATGCTGTATGCTTCTGGGTACCAGTTATGGGACATCACAGGAGGGCAGAGTGCTCTTGTGCTTGGGTCCACCTGGTGGGCTTCCCACAGGCACCTGGCTGGCCTTTGTGAAAAGAGGATGCTGGTCTTAGATGGACCTGTGGCTCTTCTCAAGTTCTTACCCAAGTGGAAAGCTAACGGCATCAAGAATTGTTTGTATTCCTAATAGTATGCAGTGATAAAATATTCGTGCAGGGCTCCTAAACAGGCAATTTGCCTGCCAGGCCCTTTGAGATTTAAATCCCGATACCACGTCGGGGTGCAAAAAAGGCTTTGATTAGGCTTTCCTGATTCATTTGCCACAATACGGTTCCAAGTGTCATTGCATATTTTATCACCAAATTAAGAGGCGTTCGGGCTTGTTGTGCTTTACAGCTTTCCCCAACCCAAAAATGAACAGCGGGGAAAGCTAATTAAAAAATGAAAATATAGTTAGCCTCATCAGATTTAAAAATAAAAAATGAATGAGCAGAGTTAATATCGCAACAGCGTCCATATTGGATTCGTTTTAAGATCTATTACACAGAGACTCTTGGTGGGAGGGGGTAAAGAAAGATTATTCATAATGTGATGGAGATGGCAAATGAATGGTCTAACACCAAGGCTGTTACTTATCCATTGTGAGAGGGCTGCGAGATAATTATTTGGCATTGTTTAGAAAGGACTGCTCCCTTTTGGATATCCTACTTCAGCTTTTATATCTTTTCTGTGAATAAATATCTCCAGAAGTCACAGAGTGCATATCAAGTGGATTGCACTCCTTAAAAGTAAATAGCATCATTCTCAAGTACTCAGTGTGATGGCAGCATGCTGCTTAGATACGCTTGGGGAGTTTTCGTAAGACTATGAGCAAAGCAGAGGAACACATTGCCCAAATTGTTCAAAATCCTTGAAGCAAAAGGGGCTGGGACACCTCCCCTCAGGTGCGTTTACTCAGCAGGAGGTATGGCAGTGTGCCACCCAGATCTTCCTATTCTATGTATTCCTGTTAAGGAGAGTGGTACAGCCTATAAGGTAAAGGTAAAGGGACCCCTGACCATTAGGTCCAGTCGTGACCAACTCTGGGGTTGCGGTGCTCATCTCACTTTATTGGCCGAGGGAGCCGGCATACAGCTTCCGGGTCATGTGGCCAGCATGACTAAGCCGCTTCTGGCGAACCAGAGCAGTGCACGGAAACGCCGTTTACCTTCCCGCCGGAGCTGTACCTATTTATCTACTTGCACTTTGATGTGCTTTCGAACTGCTAGGTGGGCAGGAGCAGGGACCGAGCAAAGGGAGCTCACCCCGTCGCGGGGATTCGAACCGCCGACCTTCTGATTGGTAAGTCCTATGCTCTGTGGTTTAACCTACAGTGCCACCTGCATCCCTGGTACAGCCTATACTTTACACTTAAAACAGGAATGAGGAACCTGCAGCCTTCCAGATTGTGTTAACTCCAACTCCCATCAGCCCTAGCTAGCCTGATCAATGGTCAGGGAAGATGGGAGCTGGTATCCAGGGCCACAGCTCCCATCCTTTTTTTAAAAGTCCCAATTTCAACCCAAAGTGTTTCCTGCTAGGAGTGGGTGTCCTGGCTCCCACTCACTGGCTCGATACTTAAGACTCTCAGCTGGGTTGTTAAGATTAAAGGCTTTGTTTCAAAATTCTCTGCAGTGCCTAAACGTAAAAAGTTACAAAGCCAAGAAGCACAGCAGAACCCCGCCTGGTTCATGGCTTTGTTGTTGTTGTTGTTTAGTCGTTTAGTCGTGTCCGACTCTTCGTGACCCCATGGACCAGAGCACGCCAGGCACCTCTGTCCTCCACTACCTCCCTCAGTTTGGTCAAACTCATGCTGGTAACCTCGAAAACCCTATCCAACCATCTCATCCTCTGTCGCCCCCTTCTCCTTGTGTCCTCCATCTTTCCCAGCATCAGTGTCTTCTCTTCTCATGAGGTGGCCAAAGTACTGGAGCCTCAGCTTCAGGATCTGTCCTTCCAGTGAGCAGTCAGGGCTGATTTCCTTAAGAATGGATGTGTTTGATCTTCTTGCAGTCCATGGGACTCTCAAGAGTCTTCTCCAGCACCATAATTCAAAAGCATCAATTCTTTGGCGATCAGCCTTCTTGATGGTCCAGCTCTCACTTCCATACATCACTACTGGGAAAACCATGGCTTTAACTATACGGACCTTTGTTGGCAAAGTGACGTCTCTACTTCTCAAGATGCTGTCTAGGCCTGTCATTGCCCTTCTCCCAAGAAGCAGGCATCTTTTAATTTCATGGCTGCTGTCACCATCTGCAGTGATCATGGAGCCCAAGAAAGTAAAATCTTTCACTGCCTCCATTTCTTCCCCTTCTATTTGCCAGGAGGTGATGGGACCAGTGGCCATGATGCTAGGCAGAAGCTAAGATGTTGACTCTACCCTTGATATGGCCCCTTTTTCACCGTCAGGGCAGAGAAAAGGTGACAAGGAGCTTTTTCACCGAGAGCCAGTGTGGTGTAGTGGTTAAGAGCGGTAGTCTCGTAATCTGGGATCCGGGTTCGCGTCTCCGCTCCTCCACATGCAGCTGCTGGGTGACCTTGGGCTAGTCACACTTCTTTGAAGTCTCTCAGCCCCACTCACCTCACAGAGTGTTTGTTGTGGGGGAGGAAGGGAAAGGAGAATGTTAGCCGCTTTGAGACTCCTGAAGGGGAGTGAAAGGCGGGATATCAAATCCAAACTCTTCTCTTCTTCTTCTTCTTTTCTCTTTTACATACTTTGGTTTTTTTTAAAAAAATGGGGGGGGGGGGAATGGATGCTAAAGCCTGAGTGAGAAACAGCTCTGCGTATGATTGTATGCATTTTAAAGAGTGTGTGATCTAGTTTGCTTGCTACGGAAGGCACCACCTGATAGCTTTCAACCAGAGTTATGCAGCCCTTGGTCTATGCACTTCTTGAGTGGCTCACAGAAATTTAAAATCACAACATGGCATAAAAGTGTAAAGGCATATTACGACGATGACAGCACCCCAATGTATTAAAATTACAATACTAGAAATACACCAGAAATACAACAAAAGCCTTCCATACAGAGTGAAGCAACAGGCCAAAGTGCCACAATTTAAGCTATTTTAGTTTACTATCCAATTTTCAGCAGGGGAGGTCATGCATATTCAACGGCCAGTACCTACGGTGAGCTCCATCAGATTTACAACACAATGAAGCAGAGGAACCAAGCTTATAAAGATATCGGGTATTAATAAGCAGATTGCAGTTAAAAAATGATGTTCTTCCCCCTCATTAGGAGACATTCAGGAGCAATGAAAAAGATGCTCATTTCTATGTGCAGTGAGCATTACGGAGAGATTGTTGCTGTTGTTTTTCCATTTCACAATGGAGGCTGCCGTGTCAATTCTCAGTGTGTTCTCTGAAACGGATTTAGTTACTATATAAGCGGTTGTATTTATCGAACTAGAGATAAGCTGAAAAGAGAGAGCTGGATCTCGCATGCATTTCCAACACACCAGAAAGAAGACTTGAGACAGGCAGAATTTTTTGATCAAATAGCTTATATTTCTTAAAATTGTAATAAAACAGAGGACCTGCAAACCCACCAAACTGAATACAGTGGTACCTCAGGTTACAGACACTTCAGGTTACAGATGCTTCAGGTTACAGACTCTGCTAACCCAGAAATAGTACCTCAGGTTAAGAACTTTGCTTCAGGGTGAGAACAGAAATCGTGCTGCAGCAGGAGGCCCCATTAGCTAAAGTGGTGCTTCAGGTTAAGAACAGTTTCAGGTTAAGAACTGACCTCCGGAACGAATTAAGTTCTTAACCCAAGGTACCACTGTACGAACAGAAACAAACCCGTCATCCCCACTCCCACAACACATTTTAAAAGGGCGTCGGATGTCAATCAGCTCAAGGCCTGGTTGAAGAGGAACATTTTTGCCTGGCGCCTAAAGGTGTTTAATGAAGGCATTCCACAAATGGGAAGCCACTGCAGAAAGTAGTCAAGGAAGGTGTGAAGCAAGTCTGGTGAGGGGTGTGTCTTGGGGAGAGTCCTAATAGCCATATAGAAAGAGCTAATGGTCCCCTGGGCCTGTGGCACCCCTAATGTGGCATCTTTGATTGGTCTTATGGGTCCCTGCACAAATGGGGAGCCACTGCAGAAAAGGCCCATCCTCGTATTGTCACCTTCTGGACCTTTTGTGGAGGAGGCACATGAAGAAGGGCTTCAGAGGATGATCTCAGGGTCCGGGTAGGTTCATATGGAAAGAGGCGGTCCTTGAGGTATTGCGGTCCTGAGCTGCTTAAGGCTTTATAGGTCAAAAACCATTGGGTCCTTTAGCCTAAAGGAAAGCTGTTTGAGGAGTATCATGCACACGCCGCATAACTGACCCCTCCGAAGGAGCAATCGGTGGTGGTGAATCAGGCAGGAAAGAGAGAGTCAGGCAAGCAGGAAGGCTGGACTACCTTCTCCTGGAAGATGCCGGCCTTAGCTTTTTCAAGGGGTTTTTTCCCGTCCTGCCTGCCTCTCCTTCCTGCCTGATGCCTTTACACCCACGAATTGCCCCAGGGCAGCAAACTTAACCCATGCTTTAAATATACGGGGTGGGTGTGCACAGCCTCTGAAGTTTTGATGAAAAAGCAAAATAAATGTTAAGAAATGAAGTACTGAGGCATTGGCATTCAGAGCAGCAACGTTCCTTTTGACTTTTTGGAAAGTGTACAGATCCACCGTACATGTTCCGAAACTGCAACATCCGCCGTTGGATTGGCTGAACTTTAAAAGGGGGCTTTCATAATCTTTATTTACCTTCGAGAGACACATTTGATATGGATTGTTTCTTTCTCACGTTCACCTGCCCTTTAAAGATATTACTTGTGATTGATGATTACCGCAAGGAAATGTAAATTCGTCAGATTGGGGGGGAAAGTCAGGTTGACTGCATGAACAGCTGATTAAAACATACGCACACAGCAATATTACCCCTTTCCCAAAATAGGTCGTTCTGTGCCTAGCTGTTAAAGTTAGCACTAAGCTCTCCAGAGAAGCCAGTCTCCTCTCTCCAGCAACTGTCACCTGGCATCAGTCAATACATCCAGGCATAGGCAAACTCAGCCCTCCAGATGTTTTGGGACTACAACTCCCATCATCCCTGACCACTGGTCCTGTTAGCTAGGGATGATGGGAGTTGTAGTCCCAAAACATCTGGAGGGCCGAGTTTGTCTATGCCTGCCAAGCTTTAGCAAAGCAAGAGAAGGGAAGCAGACCACTCCATCAAGCACAACAACTTCTGGCTTTCTCTTGAAACTTGTGCCTGAGTTTGCATATCTCCTCCTTCCACCCCATACATGTTCCTTCTGTGCTGTGTCTTCTTAAGATTGCAAGCCTGATGCAGGCAGGGTCTGTCTGTTTGATCTGTAGGAGCTTTTGGGGGATGGTGGGGTATGAAGAATTGGATTATTATAGAACAGACATAGGTTGGATGGCCATCTGACAGGGATTCTCTAGCTGTGCATCGCAGGGTGTTGTACTAGATGGCCCCTTTTGAGTGCTTTCCAACCCTATAATTCTATGTTTCTAAGACATGCATAAAAAGGTAAAAGTACCCCTGCCCGTACGGGCCAGTCTTGACAGACTCTAGGGTTGTGCGCCCATCTCACTCAAGAGGCCGGGGGCCAGCGCTGCCCGGAGACACTTCCGGGTCACGTGGCCAGCGTGACAAAGCTGCATCTGGCGAGCCAGAGCCGCACACGGAAACGCCGTTTACCTTCCCGCTAGTAAGCGGTCCCTATTTATCTACTTGCACCCGGGGATGCTTTCGAACTGCTAGGTTGGCAGGCGCTGGGACCGAGCGACGGGAGCGCACCCCGCCGCGGGGATTCGAACCGCCGACCTTTCTATCGGCAAGCCCTAGGCACTGAGGCTTTTACCCTCATATATAAGACATGCATATTTTTAAATAAATGTATGTGTGTGTCTCAAAAGAGATCGGCTTGGTGTAACAACACAAAGCACTCGATAGCCATGGAAGAAGTTTTTATCTTTTTACATAAGTGCTCCATGTGGGGTTTAAAAAAACAAATAAACTTTTCCAATATCGGCTTGATTTGAGGAGGGTAGGATGGCTCTGTTGCACATCCAGAGCTACATTCCCTTGGTTATGCACCCAGATTTTATTGCGCTTTCTTGATAAATGGCTCTGGGTGTTACCTTGACAAGAAACACAAATAATAGCCGAGCAGCACTGGAATCACATGCTGCAGCTATTTTCTGCACCGTTTCAGGCTGCAGGTAGTAATAGATTGCTTGTTTTGAGAGTTTTTCTCAGAGTGGGGTGAGGTGGGGGTGGTTATTAAAAAAAACCTTCTCCCTGGCATACTCCCCTCCTCTTTTGTACAGAGTATTGCTGTTTCGTTGGGGAGGGGGGTGTTTCAAGGATGCTTTAAAACATGCTGTGCCAATACAGGGTTGTATCCATTGTTAGTCACTGCAGCCACTTGCTGCGTTGAAAACTGTGCCCGCTCTGCTTTTCAAAAGGATGGTACAGGGGGCATGGTACTTGTTGAATCAATGTCTTGCATTTAGCTATGCATCTATATCTCTCATGTACCTGGTGCACCTTATAACCTGTGCCTTGTCCACATACTGATCTAATTTACACTTTCAAGCCTTTGGCAGGAACTGAGCTGCAAGTTCAAGTTTTTTCTGCAGCAGTGAGGACCAGGATATTTCCCCTCTGACTCCACCCATCATCACCAGCGTAGAATTATAGAGTTGGAAGGGAGAATGAGGGTTATCTAATCTATCCCACAACAGTGCAGAAATCATTCTCCCAATGTGGGGCTTGAACCCACGACTCGGAGACTCTGAGATTAAGAGGCTCATGCTCTGCCAACCTGTTCATGTGGCCCTGGGAAAGTTTCTCAGAAGGGAGGCTGAGAATGCCCTGTTTGGGCATGCTAAACCCCACCCTCCACCCCGTGCAATTATACTGTAATTGCATAAGAGGCAGCAGAGATGAGCAGGCCAATTCTACTGCATATTGACCAACTCACGGCCCTCCATAATTGGGAGGCAAATGTCTGGAGTTGGGGACCTGCTGCACTTGTGTACACACTCTGCATTATCCAGAACCCTGGAAGAACCCTAGGAGAAGAGGCTCCCCCTTTCCAAAGGTATCCCTATTATTCATGGAAGCTGAAAGGGAGAGTAACGGGTTGAGCAGGAGCAGTCCAGTGGTGTGAAGTGGTCTTGTTGCATGCCACCCCAATCTCTGGGCAGTGTGGGATTCCAGGGTTTCCAGACGCTTACCCGGAGTTTGTGTTTCCTTCAGAAATTAGGCACAGCAGAGACTGTGGTGTCTTTATGATATTTTATGTATACAGTGCTTTTTCTTCTAAAAAAAATGTTGAGGGGTACTCTCATTTTCCTACTCATATTGAAATACTGCCCCTCAAGGAGGCCAAACTTTTCACAAAATATTTAGGGGTATGTGTACCCCTGCGTACCCCCAGGAAAAAGCAGTGTGTGTGTGTGTGTGTGTGTGTGTGTGTGTACACATATGTATATACATATACATACACATATCGTGAAGCTGAGGCTCCAGTACTTTGGCCACCTCATGAGAAGAGAAGACTCCCTGGAGAAGACACTGATGCTGGGAAAGATGGAGGGCACAAGGAGAAGTGGGCGACATAGGACGAGATGGTTGGATAGTGTTTTCGAGGTTACCAGCATGAGTTTGACCAAACTGCGGGAGGTAGTGGAAGACAGAGGTGCCTGGCGTGCTCTGGTCCATGGGGTCACGACTAAACAACAACAACAACAACATATATATATATATTATCACCAAGATGGAGGGATTGCAGAGTACCCACATCCTCTGAGGGTCTAGCTCAGGGGTCACCAACCTAAGGCCCATGGGCCAGAAATAGCCCGCGGAGGTTGTTTGACTGGCCCACAAGCCACCTCAGAACCAAGTTGCCAGCTCCTGCGCTGTGCTAAACCGGCACGGCGCAAGGACTCGTTTCTGTGGCACTGGAAATCGCGGGCATGGATGCACACTCACGCACGCACACGCGCATGCGATCTGGCCCACAGAGGGATCTCTGCGGGACTGATCCAGTCCAGGCAAGATAAACCTTGCTGACCCCTCTAGCTTCTCCCCTAAAGCCAGCTTTGGAGTCAAAGGACAGCAAAAAGCCTCTTAGCTTGTCATCCCCAGCTCACATGGAGTTCTGCCCTTCCTTCTCCTTCTGACTGCTAACTGGCCTCAAGGACCTCCCCCTCAGCCTACACCATTCAAAGTTAAAACCCTAAACCTGGCCTTTGTCTGCTACGATTGGCCTTTGCCTCTGCTACCCCCTCAGGGCCAAGGAGGGGGGAGGAGTGCTCCACTCCTCTGCTGGCCGGCAGTATTTGCATTGTCAATCACTCTCAGCAGCCCACTATTCAACTCTCTTAATTTGTTGCTCATGGACCATCTTTTCCCAGGCAATTTCCTGAGCGCAGAAAACTGGTTTGGCCTGTCTTTTTGACATTGCTCAGTTCAGCACCTGGCAGCTACCCTTAATACTCCAAGCATTGATTTATTCCTAAAATTTACTAAATCTAAGAATTTAGGGGCATCTCGCCCCCCCAACTCATAACAGTATGAAGACACTTCCTGTCCTCTTTGTTTTAAAAAGAGAATGGGGAACCTCAAGTCTGTGGGCCAAATACAGAGGTACCTCAGGTTACATACGCTTCAGTTACATACACTTCAGGTTACATACTCCGCTAACCCAGAAATAGTGCTTCAGGTTAAGAACTTTGCTTCAGGATGAGAACAGAAATTGTGCTCCAGCAGCGCGGCAGTAGCAGGAGGCCCCATTAGCTAAAGTGGTGCTTCAGGTTAAGAACAGTTCCAGAACGAATTAAGTACTTAACCCGTGGTACCACTGTATGCACACACAGAGACCCAAACTGCTCTATATAGCCCTCAGGATTCTTCCCCTAGCCATGACCCTCTCTCCAGAACACATTCCTCATCCATCTAGCTCTGTGGCCACTGTCAGTCCTTTTGTTCTCTGGAATATGTCCTTGAAACTTGGCTTGCCAAGGTGGAGGTTGTGTTTCTGTGTGTGACTGGAGTGTAGCCTGCTGGAAGAAAGTCACAGCTCTATCTGTTGCCCTACCCATTTTTTTGCCTCTGGTCTCCCCTATCACTCACATGCAGCCCCTGGAAGATTGGTTTTTTTGGGGGGAAATGTGATCACCAGGCTGAAAAAGGTTCCCTTCTCCTCCTATAGAAGCACCGTAAAATTGTTCAAGAGAGAGAAAGAGGAAACAAATGACAGGGTTATTCTGGCAAAAACCAATCTGGGGCTCCAGCATACATTTAATAATGCATCTAAATTGCACACATTTCAACCGGAAGTCTTACATCATTGCAATGGGAAGACGAGGCTGATGTGCCTTTTAGAAGCTGGTAAACAAGAAAGCACCAAGAGCTAATTGACTGATGATGGCTGCAATTATCCAGACACTCCTGTTGCTCCTCTTAATATCATAAACACTACAGACACCCTCTTTAGGATGAGATGGCTTTGGAGTTTGATTGTTTCCAAATATCTTCTCCCCCGCTGCCCACGTTGCAATTCTGTACCTGAGTGGAACAAGTCGAACAGGAAGCTAATGTAATGTTTACCAGATTTTTTCCAATGAATCCGGGGAAACTTTTTATTGTATAAAGGTGCAAAGCCCTTCTTTTGCAAAGCCCTTCTTTATGTGAAACATAAATGCACAGGGTTTTTTAAAAACAAACTAACTGGGCAATGGCTGCCGGTCCGTGGCTCCCAAGCCTCCCCCAATCTGTCAAAACAAAGGGGGAAGGGGGCAGGAGATTGGGGGAAGCTCCTGAGTCATGGGCAAGCGGTGTGCCATTGCCCAGTTTTTAAAAAACTCTGCGCATTTATGTTTCACGGGGTGCAAAAGAAGGGCTTTGCACCTTGTCTGGCAGAGAAATGGTACGCCTTGTCGTCCCCCCCCCCCCCCGGCAACGGCTGCCCAACCACAACTCCCAAGGCTTCCCCATCAGTCAAAACAAAGGGGGAAGGGGGCAGGAGATCTGTACTGCCAGACATCCCCGGTTCCCCTTTGGCAGTGGCGGTGGCAGCAGCAGTCAGCGGCCCAGAGCCAGCCAGAGCCAACTGCACTACTGGGGCTGCTGCTGCCATGTTTCCTGGGGACAGATTTGCAAATCTGGGGACATTCCAGGGACAGAATTTGTCCAAGGACAGATTTGCAAATCCGGGGATTGTCCCCGGGAACCAGGGACGTCTGGTAACCCTAAGCTAATGAATCCAACAACCCACAGTATTTAACTGGGTTCCTCCTTCTTTGGCTGGTGTTTCCTTCAGATCTTGTAGAGTGAAAAATCTTCACTCAGCACATAGTTAAACTACGGAATTCAGTTCCACAGGTGGGCAGAGTGTCCTGCTTGCAGATTTCCACAAACATTTGGCCAGTCACAATGAGAACAAGATATGGGACAAGTTGATGTAGAGAAGCGGAGGCCTCATTTTACCATATGTGGTGGATGTGCAAAGTAGCTAAGGACTTTGGGGAGATAATTTATAACGAGTTGAAAAAGATAACTTTAAGGTAATAATAAGGTAAGGTAAGGTAATAAATTTAAGGTAACTTTAAAACAAAACAAAAAACAACCCTGAATATTTACTAGGGATGACTGGAGCAGATAGATAGATAGATAGATAGATGATAGATAGATAGATAGATAGATAGATAGATAGATAGATAGATAGATGATAGATAGATAGATAGATGATAGATAGATAGATAGATGATAGATAGATAGATGATAGAGATAGATAGATGATAGATAGATAGATAGATAGATAGATAGATAGATGATAGATAGATAGATAGATGATAGATATAGATAGATAGATAGATGATAGATAGATGATAGAGATAGATAGATGATAGATAGATAGATAGATAGATAGATAGATGATAGATAGATAGATAGATAGATAGATAGATAGATAGATAGATAGATGATAGATAGATAGATAGATGATAGATAGATGATAGATAGATAGATAGATAGATAGATAGATAGATAGATAGACAGATAGATAGATAGATGATAGATAGATAGATAGATGATAGATAGATAGATAGATAGATAGATAGATAGATAGATAGATAGATGATAGATAGATAGATAGATGGCTTTATTTGGTAGTACCTGCCAAAGAGGAATGGCAGCTGAAATTGAATTTGTAGAACTGGCAATGTGTAAAATTAGAGATCAGAAAGAGACTTGTTTTAAAGAAGACTGGAAAATGTTTATAGAATACATAAAAACTCAGTGTGAAAATGTTAGAATGCAAATAGGATTTGAGTAAGAACAGCAGTGCCAGTGAACTTTTTGTTTTTGTTGTGAGATAAGGTGAAGGTATTGAGTAACTATAATATGCAACATAAATTGAAATTCTGAGGGGTGCTATCAAATTGTTTATTTGTTGAAAAAATATAAATAAAGGTATATTTTAAAAAGAAGATATTGGACCAGGTGTGCTATAGGCCTGTTTCAGTAGAGTCTTTCTATGTTCTTACAGAAGTCCTGGGAGGAAGGGAACAAGGAGCCGGAGAATGGATCACCCTGCTAAATGTGTATAGCATGGGTACGCAAATTAAGGCCCGGGGGCTGGATCCGGCCCAATCACCTTCTAAATCCATGGACAGTCCAGGAATCAGCGTGTTTTTACATGAGTAGAATGTGTGCTTTTATTTAAAATGCATCTCTGAGTTATTTGTGGGGCATAGGAATTTGTTCAATTTCTTTCTTTCTTTCAAAATATAGTCCGCCCCGCCCCCCCCCCCCGCCCCCAACGTCTGAGGGACATTGGACTGGCCACCTGCTGAAAAAGTTTCCTGACCCCTGGCGTATAGCATAAGGATTACTTAGGATTATTTAGGATTAAACAGCACATCCTTCTCCTTGCAATAGGCCCTTCCTAAAGGTGGAAGGGGGACGTATCAGTGGAAGAGCATCTGTTTCACATGTAGAAGGTCCCAGATTCAATCCATGGGCTTTCCAGGTGGGGAGCGGGAATGTCTCCTGTCTAAAAAGCTGGAGAGCTGCTATTGGTCAGTATGGAAAATGCTGAGCTAAATGAACCAAAGGTATAAGTTTTAACTCACCTGTGGAGCAGTGGATTCAATCCTGCTGAGGTCTGCAGGGAACGCAATAGGGCTGCCTCTTCTCTTTCTCCACCCAAAGCCCCCACCCCAACAGCACCAAATTGCTCCAGGAGGCCTGACCAAGGGTGATCTAGGACTATTGACAAGCTGGAGCATATGCAGAGGAGGGCGGCCAAGATTATAAAGACTCTGGAAACTAAGCCTTATGGGGAATGGCTGAGGGAGTTGTTGAGATATTTGGACCAAAGGAAGCCCCAGTTGAAGGACTCAGGAGTCAGTATTTACTTCAAGTAGGGCTTTATTCCAGCTGCAGTCTTCCATCATTATACAGCAGTCTTCTTACATCCAGGAATCAGCATTCATTGGAGGGGTTACATTCAGAGAAGAAGCCCATGGGGGGGAGTCAACCATAGCCCTTTATACTAACTGGATACAGACCAATTAGCCAGACCCAACATTCCACTCATGAAGTGTTAACTCCTTAATACCCACAACACAAGTAAGAGTTGGGTATATTTAGCCTGGAGAAGAAAAGAAGGAGAGGTGATCTGATACCCATCTTCAGAGGGTGGGACCCAAACCAATGGATTCAAATGAGAAAAAAGGAGATTCCAACTAAATATAAGGAATAACTTTCTGACAGTAAGAGCTGTTTGACAGTGGAATGGACTGCCTCAGAAGGTAGTGGACTTTCTTCAATGGAGGTTTTTGAGCAGAGGTTGGAAGGCCATCTGTCAAGGATTTTTTAATTATGATTCCTGCATTGCAGGGGATTGGACTTGATGATTTTTGAGGTCCCTTTGACTCTATAATTCTATGAGTCTATGCAGAGCTATTTTTCTATTTTAAAAAGGAGGTGCTGGAACTCACCATGAACACCTACCTTGTTCTCTTATAATGGCAATGGTGTCCACCTGAGAAGTGTCAGAACTGAGTTCTGGCGACTTCTGACTGGGAATATGGGAAGCTAGTTCCCTACAGTTTATCCTTGTCATCAGAAGTGAGTCAGAAATACATCTCTGCTGGCTTTAATAAAGTTTTCGTTAGCCTTTACAAAAATAACAGAACAACCCAAGAGATGGAAGTGAAATGTCATTAAAACAATAAAAGTGGCATTTATCACAGGTGGAGCCCAATGAGTCATGCCACAATAGGAGCAGACCTTTGCCCCCAGGTTCTCCTGAAGGGAGACTCTCCACCAAATTAGTATACAGAAGAAGATTTCTTCAAGCTCAATTAAAAATCAAGCCCTCTCGATCATGAACTATGGACTGATTCAAACTTCAGCAGCCACCAATGACTGTCAGGAGGAATTAAAGAACCTCTTATTGAGGGTGAAAGGGGAGAGCGCAAAATATGGTCTGAAGCTCAACATCAAAAAAACGAAGATCAAGGCCACTGGTCCCAACACCTCCTGGCAAATAGAAGGGGAAGAAATGGAGGCAATGAGAGATTTTACTTTCTTGGGCTCCACGATCACTGCAGATGGAGACAGCAGTCAAGATGGCTGCTTCTTGGGAGAAAAGCAATGACAAACCTAGACAGCATCTTAAAAAGCAGAGACATCACCTTGCCAACAAAGGTCCGTATAGTTAAAGCTATGGTTTTCCCAGTAGTGATGTATGGAAGTGAGAGCTGGACCATAAAGAAGGCTGATCGCCAAAGAATTGATGCTATTGTATTATGGTGCTGGAGGAGACTCTTGAGAGTCCCATGGACTGCAAGAAGATCAAACCTATCTGAAGGAAATCAGCCCTGAGTGCTCACTGGAAGGACAGATCCTGCAGCTGAGGCTCCAATACTTTGGCCACCTCATGAAAAGAGAAGACTTCCTGGAAAAGACCCTGATGTTGGGAAAGAATGAGGGCACAAGGAGAAGGGGACGACAGAGGATGAGATGGTTGGACAGTGTTCTCGAAGTGACGAACATGAGTTTGACCAAGCTGCGGGAGGCAGTGGAAGACAGGAGTGCTTGGCGTGCTCTGGTCCAGGGGGTCACGAAGAGTCAGACATGACTAAATCACTAAACAACAACAACAAATGACTGGAAAGCTGGTGTGCAATGGGTTGTTCCCCATCGAGGGGTGGCAAAACATGAGTTCATGCCACTTCAGCCAAAATCAGGACTCTGCCATGACCTGGTGCTCTCCCATTGGCTTGTGAGGTCAGCTGAGTGCTGTCAGGCCAGTGCTGCCACTAAGAGACATCCATCCTTTACATAACAGCATAGACTGACCAGTGAACAAGGCACTGGAGGTTGGCCACTGGTGGTCTCATTTCAGACAGCTCCACCTCCTCAGTCCCTTACACAGAGGAAGAGGAACCTGTGGCCCTCCTGGCTTAAACCCCCACCATCTCTAACCGTAGGCCATGCTTGTTGGGTCTGGTGGGAAGGCCAAAGTTTCCCCATCCCTGCCTTACACTGATTAAAATGAAGCCACTGGAGATCCTTCTTTGATTAGGATATATTTCCAGGGGGTGGGGAGGGGGGCTGGTTGCGAATCCTCAGGTGCCTTTGATACCTAATGAAAATGAACACGAGACACACCAGGCATGCAGAATAACGCCTCTCTGTGTTAGCAGCTTTTTAAATATTGTTTTCCTCCCGAAACCTCAATTTTCCTGTTAATTATGGCTGAGAGCTTCTGTGCAGATTGATAATGAATGGCGCATTGATTCAGAACCCCCTGTTTAATTTATACTAAGAGGATTCATAAAGTGACGATCTGTTGAAACAGGCAGATAAACTGCCAGGGACGTTTATTTATTTATTTAAAAATGCACACCTACCTTGGATTTAAGGGAGCTCTTTTGCTTTCTATTTGCAAACACTTGCTATTATCTGTTGGTTCCCCCCCCCCCCAGGCATGTTTTTATCTAAACATAATTTACAGCTTAATTAAGTTACGGAGCCTGGTGGAATGATGTGAAGCACAATATTGGGAAGGGGAAAGAAGTAGGCGATGAGTTGAGCACAAACACCACTGCCTCACAAGGAATGAGTCACGTGCCCAAGAGGATGGCATTTGCAAAGATTCCTGAAGATAGAAAAACATTACTCTCATGTACCACAGCAAGACAAGACATCTGGGTTCTTCAAGGCTAAAACTGTTTATCTTCCAACATTTCCGTCTTCAAACATGGGTCATTAGCAGTCATCATAACCAGTGTATACTAAAATTGATAGCAATTTTCCAAGGGGAGGCTCCTTTCAGTTCCAAGCCTTCTAAAGAGAGGCTCAGTTCGGATCTGTATGCTTCCTAGCCAAATCCAAAGTACAGTGGTACCTCGGGTTAAGAACTTAATTCGTTCTGGAGGTCTGTTCTTAACCTGAAACAGTTCTTAACCTGAAGCACCACTTTAGCTAATGGGGCCTCCTGCTGCTGCTGCTGCGCCACCACTGCACGATTTCTGTTCTTATCCTGAAGCAAAGTTCTTAACCCGAGGTAATATTTCTGGGTTAGTGGAGTCTGTAACCTGAAGCGTATGTAACCTGAAGCATATGTTACACAAAGGAAGAACAAGGATATAGTTTGAGTGCCTCAATTGTAGCTTTATAAATCATTTAATGTGTCAACACGAATAGAAGTTATTGGTACTGCAGTTGTTGTATAAGGGATTATTAGTATGACTGGAATGTAATTGAAATTAATAAGATTTTGGAATGCAAAAATAAAGAAAACCATCAAACCATCAATTCTAGTATGTGGGGGGGCCACCTACATTATATAATTCGGTATTTGAATGATTGGTATTAGTAACTATATTATAAGTTGGTGTGTGTTTTCCTGTCAGAGTTGGGCAGAGTAGCCATCCAGATGTGCTGACCAGCCATTGCCCCAGTCCTGCGAGGGGAAAGCCGGTGGGTCTCTTCCGCCAGAGGTGGTTGTTGTTGTTTAGTCATTTAGTCATGTCCGACTCTTTGTGACCCCATGGACCAGAGCATGCCAGGCACTCCCGTCTTCCACTGCCTCCCGCAGTTTGGTCAAACTCATGCTGGTAGCTTTGAGAACACTGTCCAACCATCTTGTCCTCTGTGGTCCCCTTCTCCTTGTGCCCTCCATCTTTCCCAACATCAGGGACTTTTCCAGGGAGTCTTCTCTTCTCATGAGGTGGTCAAAGTATTGGAGCTTCAGCTTCAGGATCTGTCCTTCCAGTGAGCACTCGGGGCTGATTTCCTTCAGAATGGATAGGTTTGATCTTCTTGCAGTCCATGGGCCTCTCAAGAGTCTCCTCCAGCACCATAATTCAAAAGCATCCATTCTTTGGCGATCAGCCTTCTTTATGGTCCAGCTTTCACTTCTAAAACTCTGCTAAGTGTGCCTCATCTTCTGCATTTTCTGTCTTCCTCGCTGAAATCCACAGCTGATGGGGAGGGGCCAGAGACTCTCCTGCTGCTGGCGGTCGCCTTCCTGGCCAAAGGCAGCCAGTGCCTTTGAGGGTCCCCCTCCCACAATGAAATGAGCGCAGCTGGACAGAGAATGTGGGGCTGGAGATGGAGAGTGCTTGAGACTCGAGGGGCTAACAATGGGAGGCTGTGCCAGCAACTCTGGGGGTGTCAGGAATTTTACTTTTTGAAATATGGCATGGCAAGCTTAGATTATCGAGTCAGCCAAAGGAACTGGCTTGGTAAGCTTGCCTTCATACATTCTACTCAAACAGATACAGAATCCCAAGAACTGGAAGGGACTCAGGGAATCATCTAGACTGACAACACACAGAGACCCCTTAAACTCCTAACAGTATTGTCTTCTGCACTGACCAACTCTCCAGAGCAGGGGGTCTTTACCAGGCCTAGCAGGAGAAGACAGGCATTGAGCTTGAGACCTTCTGCATGCAAAGCACATCCTCTGCACCTGCTCTACATTTCTTCCCGATAGCATCTGAAGGACCACCATTGAGGAACGCTACTCTGTAGAGTCTCATCAATTCATAAAGATCTGTTACCTTTTCCTGACATGGCTCTTTTTCACACAACACATTGTGGAGGCAACATCAGAGGCCCATCAGGCAGTACCCCAAGCTCCCACTATAATGAAGCAGTTAATGGTGTCTTAATTGTTCATTCCTTCTAATTTTCTCACCTGTCAGGTGCTTTCAAAGGCAGTATTGTGGCATGGCAGATGAGTAAGCGGGCTTCTTAGATATGATCCCCATGCTTTCACATCTTTCAGTACAATCGTGGATTATATAGTTGGGGGAATTAGTGGATGCTTAGCTTACATTCTCATTGAATACATTGTGCCACAAAGAAGAGGACAAAGAGCTGTAGTGACTCCCCTACAAGGTGACTTCCTCCACCCCGGCTGGGGATTGAACCTAGGACCCTCTGCATCAGGGGTCAGCAAACTTTTTCAGCAGGGAGCCGGTCCACTGTCCCTCAGACCTTGTGGGGGGCCGGACTATATTTTGGAGAGAGAAAAAGAATGAATTCCTATGCCCCACAAATAACCCAGAGATGCATTTTAAAGAAAAGCACACATTCTACTCATAGAAAAACACCAGGCAGGCCCCACAAATCACCCAGAGATGCATTTTAAATACAGTGGTACCTTGGGTTACAGATGCTTCAGGTTACAGATGCTTCAGGTTACAGACTCTGCTAACCCAGAAATAGTATCTCGGGTTAAGAACTTTGCTTCAGGATGAGAACAGAAATTGTGTGGCGGCAGCGTGACGGCAGCGGCAGGCCCCATTAGCTAAAGCGGTACCTCAGGTTAAGAACAGTTTCAGGTTAAGAACGGACCTCTGGAATGAATGAAGCACACATTCTACTCATGTAAAAACACCAGGCAAGCCCCACAAATAACCCAGAGATGCATTTTAAATAAATGAACACATTCTACTCATGTGAAAACACACTGATTCCCGGACTGTCTATGGGCCAGATTTAGAAGGCGATTGGGCCGGATCTGGCCTCCTGGCCTTAGTTTGCCTACCAATGCTCTGCATGCAATAGAGTTGCTCTACCACTCAACTGTGGTCCTTTAGGAATGGGAATTTCAATTTGCATGAAGGGCACCAAAGGCATTCTTGGAGGAAATTGATTTTCTAGATCCATTTCAAGCAGGGGTTAGGCCTGGTTTCGGCACAGAAACTGCTTTGGTTGGCCTGTATTATGACTTCTGTCGGGAGGTGGGGGGCTTTCCCTGCTTGCAGTGGCCTTTGATTGCTACTTCAACCACCAGGTAAGCTTGATTTGATTTTCCCCTCGTTCCTGATATAGACCTTCACTTCCCACTTGTTCACAATGAAAATACTTATTCTGCCCTTGTTCTTAATTTAGATATCCACTCACCCCTTCTTCCTGGTGGTGATTGTGGGGGAACGACTGTGTGGTTTGCCTCAGGTACCAAAATATATTGGGCCAGCCCTGAGCAAGACAGGACAGGACTTATTAATGAACACATGTGAAACTGGTATGAACTAGCAACACAGTGAGCCATCCATTTTTACAAGTCAGAAGTCAGCATTGGAGAATATAATGGGATATAAGATCACATCAGAGTGCAGGCAGACCACGTTACCGAAGTAAAACTCATTAGGAGCTAGAAGACTTCCAACACTCCCTACTGACTAGGAGGATCCAGTGGCCAGCCTGGGTGGCCAGAGTCAATCCAGGGCCTGGAAGTACAGAGGACCTGCCACTGGCGCAAGGGTTCTGCTCTAGGGGTCCACATACAAGGGCAAAATTGTGTAAAGCCAGAAAACCCCCAAATCCACTCACTTCTACCTGTCCAGACCCCTCTGTCTTGCTTACAGGGCTCTGGGAAGGTTAGGAGAGTGTCCCCGGGGCTCTCATGTGACTTTTCCAGAGTCCAGTAAGTGCGGCACTCCCTTCCTTACCAGCCTCTGAGGAGGATGAACAAGGGCTCTGGAGAGCTTACGTGACCTTCCCAGACGATGGTAAACAAGGTGGAGGGCCTAAAAAGCCCTTTCCATCACAGGTTTTCCCCTTCCTTCCTTCCTTCCTTCCTTCCTTGCTTCCTTCCATCCATTCATCTTTCCTTCCTTTATTTGCCATGCACCTAAGGTTGTGATCATGTAAGTAAATTACACCTAAGTTGCAGCCCCCTTGAAGTTCACTGAGAAACTGCCACCTGCAGTTCAGTGGCTCACTATAGGGGACAGCCAAGTAGAAACCTAGTTGCCCCTAATGGATGCTTGGAGGAAGAGTGGGATAAAAAATGTCATGAATATCTTTAAATTATATAGTGATCAAATGTCTAACAGCTTCTCTGAAAATTTAGCATGTTTTCTTCCACTGCTAAGGAGAAGAAAAAGTGGCTGGTCATTTGAGCTCAGATTTGTTTATTTATTTTTTAAGACACTCCTATGGCAAAGCCTGTGAACACTAAGCAAACTTCAGAGTCTTGGAGATTTATGTGCCAGAGTTTATGGCTGTGCCTTGCATGCCTCTTCCTTAACAGGAAGGAAAACCAATACCTTACCATGACATGCCTCGTGAAGAATTGTATTCTGAAAGCATCTCCTTCTTCCCCTCCCCCCAGAGATGATTTGAAAATCTTCACAAGCTTCCTCTGTTGCAATCCTGTCAAGAAATATACGCCACCATATAGAGAGGTGTGACAACAAGGGAAGGCCAGATGAGAAAGTATCACATCAAACCTCTTCATCAAAATGTTGGCAAAATCCAAAGGGCTTTTCAGCAAATAGATATGATGAATCATGAGTGCCCAGCCAACTCTCTGAAATGAAGACTGTTGCGAAATCCTAAGAGCTCCAATAGCAGCTTGATAGTGCCTCTGATGATCTGGAAGGGAAAGAGGTACATGTTTTTCCTCCTGTTTGGAGAAACTCCAGTAAATTCGGTCCAGTAGAATTTCAAAGTGGCTCATTTGTACCAGGGAAAACTCCAGGGGAAATGATCCATCAGGTTGTACCAAGAAAAAGCTGGCTAACCGAAGGGTCTATTGGCTGGTGCCCATGATATCACCAACTCACGTCTCTAGCACCAGTTCCTTGGAGTCATTTTGCAATTCATTTTTATTAATGAACATAAGAAGAGCTATGCAGGATCAGACCAAAGGCTAAGCTAGTCCAACTGTGACTAAGCAGATGCCTATGGGAACTCCACAAGTAAGACATGAGTGCAATAGAAATCTCATGTTTCCCCAACAACTATTATTATTTAGAGACTTACCAGCGCTGATGCTGGAGGTAAGATATGATCATCATGATTCACAGCCATCTGCTTCTGTAGTCAGCTGAGAAGCTCAATAGAGTTTCATGATCAGTGGTGGGCCTGAAGCTAGAACAGTTATGGGAGCCCATTCGCAACCAGCAATGAGGTCTGGGTAACCACCATTATCTTCTACAATGGGGTTGTTCCATGACAGATTGCCTTTAAAAAAATTAACTACTACATCTCAGATCCTGATTAAAATAGTGGTACTGTATTATCTCACATGCCAAAGTCACTGGTGTGAATAAAAAAGTTCCTATGCTTTATAGTTTCTGAGTAACCTTGGCATGCCACCTTTACAACATCTGTGCTACTGACTCTCAAACTTTGGGATTTATTCAATCTGAGTTGTGTGACTCAAATTGGGTCTACTAGACCTACAAAATTTAAGCAGTGTGGACTAAAGTCAGTTGTGGAGGCCCTCTGGGATTATGAGCCCTGAAGGTTAAGCTCCATAAGTTTCATAGTAGATCTGCCTGTGCTCATGATTTATCACTGTACAGTGGTACCTCGGGTTAAGAACTTAATTCGTTCTGGAGGTCTGTTCTTAACCTGAAACTGTTCTTAACCTGAGGTACACTTTAGCTAATGAGGCCTCCCACTGCCGTGCAATTTCTGTTCTCATCCTGAAGTAAAGTTCTTAACCCGAGGTACTATTTCTGGGTTAGCGGAGTCTGTAACCCGAAACTCTGTAACCTGAAGCATCTGTAGCCTGAGGTACCACTGTATAACTGAAGGCTCCCGGACATCAGGATATCCCTGACTGCCTTCCTACCTGCATCCAGTTCAAGGGCTGGCACTGGCTATTAGTCTCCTCCTTCATCTCAGTGTTGCCCTTATAGAGGTCAGCAGGCTGGAGGATGGTGGCAAAACTGAAAGTAGGTGACTCTGCCCGTCATTGATTTGGAGTTGTTACTGGAAAAATCCGAGGGCTCCCTTGGACAAAACAAAGACACCAACCAGGATAACTTGGAGCAAAACAGCAGCCTGTAGGCTTGGCCTTTATTGAACTGTTGCAACAGGGTGTTCCCCTCACTTGCAAGAGAGAGGAAAGACCCAGAAAGATGGTGTGCAAGACCTTATAAAAACTTTTGAAATTCCCATCCTCTAGGTCAAGCCCACCTCCAGAAACATCATGCATACATTACAGAAAGGAGGGGTTGAGGGAGGAGTTGTGGTGGTAACCTGAGTGTCCTGTCACCTGGCTGGTTCCCTTCTACCCCTCCCCATGAGTCATTTTCTGAAGACAAAAGGTAGTCGCAGTTTCCTGCCCCTTGAGGGAAGATCTGATCATTGTCCTTTGTTCCAGTCCATGCTGAATCCACTCCCATATGCAAGTTCTTTGTGATCTTGATTGTCTTCTGTCTGGGATCATCAGGGTTGGCATAGCAACTGGGCAGGGCTCCTGTGGATGTGCTGGTATGGTGAAGGGATTATGGAGCCCTGTATCAAACCTTCCCCATTCTCCTTCATGGAGTAAAATAAAAGTGGAACAGTGCAAATCCGATGTATGGTTGATTTTCTATGAATTTATAACAGAAGTGTAGCGTATGTAGTGTGTGAGTGTGAGTGTGTGTGAAGTTTGTACAAACTGAATGATGGGGGGGTGTTTCCTGCTACAGAGTCCATCTGCCATTGGCTCCCTGCTTTGAGTCTTCCTAGTCTCAATGAGAACCAGCCAGTGGGAAGGTACTTCTTCACACAGCACATAGTTCAACTATGAGAGGCAGTGATGGCCACCGACTTGGCGGCCTTCAAAAGAGGATCTGACAGATTCCTGGAGGCAAATGATATCAAAGGCTACTAGTTATGATGACTGTGCTCTCTGCCTCCATGGTCTGAGGTAGTAATACTTCTGAATGCCAGTTCCTGGAAACCACAGGAGGGGAAAGAGCTCTTGTGCTTAAATCCTGCTTGCAAGGTTTCCTAAAGGCATCTGGGTGGCCATTGTGAGAACGGGATGTTGGACTAGATGAGGCGTTGGCCTGAACCTGCAGGATCTTCTCGTGTCCTTATGTTTCCCATTCCTTGCAGCAGGTTGGACATGGCAATCTGTATTCATAGGATGCATTTGAAGGCAACAAAACTATACAGTTAGTTTTTAAACATTAACTATCGCATTAGATCCAGCAAGTCGATAAAGTGAGAAAAGAAACAAGGGCCTGCTCTCTCCTTCCGATAATGTCCTTGATATTCCCTTTGCGAGTGTATTCTCCCATTCTCTTTACTTTACCTTATCAACCCTGCTTTATAATAGCAAATAAATGCATCTCTCTGAGATTATTGGCATGCCATAAAATAGGGAGCTGAGGGAGGGAGGAAAGCGGTGTCTTGAAATTTGTGGGGTTTCAAATAAATAGGACAATCTCTGCAGTTTCTGCGACTCCTAAAAACAGCTGTGACACTCGTTATCTGCAGCCACATAAACACAGTTTATCAATGCAATTACAGGGAGGAAAAAATATTTCTCTCTCGGCTTTCTCAAGGATATAAAAAAGGCAAACAGACCGAGGAAATTACCTACCGTGGAACCTGGATAGAAGCTGAAAGCATGCCCAGTGGGAGAAACAGGATATTAGTCTGCTGCGCTTAGCGGCAGTGGCTGCCACACATCAGGTGAGGGTGAGAAGATTTCTGCTGCCATATTTCTGCTGCCGTGAAAATATAGGAGGCTGTTTTATAGTGAGTCAGAACTATCTGTCTATCTAGCTCCATATAGTCTACACTGTCTGGCAGCTGCTCTCTGAGATTTCAGACCAGGGTCTCTCCCAACCCCACCTGAAGATGCCAGGAACTCAACCTGGGGTCTTCTGCATGCAAAGCAGATGCTCTACTGCTGAGCCACAGCCCTTCTGCAAGAGACAAAGGGTCAGAAGTTCACGGGCAGTTTGGAAAACTGCTGTAACACCCTTTCCCCCCTGTTCCTCCTCTGAGGAGACCATCAGGCTCCAGGTCTGGGCAGAGCTGACCCCTGACATCTTCCTACCCAGGAGGAACCAATGGCCAGTCTATGCAGAGTCAATTCACAGCTTGACGGTACTTTTCCAAGAATGTGCCACCTGTAATTCCGTGGTCCATCATACGCGGCAGGTGTCCACGGATCCCAGAAGTTGCTGATACCTGATTTTCACTGCTCCTGCCTTCCAGTTTAACTAGGATAACTTCTAACAACATTTCTGCATTTGGCATAGGTGCAGTTAGCCCTAGCATTCAGTTCCTTGTTTGCATTTCTTCACTCCACTACATTACCAATGTATGTGAACATTGATCTGCCGCAATCCATATGTTTTACAGAATATCAATGCTTACATATTTTGAACAATATGTGTTTGTTTGTTTGTTTGTTTGTTTGTTTGTTTGTTTGCTTGCTTGCTTGCTTGCTTGCTTGCGTGTGTGTGTGTGTGTGTGTGTTCCCGTTGCCTGCTCTCCAGTGCCTGTTATGTCACAATATATTCCTTTAAATAAATAAAAACATTCTGATATTCAATTCAAAGTGAAACAGCTTATTTAACAAGCTTGCAGACAGGATTTGGGTACTAGAAACAGCTTTATTAATGTGACACCAAAACTTCAGAAGCTAGTGGCAGTCCTGCGAAGAAGAGCCTTCTGACTTTTATCTGCTTACGTTGACAAGATTGTGTAATGCTCTGCAGGCTTACTCAGATAGTGTAGCCGACTCTAAAAACATCAATACACAAGGAATGCATTTGTTGGACTCTGAAGTCTATCATTTCAAAAGGGGCCCCCCGCTATGCCATTTCTGATGGCTTTATTTGCAAACATGTTCAGTAATCAGCTTACATTGCAGTAGCAATATTATTGCTTAGAAATTCCACCATGCCGAACAGCTGCATTCTTTTATAAGCTTCTCAGAGAAGCAGCCAGCTTTCTTCTTATAGCCCACCACCCTGTGTAGAAAAGAAAAACGAGTAGGCAAGTTGGGGGTGAAGAAGAAACAGGGAAAAGTATGAGGCACACCCAGCAGTGGGCCTGAAAAGGAAGGATACCCGTGAATTTCTTCTTATCTGAATTTGATCCTTCATTCTGGGGTTGCAACATGAACGAGGGTGGTGTGCAAATGGCCCTCTTGAATTTCTCCACCATCAGGATCAACCTCCTCAGGGACAATCCCAATTAGATTTACAAGAAACCATGGTAAAATGGAGAAGAGGTCTTTTGTCAGAAAGCAGAAGACACAAAATGAATCCTACAGATTGTGTTTTGTCACAAGGTGGCACTTTGTCAGCAAGTTACCCCTGGAATAGCAGTGGGATCCTAGTTTGGGCCTACTTTAGGTAAACCTTTGTGTAATCCTTGACGCCTCCCTTTCCATGGAGGCGCAGGTTACAGCAACAGCCAAGAGCGACATTTTTCCACCTTCGCTGCATCAAGCAGTTGGTCCCTTACCTTTCCCGCCCCGCCCTGGCCACAGTGATCCATGCAACGGTCACCTCCAGGCTTGACTACTGTAATTCGCTCTACGTGGGGCTGCCCTTGAAGCTGTCCCAGAAACTCCAGCGGGTGCAGAATGTTGCAGCGAGGCTCCTCACGGGGTCTCTGCCATGGGAGCATATTCACCCAGTGCTTTTCAAGCTGCACTGGCTCCCGGTGGAGTACAGGGTCAGATTTAAGGTGCTGCTTTTGACCTTTAAAGCCCTTCACAGCCTAGGACCCTCGTACCTATGGGACCGCCTCTCCCGATATGCCCCATGGAGAGCCTCAAGGTCCATAAATAGCAACACCCTAGTGGTCCCGGGCCCTAAGGAAGTTAGATTAGCTTCAACCAGAGCCAGGGCCTTTTTAACTCTGGCTCCAGCCTGGTGGAACGCTCTGCCTCATGAGACCAGAGCCCTGCAGGATCTGATTTCTTTCCGCAGGGCCTGTAAGACAGAGTTGTTCCACCTGGCCTTTGGCTTGGAGCCAATTTGATTCCCTCCCTCTCTTTCTTTTTTCTTTTCCTTTCTCCTCCTGGTATGAGGCTACATTTTAATATGTTAATGTTTCAATATTCTAATGTTGTATTTTTAATTTTGTTTTTAAGTTGTAATCATTCAACTTGTTTTTATTATTGCTTGTTAGCTGCCCTGAGCCCGGCCTTGGCTGGGGAGGGCGGGGTATTAATAATAATAATAATAATAATAATAATAATAATAATACATCCATTATATCCAATTTTCATAAATTCAATCCATTGGATCTATTTACTTCTAAAATTACAAGGTTCTTTTTCTACAGCGGGTGACAAAAAGAAAAATCTATTAGAAAAATGTAAAAAGGTAAAGGGACGCCTGACCATTAGGTCCAGTTGCAGATGACTCTAGGGCTGCAGCGCTCATCTCGCTTTACTGGCCGAGGGAGCCAGCGTACAGCTTCTGGGTCATTATGCTCTGGAATAAGCTGCACTTTTTCTGGAAGTGGAATTGCAATCTCCAGTGTTCTTTCTTTATATCTGAGTTTTGTACAAAATCCTTTGGAACAGCAGTTTGCCACAGTATTCAGCTCATAGAGATGGGTGACTCTTATCAACTTCAGTTTCCTGTTTTTCCAATCCTAAATTCACTTCTCCACATTTCCTTTTTTTTTATAATCAACCTCATGAAAATCCATCAGCGTTTGAGTGTGTTGACATTGTTGTTGTTATTAATTGCCTTCTAAACCACCATGTTGAGATGATTTACACAGAAGATAATTAAAAACAATTAAACAAATGCAAAAATCAAACACAAATACATTTAAAACAAGTCTTTGGGGTGCCCATTTTTGCTCGTTTATTCCATTCAGGGTTGGGGCATGTCTTTCCTGCCTAATCACAGCAGAGCAGACACTGACAGGTATTCACCAAGGGTGCCATTCTCCCCACCAACAGGAATTCTCCAATGCAGTGTTGTTCCAAGGCATTGTTAAGAGCATGGGTAGGCAAACTAAGGCCCAGGGGTCAGATCCGGCCCAATAGCCTTCTAAATCCGGCCCGTGGACAGTCCAGGAATCAGCGTGTTTTTAACATGAGTCAAATGTGTCCTTTTATTTAAAATGCATCTCTGGGTTATTTGTGGGGCCTGCCTGGTGTTTTCACATGAGTAGAATGTGTGCTTTTCTTTAAAATGCATCTCTTGGTTATTTATGGGGCATAGGTATTTGTTCTTTTTTTTCTTCAAAATATAGTTCAGCCCCCCACTAGCTCTGAGGGACAGTGGACCAGCCCCCTGCTGAAAAAGTTTGCTGACCCCTGGTTAAGAGGGAAATGGCAAGGGCCAGTGGAGGCAACCAATTCTGTGGTAGCTGCCAAATGCCCTCCCTCCCCAGCCCCCTAACAAAACCCCACTCATAATGCTGTGCGAGAGCATTCCGCATTGCAGGCGGGTACAATCTTGGCTCCCACTGGTGTTTCCTTCACACCAAATAGCAACAGGGAGAGACACATTTTAAAGGGTGCAGAGTGGGTCTCAAAGATCAATGCTCACTCGAAAATGAAAGATTAGCTAACGAAGAAGTCACCAGATGAGTGCAGTTTCAACAAAGGAGGCCCTGGGACAAACAAGGCAATTGTGCGCGAAAATGAATGCAGTCCTGGTTTGGGTTTTTTTATTTTTTAAAAAAGAACTTGTGTACTGTCGCTGAAGACATGATTGTGTTATTTCAAACAGACAGTAGACAATCCATGCACCTGATATATATTCCGGAAGGAATTATATGCTGTTCTGGCAGGGCAATTTGCACGTCATTGGTTTTTATAGCCCTCATTCATGGTGACTACATTGATCCTTGCAGAATGGATTTTCAGCATCCTTCCATCACTGTGCTTGAGCTCTCCAGGATTTCCCCCACTTCCTTATTGTCATGTTTAATTCCACGCTGTCAGGTTTATTTCATCTTAATTGCTGAGAATTTTGGTGCAAACAGCTCCATGGCATCCTTCACGTTGCGGCTATGCAATTTTAAAAATAGATTATTTGCACAGGGACATCAAACAAACAGAGAGAGAGACACACAACCGTATATCAAAATCAACATGGAATACATCTTGCAGGGCAGGGAGTTGCTATGGATATAGCCAGCCAAAAGGAGAGATTCCATGCTGCTTCTCAAGAAAAGTTACAGTGTAAAGATTAGTATGAAGAACACAATAAGAGCCCTGCTGGTTCAGACCAAAGGCCCACTTATCACAGTTTTTTGTTTCCCCCAAGGGCCAACTGGAAACCTGTGGGAATCCCGCAACCAATAGCCCTTCCCCATTGCTGAACTCCAGCAACTGGTATTGCATGGCATATGGCCTCTGAGTCTGAATCTTTCACAGAGCCATCCTATCTCATAACCTGAGAGGACTGAGCCAGGAACCAGGAGCTGTGGGATAAAGTCTGCAGTCAGACGCCAGAAGCAAAGGATACGGGAACAAGACAGAAATCAGAACCATAAGATATATCAACAACAACAATCTTTATTACGGTCCAGAGACCAACAAAACATTACAAATCAATACAGAGTTCATACAGCCTACCTCCAGGTTAATCAAGCACTTTGTTTGGAATATAGGGCTCATTTGTTCTTGCAACCACCGATAAAAACTTTGCCACTGCCAACGTTCTAGCTTTTGTCCGGTCTTCCAGTAGGAACCTGACATAGTGAGCCTCTGACTTTCCCGGGAAAGGCACCAGCAAGGGTAGTATCAGTTCAGCCCTGGCCTGCTCATACTTCGCACAATGTAACAAAATATGATTTATGGAATCGATGTCTTGAGCACACGAGCAAAGTCTGTCCTGGTAGGTAACTCCTCTCAACCTACCATCCAGCACTGCAGAGGGGAAGACATTCAGTCTGGCCTTGGTGAAAAGCCTTCGATAGTTAGGTACTGTCAGGTTTTTGATGTAAGATGTTAACTCAAAGACATACCCATATTGAACTCCTGCTGCCAGTGGACTACAGACTGCGTGTGACCGAGATCGCAAGTCACTGTGTGCATTGTCCCATAATCTTTGCTTTAAAACCTTTTGGGCGCCTTCATAGCCCAGGTAATACAGTTGGGGGGGAGACAGACCAATAGAGGTGGCTTTTTTAGCCATGGTTTTCTGCCATTTGCTGACATATTCCTCATTGGTCAAATGTTGGTACAGACCCTTCCCTAGATTAAACACTGAAGTCCTGAGCCAATGTCTTAGGGCAGCCCACCACGCTCTAGCTGAAATTGGGCATTCACCAGCTTCCAACAGAAGTACGGAGTTGGGGACGCAGTTAGGTACCTGCAGCAGAGATAAGATATATCAAAAGATACAAGAACACGCTACAGCCCTGAAAGATGTTGCTGCTTGAGCAAGGCTCAACAAAAACAGGGATAAGGAGAAATCCTGCGGTGTGGATTTACTCCGCTGCCCACCTCGCTGGGGTGCCACTCCCTGTGGATCTCTCCGGTCAGCAAAAGAAGGAGTCTCCAGCCAAGTTAAAGAAGCAAACAGTGGCCAGTAGACCTGATCTTTATTCGATGCAACAAGATTCAAACACACAAAGAGTAGGAGCCCGAAGCATGGGGTTGCGTGAACTTTTAAGACCTCTCCCCATTTCCCATGATATGTTTTTCAACAACAAAATCAAACCATTGAATTTTGGTGAATATTTGGTTCTATGTGGGATAGTCAGAGGAAACGGTACGGTACAGTACGGTACGGTACATGGAATCTGTTTATTGCTACAGTTTTTCTGAGCCTCTTTGCTGTTGTGTATGCATGGTGTCTGTGTGATAGCCTCATTCCTCAAGTCTTTATAAAGAGTGCAAGCCAGAAGGGCATGTGCCACCGATTCGGTACTGCCATCTCCACACGGACATAACCGTTTTTCACGTGAAATCTGTTGGAATCATCCCTCAAGTAGAGCCAAGGGCAATACATTCAGTCTTACGAGAGTAAAAGCATGTCTGTATTTTAGAATTGCTAGGTTATGCAGATAGGGTGCCAGAGAGTCAAAATAGGAAGGTGGAAAATTGGATGACTAGGTTATATTTATTAAATATAACAACTTGAGGATCTATGAAACAAACTGATTAGTCAGATCCAGCCAATGTAAGCAAATCAAATTAAATATGGGCAAGGTGTTTGTTAATAGATGGGAGTGATTTCAACCCCTGTCACCTGGGCAAGTTAACAGCCTCACACTGTATGCGTGCAACAAGGTTTCCCAAGATTCCTTCCTTGGGTATCAGAGCCCAACAGGTACATGATGGCCCCATTTACCAATGTTCACCCGGAAATGTCCATCAGGGATGCCCACAGGCCAACACTAACTCAAGTCAGTGCTGCATTCTTTCTGGAATATTATGCACAGAATTACATGCCAATTAGCCAAACTGGAGGAAAGGCACTCCAACAGACAAACACGCAACAGTGTAGAGTGGGTGAAAAAGAAAAGGCCCAGAGACAAAACAAAACAACACAACACAACAACACCTACTCAGCCCCTGGAAAACAAATGACTAGCCTGTAGGCCAGGGGTCAGCAAACTTTTTCAGCAGGGGGCTGGTCCACTGTCCCTTAGAACTTGCAGGGGGCCGGACTATATGGGGGAGGGCAGAACGAATTCCTATGCCCCACAAATAACCCAGAGATGCATTTAAAATAAAAGCACACATTCTGCTCATGTAAAAACATGCTGATTCCTGGACAGTCCGCAGGCTGGATTTAGAAGGCGATTGAGCCGGATCTGGCCCCTGGGCCTTAGTTTGCCTATCCATGCTGTAGGCCCACACTGCAAAAAGAGGGGGGGTGCCAGATAAAGAGGAAGGAAGAGAAGAGAGCAGGTTTAAATAATCTGTCACCACCTCTCCCCATTGGGCAAAATCACCTTCAAGCCATAATGTTCTCCCCTAGGGAGATACCATTTACCTCCTGTTCCACCCCACTCTGCTCTGTTCTGCTCCTTCCCTGCCCCCTTTCAGCGAGAAAACTACACCTGTGTCAGTGGTTCCGCAAGTGCTGATTGCATGCTAATGGGGAGGTGCCCATGTTTGTAACTGAGTGATTTTTTGCATGTTGCAAGCCATCTTGAGCATGGTTTTAACTATGGAAATACGGCCTACAAGTAAAATGATGTGTTTATGTATGTATATAATGTACAGTGGTACCTCGGGTTACATACGCTTCAGGTTACATACGCTTCAGGTTACAGACTTTGCTAACCTCGGGTTAAGAACTTTGCTTCAGGATGAGAACAGAAATCATGCTCCAGCAGCACGGCAGCAGCAGGAGGCCCCATTAGCGAAAGTGATGCTTCAGGTTAAGAACAGTTTCAGGTTAAGAACGGACCTCCGGAACGAATTAAGTACTTAACCAGAGGTACCACTGTATTTGGGCATCTTTGTTTCAGTTTTTTAAAAAATGCAAACTGATGCAGAAATGATACGAGACTGAACTTAAATTGGACAAGCTGAAAGAGTGCGATTGATAGATTCACCCATCCCTAAGGGGTTCACCTGTATTTAATGATAGTCAGGGAAGGACCTGTTTCCTTATTTAGACTTTGCATGATCTCACCTTCTTTTCTTTTTTTCAAGCACTTGTCCTAAAAAAGGAAAAAGGAAGGTTCTACCCATATTATAGAATTCTTGGTCTTCGTTCAGGGGACCAGAGGCCTTGTTAAAGACGTTGAACTAAAGAGCTACTAATGAGGAAAATGCTGAGAAGTAATTGAGCAAATTGTTTCTCGATCTGATTTGATAAGAATAGTACTGAGTCCTGCTGTAGTGCATCTTGCATCTTGAAAGAATCCTGTGGCATTAAACTGCACACAAAGTGTACACAAAGCCTACAGTGTGGTGCGTTTTTCCCCCTGCAAGGGCAGCCATTACAGATAGGGGGTGGATTAAAAAAGAACCACTTAATCTCCCAGGGCATTTTGTGGACAATTAGGCAGAAAGCTTTAGGTGTGAGAGAGGTGCCTCTAGGTACAAAACCTGCCAAATTGCAGCCACATCAGTCCAGGGGGTGTTGTGCTATGTGTTAAGTTGTGGGCGAACATATCAGACGACACAGCGATTCTTCCAAAGCAGCTCTTTATTTGTAAGCTGGAACAGAACTAACTGAGGAGCTCAGTCAGCCTGCTTATATAGAGATCCAGAACAATGTAACTCTTGCTATTTTCTAAAACTACCCAATCACTGAATGTCACTTTTCGATCCTTCATTTGCATACAAACTATCCAATCACTGAACGTCACTTTTCGATCCTTCATTTGCATAACTATCTACAGTATCCCCCTGCTGGCCCTGGGTGAGAACTTCAGTACATAACACTATGTACTTTTAGTATTGATTTGAAAGTAAAGGGGATTTGCTTTCCTCCATTTATATACATGCATTGTTTATATTTAGCTATCCCATTCGGAAGCCACCATTATTAGAATCACAGAATCACAGAGCTGGGTCACTAAGGGTAATTTACTCCAACCCCTGCGATGCAGGAATCACAGCTAAAGAATCTCTGATGAGCCATTGTAGAGAAACATGGCAAATCATCTCCTCTGATTGACAGCAAAGCCACTTCCGGACCTGGCCAGGAGGTGGGGTTGCGGGCTTCACGCCCACCCTACATGAGCGGGGGCTGGTTTTCAGCCCTCACGAGAGCAGGGGAATCCCGGCTGCGTCGTCCACCCAGCCAGCCAATCGGGTGGCTGGGGGGGGTCATTGACCACCCGGGCATACCGTATTTTTTGCTCTATAAGACTCACTTTTTCCGTCCTAAAAAGTAAGAGGAAATGTGTATGCGTCTTATGCGCAGCTATCCCAGAAGCCAGAACAGCAAGAGGGATTGCTGCTTTCACTGCACAGCGATCGCTCTTGCTGTTCTGGCTTCTGAGATTCAGAATATTTTTTTTCTTGTTTTCCTCCTCAGAAACTAGGTGCATCTTGTGGTCTGGTGCATGTTATAGAGCAAAAAATACGGTACGTTTCAACTGCGAGGCCCTCTACCGGCTTGATGGCGTGCATCTTTCGGATGCGGGAAATGATATTTGGCTGACTGATATAGCAAAGGGGATAAGGGATTGGTTTCAGGCATGAGAGTATTGGCGGTGAGCGATTGCTTGTGTGGCGGTTAGGCATTAGTAAGAATGGGTTAAGAGGATGTGGGGGGGGGACACCATCACCTCCCCCCAGAGAACAAAGGGTGGTCTGATAAAGGACTCCGGGGGGCGTGGCCCTGTCCGAAGCCTATGGAGGTGTGGGCCTAAGGCATGCCCTCGAGCAGTGACCCGGGGGAGCTCCTAGTTGATGTGCCTCAGCACTCTATGGTGTTAACCCTTCCCGTGTTTCCAGCAAATGGGCTGGAGACGGATAGTTGATAGGACCAATGCCTAAGGCAATGCCTCTCATTCCTGAATTCAATAAAGTTGTGGCCTAATTCACCCATTTAACCTTAATTCTGGTGTCTGGTGTCTTTATTTATCCTTGGTGGGGGCGGGAACTCGCCACGCAATAGTTGTCACTTGGAAATGAAATTACTCATGCCTCTCCCTGAGCCCGGCTTCGGCTGGGGAGGGCGGGATATAAATAAAATTTATTATTATTATTATTATTATTATTATTATTATTATTATTATTATTCTCCCCACAAATTTCCCTTGTGTGTTGTTGCTGTTGTTGCTGTTGTTGATCTACTCTTCATCTGTAGATCTCTGGGCAACTCACAACATAAAAATACAAAACAAAAGCACAAAATACACAATAAAAGCAAGACCCAAAACCCCCCACAAACCAATAAACCTTGCAAAAGTTTTGCATATGAAAAGCTCCACCCATCTCCTACCCCACTCCACACACAACTTGCCATTTCCATTGCAGTTAGGGAGTGAGACATAGTTTTTCTCTGGAGATGCATGCTTTATGTGCACTTTGTGCAGCAGAATTTAATTTTTGCTTTACATCTAAGTCTTTGCGATACGCGATCTGTCCTATTGCACCTCATGGGAGCTCTGCATCACTCACACGGCACAGATCATGTGCACATTTATCAGTCACAGAGTAATAACAGTTCTTTGGGAATCCCACAAAGCCATGTCAAATGAAGCAACACAACAGAGGCAACTTGTTGTGATGTTTCATTGTATGTCACTCATTGCAGAGGAAATGGAGCAAACCAGGAGAGCTGAGCAAAAGGTTTTCAAACTTTTTTGAGTCCATGGCTCCCTTGGCCAACTGCATTCTTTCTGTGGCACCCACAGGAGCCCTGTAATGTCACCTTTTGCCTGCAGAGATGGCAGCCTCTCAGTTTTTCAAACACTCTCCCTTGTGGAGTGTTCCCTCAGCCTCCTCTCCTCTCCCCTCTCTTTGGGAGTCCTCTGGGCAGCTTCAGCTGCCACCTCTGTCTCTGAGCTGCCCCTCTCCTGCCCCAAAGAGAGCTGCCTCCTCACACTGCCACACAGGGACCTGGGAAGAGGATTCCCCGAGTCTTAGTGGTCCAATGGACAATGGTGAACGTGAGGCCAGCACCCAACCTAGGGAGGCAGCAGCGGCAGCAGTGGGCACTGTTGGGTCTGCAAGATGGAAAGGCTTCCCTTCAGCACCAGGCACTCAGATCCCAGGCAGGAAACTACAACTAATCCAGAATGCGGCAGCTAGACTGGTGACTGAGGGCAGCCGCTGAGACCATATAACACCAGTCCTGAAAGACCTACACTGGCTCCCTGTACGTTTCCGAGCACAATTCAAAGTGTTGGTGGTGACCTTTAAAGCCCTAAATGGCCTCGGTCCAGTATACCTGAAGGAGCATCTCCACCCCCATCGTTCTGCCTGGACACTGAGGTCCAGCGCCAAGGGCCTTCTGGCGGTTCCCTCACTGCAAGAAGCAAAGCTACAGGGAACCAGGTGGAGGGCCTTTTCGGTAATGGAGCCCGCCCTGTGGAACGCCCTCCCATCAATTACCCGGCATTTAGAAGACATCTGAAGGCAGCCCTGTTCAGGGAAGTTTTTAATGTGTGACATTTTAATGTATTTTTAATCTTTGTTGGAAGCACCCCAGATGGGAAGCCCAGCCAGATGGGCGGGGTACAAATAATAAATTATTATTATTATTATTATTATTATTATTATTATTATTATTATTGCTGCTGCTGCTGCTGCTGCACACAGTAAGCACATGAAAGACCAGCACAGTGCCTGCCTGCCTGCCTGCCCAACCTCCCACTTGTCTGTCTGTTCCCAACAGCAAGGGCTGGCAGATTGGCTGGGCTCCCTCACCCACGTGCTTGCTTACTCGGAGGCTGCCTCAGTTCCTGGCAACCAGCACCCCCTGGCCAGTCCTAGAGACATCATTTCCCTGCGGAGCTTGTAGCTAGGGCTGCTGCAGCAAACAGCTGTGCAAGCCTTTCATAGGCAGAGACATGAGAGGGCATCAGAAGAGGGAGGGAAAGAGGGGCAGAGCCCAGTGTTGCCCACAGCACCCCTGACCATCATTAAGGCACCCCAGGATGCCATGGCACGCTGGTTGAAAACCACTGGTCTATGTGAAGAATAAGGACCATGGACAGCTCATAGGCAATGCTTATCCATGCACATCTGCACATGAGTTGTTCTGGGAAGAGATGCATTAGAATTAAAAGAACTGGAAGCACATATTCCAGTTCTGGAATTATTTTTCGGAATCTGGTCTAGGAAAAACTACAATTCAGAAGGATCGTAGGGATAGACTGTTGTCAGTTTTGCTTTCATGTTTTCCTATTCTTAATCCCAGTTTGCCACATTTCCACGGCAGCTTGCAATTTTTAAAAAATGTTGTCAGAAAATTTCATAAATATTTTAATGTTCATTTCTCACCATCTACACATTTTTACAAGCAATTTTCTCTAGTATAACACTTTTCTATGTTGTTTGCATGGATATATACTGTATGTATTTTTCTACACACTTCCCCCTCATAAATGGATTTCTGTACACATTTTTGTGAGGGGTTGGAAAACTGCATTGCAAAATTTGGAAAAGTGCACATTTTGAAGGGTACAGTGGTACTTCGGGTTAAGAACTTAACTCGTTCTGGAGGTCCATTCTTAACCTGAAACTGTTCTTAACCTGAAGCACCACTTTTAGCTAATGGGGCCTCCTGCTGCTGCCGCACCGCTGGAGCACGATTTCTGTTCTCATCCTGAAGCAAAGTTCTTAACCCGAGGTACTATTTCTGTAACCTGAAGTGTCTGTAACCTGAAGTGTCTGTAACCCGAGGTACCATTGTTCCTGTGTTTTCGTTTGTGTGTTGTTTTGGGTAGTGGAAATTAGTTAGGTTTGCATGGAGCACTCATGAAGAAAGAATGTGGGGGAAGGCTGCAGGAATTCAGACCACTGGAGAGAAAATTTCTACAGCGAAAGAAAGGGAAATTCCACCCCCCACCAGCATCTCAAAAAGAAGATAAGGAAGCACAACAAAAACCCAGCACCCCACTCTTGAAAAGTTCACCAAAATTTTGCTTCCCATCTTAATAGCTATTGAACACAGTTTCTTTTCTCATTAATTGGCTGGGAGCTGTGGTAGGGAGGGGGGCAAAGCAGGGAAAAACTTCAGCACAGCACTAATCCCAGGCTCTCGATTTAAAAGATATATTTTATACAATTATTAAATTAGATGCCTAACAGCAGCAGGGCTGATAATGGATGGCTTACATTTTCAGGCTGAACCTGTGTTCCCCAATCTGTGTAAGTAACATTAATCAAAGTTCATGTTTTATTGATCTCGTGGAAAGAGTGGAGGGGGGATTAAACATGGAAAGGGCCGGCTGATGTCCTTACACTGTAAAACTTTCATCTCCCTCATGGGGAAAGGATATATTCTTGTGACTGTAAAAAAACCCCAAGAAAAACCATACCAGTAGGATTTTGTTTTTATTTTTTCCTGCAGAATATCATATCCACAATCTCTACTTGCTAGCCTAAGAGCCAATGTGCTAGTGGAGGAAAGAGGTTTAAAATTGTGGAACAGTGGCACTGAACAACAAGTTGTGCTGGTAGAAACTTGGAGTACAATGGATCGCACAGCAATCTTTGGCTGTGTACTTATGTTTTCCCTTGCAACAATGTCCTGCCAGTGCACCAAGTATACTGCTAAGTGTCTTTACATTGGACGCAACCCATTTGTTGTTGTTGTTTAGTCGTTTAGTCGTGTCCAACTCTTCGTGACCCCATGGACCAGAGCACGCCAGGCACTCCTGTCCTCCACTGCCTCCCGCAGTTTGATCAAACTCATGCTGGTAGCTTCAAGAACACCATCCAACCATCTCGTCCTCTGTCGTCCCCTTCTCCTTGTGCCCTCCATCTTTCCCAACATCAGAGTCTTTTCCAGGGAGTCTTCTCTCATGAGGTGGCCAAAGTCTTGGAGCCCCAGCTTCACGATCTGTCCTTCCAGTGAGCACTCAGGGCTGATTTCCTTAAGAATGGATACGTTTGATCTTCTTGCAGTCCATGGAACTCTCAAGAGTCTCCTCCAGCACCATAATTCAAAAGCATCAATTCTTCGGCGATCAGCCTTCTTTATGGTCCAGCTCTCACTTCCATACATTACTACTGGGAAAACCATGGCTTTAACTATACGGACCTTTGTTGGCAAGGCGATGTCTCTGCTTTTTAAGATGCTGTCTAGGTTTGCCATCGCCTTTCTCCCAAGGAGCAGGCGTCTTTTAATTTCATGACTGCTGTCACCATCTGCAGTGATCATGGAGCCCAAGAAAGTAAAAATCTCTTACTGCCTCCATTTCTTCCCCTTCTATTTGCCAGGAGGTGATGGGACCAGTGACCATGATCTTCGTTTTTTTGATGTTGAGCTTCAGACCATATTTTGTGCTCTCCTCTTTCACCCTCAATAAAAGGTTCTTTAATTCCTCCTCACTTTCTGCCATCAAGGTTGTGTCATCTGCATATCTGAGGTTGTTGATATTTCTTCCGGCAATCTTAATTCCGGTTTGGGATTCATCCAGCCCAGCCTTTCACATGATGAATTCTGCATATAAGTTAAATAAGCAGGGAGACAAAATACAGCCTTGCCGTACTCCTTTCCCAATTTTGAACCAATCAATTGTTCCATATCCAGTTCTAACTGTGGCTTCTTGTCCCACATAGAGATTTCTCAGGAGACAGGTGAGGTGATCAGGCGCTCCCATTTCTTTAAGAACTTGCCATAGTTTGCTGTGGTTGACACAGTCAAAGGCTTTTGCATAGTCAATGAAGCAGAAGTAGATGTCTTTCTGGAACTCTCTAGCTTTCTCCATAATCCAGCACAAGTTTGCAATTTGGTCTCTGGTTCCTCTGCCTCTTCTAAATCCAGCTTGCACTTCTGGGAGTTCTCGGTCCACATACTGCTTAAGCCTGCCTTGTAGAATTTTAAGCATAACCTTGCTAGCGTGTGAAATGAGTGCAATTGTGCGGTAGTTGGAGCATTCTTTGGCACTGCCTTTCTTTGGGATTGGGATGTAGACTGATCTTCTCCAATCCTCTGGCCACTGCTGAGTTTTCGAAACCTGCTGACATATTGAGTGTAGCACCTTAACAGCATCATCTTTTAGAATTTTAAATAGTTCAGCTGGAATACCATCACTTCCACTGGCCTTGTTATTTGCAGTGCTTTCTAAGGCCCATTTGACTTCACTCTCCAGGATGTCTGGCTCAAGGACATCCATATCTTTCTGGTATAATTCCTCTGTGTATTCTTGCCACCTTTTCTTGATGTCTTCTGCTTCTGTTAGGTCCTTACCACTTTTGTCCTTTATTATGGTAATCTTTGTACGAAATGTTCCTTTCATACAGTGGTGCCTCGCAAGACAAAAATAATCCGTTCCGCGAGTCTCTTCGTCTAGCGGTTTTTTCGTCTTGCGAAGCAACCCTATTAGCGGCTTAGCGGATTAGCACTATTAGTGGTTTAGCGGCTTAGCGGCTATTAAAGGCTTAGCGGCTAAAAGGCTATTAGCAGCTTAGCGGCTTAGAAAAAGGTTGGGGAGTGAAAAAAATCGCAAGACTCGCAAGACGTTTTCTTCTTGCGAAGCAAGCCCATAGGGAAATTCGTCTTGCGAAGCAACTCAGAAACGGAAAACCCTTTCGTTTAGCAAGTTTTTCGTCTTGCGAGGCATTCGTCTTGCGGGGCACCACTGTATTTCCGATTTTCTTGAACAAATCTCTAGTTCTTCCCATTCTGTTGTTTTCCTCTATTTCTTTGCATTGCTCGTTTAAGAAGGCCTTCTTGTCTCTCCTTGCTATTCTTTGGAAATCTGCATTCAATTTCCTGTATCTTTCACTATCTCCCTCGCATTTTGCTTGCCTTCTCTCTCCCGCTATTTGTAAGGCCTTGTTGGACAGCCACTTTGCTTTCTTGCATTTCTTTTTCATTGGGATGGTTTTAGTTGCTGCCTCCTGTATAATGTTGCGAGCCTCCACCCATAGTTCTTCAGGCACTCTGTCCACCAAATCTAAATCCTTAAACCTGTTCCTCACTTCCACTGTGTATTCATAAGGGATTTGGTTTACATTGTATCTTACCGGCCCAGTGGCTTTTTGCAACCCATAGTAAGCTGAAATTACACGTGGATGCTCACACACAGTGCCGGGTTTACGTATAAGCTAAACAAGCTATAGCTTAGGGCCCCACTCTCTTGGGGGCCCCCAAAAAATTTAAAGGGGGAAAAACTGGATGTACATTTCCAAAATAGAAGATAAAAAATAAATAAAATAAAACCTGCATACAGCAACTGTGTTTTGTGTTGTGTAGGCTCCTATGATGTAAGTAATGGGCCCCGCCTGCTAGCCTGCTCCCCAAAATATCACTGGTTTGCTCATTTCTATATATAGGGTGCCTACATTTTAAGTTAGCGCTTAATAATTATTTCACTATTAATATACTTATTCTTAATTGTATTTCAGTTAACAAAATATGTATTTTATCAAAGTAATTGTTTATGTACAAATGGCTTTAGATACCGATTAGGTCCATAATTTACCAGATGGCATATATTCAACACAAAAAAAAAAACAGTGGCAATTTGTTGTTGACAAAGGATGTCCTCCCTAAAAGAGGGCATGTGTTGCGGTAAGACCTGGAGACTGACCTTCTTGTTGTGGGTGGGTTTATTGGACAGCCACAACACCTGACTGGTAGGTCCCTCATTGCTGGGTTTAATCTGGCCAATGGGGTGCTGTATCAATGGATCAAGGGACCTATAAATACCTATGCATGTGACCCAGAGCTTCCTCTTTTGGCTTGTGCATCGGAACACCCGCCCACCTCTCCCTATATTTAGGGTATTTTGCAATTGATCTTGCTATGCCGTCGTGTGTCGTCTGTCATTGAGACAGGGCACGGCAGGAATTTTCCCCACTTGGCTGATTGGCTGTTGCCATTTGGGTTTCGCCTGCCACGTAGCAAATTATCACAACTTGTAAGGTTGCAGGTAGGCACTGGTTCAGGTGATAGGGGTGGGGGAATGGTCTTGCCATCCCTATGTGAAGGGTATTCCGTTAAAGGAATCCAGGGACTCAACTTGGTTTGGTCAACCCCCAAGAGGGGGTTGTGCCTGTACCTGAGTCCAGTGGAGCATCTGGGTAGTGGACATAGCCTGTACCTGGGCTTTCTACCTACCTCAGGTGTTCACCCTTGGCTGACCTATGATAGAGCTCTGGGTCAGCGCTACCTGCAAGGGTGCAGGGAGCTAGTCGAACCAGAGCCTATGCAACCACTCACTTTCTGTAATAAATAAAGTTGTGGCCTAAATTCTGCCAAAAACCAAACCAAAATTTGAGTCAAGTGTGAATTTATTTAGAGGGGAGGTCTCTGGGTCTGAACATGCAAAGGACAGCTGGATATATAAAGGCCCCATTACCTTCAGTAGCTTAGGGCCTCATCAAACCTAAATCCGGCCCTGCATTCTCTCTCTCTCTCTCTCTCTCTCTCTCTCTCTCTCTCTCTCACACACACACACACACACACACACACACACAACCAGTTTGCCCTTTATTAGGATTGCACAGCAACCACAAGACTCAACTTGTATCTGTAGTGGATTGAAGCTGCCTAAACTATTTTGGCTCCACTTTAGGTCATTAGCTCTAGGCTTTTATAAGGAGTGTAACTTATTATAAGAAAAGCCAGCATTTGGTTGAAGTTGGAGAAAATCCCTCCTTGCTGCAGTGGGGACTGAGGAAGACTTTACTCGGAATTTAGGTAATGCAGACACTCTGCACAATTATTAGAGAAATCAAGGCTGGGACATAACCAGGAGTTATAGGTAAGCCAGGAGCTGGGAACCAGCAGCCATGGGGCAAGCCAGGAGACAGGAGCAAAGAAGAAGTGATGATGCAGGAAGGCAAATCATGTTGCTCAAGGAAGACTCAGCTGGAACAGGAAACCCTTTTATGCTCCTTCCTGCCCACAAGGATCCAATGGCCAGCCTGGGTGGGTGGAGTCAGTCGAGGGCCTGAAGGAACTTGCCTGAAAAGCTGCCAGCTGCATTTCTGGGCTCACCCTATGGAGGAGTTGTGCACAGATCCAGCAGCTCCTGACAATGGCTCGGAAGGAGTGGGCAGGTGGGCTCAGAGAGCAAAGGAGGGAGGCAAGTGATCACCATAGCACTTGGGCCTGAAGTCTCAATCTCAGCTTACTTTTACATGAGAGCAAAATGAGAAAGTGCAGCCAGGTGTGCGAAACTGGCTGTTTCAGCACAATTAAGGTTCACGTTGCTCTTTTTGGATAAAGATGGATGGTGCTCAGACCGTGTCCAAAAATTAGTGGGTGAGCGAACAAAAGCCACCTTAATTGTATTAAGAGTGCATCGTTAGTGTTCTGTTAAGTCCTCGAATTTTGTTTTTGAAAGAATTAATAGCTTTAATGTAGAAATAAATTGCTCCATGCTTCTCCCTTTGTTCTCTTGCTAGGAAGTGCTCCCAGATGTAATTGCAGGAGCTAATTACAACCTTTTGTTAGCGGAAAACATGGCCAAGCTGGAAAAGGCGGGGGAGCAGTCGTATTATAGTTTAAAGCAAGGTGAGCTTCCAATTAAAGTGGGTGATGCCTCCCCCTGTTAATACTTCATGTAGCAGTGGTAGCTATCACCCCTGACCAGCGCTGACCTGGGGAACAGCTGACCCATATCCACCCCCAAATCAGTTCAGGGGCAGGGCTAATGTTAAATTAGTGTTCTTTTAAATTAAAAAAGCCCCCTAACTAAACATATGGTCAGGAGGGAAAATATGCTTGGTTCCCCGGAATGAACTACAAAGAGCAGGAAAGTCAATTCTTCTGGGTGGTGTCTCGCCAGGGTGTTCTCTGTAGGCAACATGCTGGGGACCCAGACCCCTGGAGCCAGCAGGACTGAATCCTCACCAGCCAATGAGCAAAGGATCCTATTCTGCTGGTTGCGTTTAAGCTAGTTGGAAAAATAAAGTAGCGTAACAAGAACGGCTGGAAGTCAAGTCACTTGGTGGGTGTCCGTATGGGGTAGGTGTGTAGGTATGTTAATATGTATAGTATAGGTAGGTATTATATAGAACAATGTAGGTATGTTTTATGTTTTGAAAATTAGATAGTGTGCTGTGTACGTGTATTGTGTAAATGTATATGTATGTGTAAAAGGTAAAGGTAAAGGTACCCCTGCCCGTACGGGCCAGTCTTGACAGACTCTAGGGTTGTGCGCTCATCTCACTCTAGAGGCCAGGAGTTCCAGAATTTGGCGCCCGGGTGCCCCACACCCCTTGCACCCCTGGGTAAAGACAGCCTTGCAACCCTCCTTCAAAACAGCCTTAAGGCAGGGACGGTGAACCTGACACCCTTCAGGCCAGCAGAGATTATGGGAATTGCAATCCAACAGTGGAGGGTATCACATTGCCTGACCTGCACTAGAGATTCAGAGAAGGGGCCGTCCCAGCCCTACCTTGAGATGCAGAGGATAAGACTTTGGACCTTCTGCATGCAGAGCATCTGTGCTCTACGAGCGAGCTACACACTTCTCCAATGGGCATCTGGAGGAGAGCTAGATAACAAAGAATTACATTAATGACCATTGGCTTTTTCCAGGAAAGCAGCAATGAAATCTACCCTAGTTGCAATACACAGAGATTTAAAGCTGAGCGAACGCCACACTTCGTATCGATTTCAATTTGCATTTTAAATAAAGCCAGTGCTCTCTTGAAAGATAGCAGAAAGGAGAGAGCCTTCCCAATCCAAAGTGTAATTTTTCATTAAATTCCAGGAATGCAATACTAAATATTTTTGGCCAGATACTAAATAACATTGACCGTCATGCTTAACAGTGAATTTCTGCCTACCCAAAGCAGAACGAATTGAGATATTTCGCTGCCTGTAAAGTCCCTCATTGAGAAAGTGAGAGAATGCAGCCATTTGACTTGCAGATATTGGAGGGGTCCATGGGAGACAGAGGCCAACCAATAGGAAGGCCAAGACGGAGAAACGTTTCCTTGCTTGGCAGAAGAACAAAAGAACAGAACTCAACATTTATTCATATCTTTTGGTGCTTCTACTGGTTTCACTCTATAAACTATCATATCTAAGCTTAGAGATGGGTGAATCTATCAATTTCAGATACCCATTTTTCTTTAGTTCAGTTTTCCACATTCAACATCAATTTGCAATTTTTTTTAAAGTACTCATGAAAATTCACCAGCATTTTAGTACAAAATTTTCCTAATATACACATTTTCTTGCCATTTTGCCAAATATGCCCATTTTCACAAAGCAATTTTTGGGTGCTGTTTTCACTAGTATATGCATCTTATGCAAACTGTACCCTAGTATATGCATTTACATATTACTTGGCTGAGGGACAGCGTTGCAATATTCAGAGACATGTGACTTTTACAGGATGGCTGTGTTTCTGTTCTCATATTGTTCCAGAAAGTGTGAATTAGGTAAGTTCACCTTCAAATGCAAAATGAATCAAATTTCTCTGACATCTCTATCTAAGCTGCACATCTTACTCCTAAACATTATTTAAGTTTTCTTTTGCTATGTTCAAAAAACCCATTCAAAAATCCATTTAAATATGGAGCACAAATAACAATGCACCAAGATACAATTTATCCCACTTAATAGAAGCATAGAACTGTAGAGCTGCAAGGGACCCCAAAGGATGGATATTTATATATTTTCCAAAGTTAACAAAACAATAAAAGACAAAATACAAAAAGAAAAGAAAATAACACAAAACAAATTGACTTCCCTCTAGTCCCTTCCTTGGTTCCATTATTTATCAATGTACTGCATGTCCATTACTCAGTTTGAAATCTTGTTTAAATTACTTGTTATCTAATTCATAACAAAATTACAAGTATTTTTAAAACCCTGCTAATGTACTGACCTGTGTACAATGCTTCTGTATATATGCAATAAACATCTTCCATTCATTCTGAAATTCACTGTCATCTCTTCCTCTTAGTTTCATTGTCAGTTTTGCCATTTTAGCATATTTCATTAGTTTAACTTGACAATCTTCTTTAGCTGGGACACCTTCTTCTTTCCAATATTGTGCTAATAATGTCCATGCAGCCGTAAATACATAAATAAATTATTTTGTGATTTTGGTAGATCCACTCCTATAATACCTAGTAGGAAAGCTTCTGGGGTTTTTTTTTAACAAAGGTTATTATAAACAACTTCTTCATTTCATTATAAATCATTTCCCAATATTTCTTTATGATTTTACAATCATAATTTTACAATCCCACCACATATGAAAGAATGTCCCTTCCGTAATTTTACATTCCTAACATTTGCTTTCCTTAGATTTAAATATCCAACCACTTTATAAAAACCTCTTATGAAGGAAACTCCACCACCTTCTGAGGTAATCCATTCCACTGTCAAATACAGTGGTACCTTGGGTTACAGATGCTTCAGGTTACAGACGCTTCAGGTTACAGACTCCGCTAACCCAGAAATAGTACCTTGGGTTAAGAACTTTGCTTCAGGATGAGAACAGAAATTGCGTGGTGGTGGCATGGCGGCAGCGGGAGGCCCCATTAGCTAAAGTGGTGCTTCAGGTTAAGAACAGTTTCGGGTTAAGAACGGACCTCCAGAATGAATTAAGTTCTTAACCCGAGGTGCTACTGTAGCTCTTACTATCAGAAAGTTCTTCCTAATGCTTAGTTGGAATCTCCTTTCTTGTAATTTGAATCTACTGGTTCAGATCCAACCCTCTGGAGCAGCAGAAAACAAGCTTGCTCCATCTCCCATTTGATGGCTTTTCAGATATTTGAAGAAGCCTAGTGTGTCACTACTCAGCTTGTTCTTCTCCAAGCTAAACATACGCAGCTCCCTCAAGCATTCCTCATCAGGCTTTGTTTCCAGACACTTTGTTGCCCTTCTCTGCCCACATTCCAGCTTGTCAATATCCTTCTTAAACTGTGGTACCCAGAACTGGACACATGATGGAGATAAGCTTCTTTTTGCTGGTAGTTTGCAGTTAGAAGTTGCCAGCCACCAATCCCTTAAAAGCATGGCCAATAAATCTAAAAATAAAGAAGTTAATTCACCCTTGTGAGTCCCCATAATGGATGGTATATTTAATGGCTTCAGTGAGAAAGAAAATAATAATTTGAGATTAAAGAAGGGACCCGATAAAGGCGGCATTTTTCTTAGCATTAAAAGCTCTGCTCCATGTTAATGAAGATAACCGAGGACAATGGATTGCAAGGCAGGAAATGAAGGCAATTTTTATCGAGATGCCACAGCTGGGAATATCTTATCGCCGTCAGAAAGGTACCTGGGTGCACATGGCGTACAAGCAATTTACTGATTTAATTACAAATGGAGATGGCTTTCAAATTGAAACCAAAAAGCTACGGAGATGTGGAAACTCAAAATCTTCACTTTGAAAAGAAATTAAGTGCATCAGGAAAGATAGAAGTTAACAGGCCTCTGATGTGAGCTGCTTTGAAAAAGGATTATTTGTTTCTTTGGTGAACCAAGTGGTCCATGGGAAACTGCCTTATACCAGCCTATGTTTCTATTTGGCCCAGTATCGTCTAGTAAGACTTTCCAGGGTCTTGGACAGGTGTATTTCCTATAATCAACCACCTGATCCTTTAGGACAGTGGATTCACTCGTAATTAGTTGGTCCACATCGATTCCACCACCATCTTGGCTGCAAATCTTGCAAGACCTGCTCCCTGCCTTGCAAGCCTTTTTCCACCTGGCCTATGAGAGTCCCTCACTGACTGACTGACTTGATTCCAGCTACAAAAGCTGAGGCTGCTGAACAGTCTCTTGGATTGGGGTATTGATTATTGTAAGCCACCTTGAGCATGTTTTCACTATGGAAAGATGGCATACAGATAAAATGTTGTATGCTTGTATGAATCTCTAGACACAGATTCAAGAACTGTGCTTTCTCAGTACTGACAGAAGAGAGAGAGAGAGAGAGAGAGAGAGAGAGAGAGAGAGAGAGAGGTGAGTGTCAGCAATATACTGATGGTTGTTGTTTAGTCGTCTTAGTCGTATTTGACTCTCCATGACCCCATGAACCAAAGCATGCCTTGGAAAATCACTTTCTTCTCAAAGCTTCTCCTTTTTTTATGCCCATGGAGTTTTCTTGGCAAAATGCTGGAGTGGTTTGCCAGTTTCTTCTCCAGGTGGATCACATTTAGTCTAAACTCTCGGCTATGACCTGTCCGTCTTGGGTGGCCCTGCACAGCATAGCTCATAGCTTCTTGGAGTTATTCAAGCCCCTTCGCCACGACAAGGCAGTGATCCATGAAGGGGATACTGATGGAACTTCTCCTCAAATTCCCTGATGACTGCTCCCAGAGGCTTCAAGCAGCTGTTCAATAAAGTGGGTGGGATAGTTAAACCCTGGGGGACCTCACATGACAAAAACCAAAGGCCCAAGCTGAAGTGGCCTAATGCTGTTTTCTATAGACACTTGTCGAGGGAGGAGCAGATCCACCGCAAAACAGTGTCCCTGGATCACAAATCCTCCAGGCTGTCCAGAAAGATGTCATCCATGGTCATTGATTTCAAAAGCCACCCAGAGGTCTCTCTCCCATGAAAGACCATGAATCAGGGTGATCAAGTCTGTTTCTGTCAAGATCTTTCAATATCTGTGGACACAGTCATGGTGAGGCCTCACCAAGGCAGACTAGAGTGGTACTATTACTTCCTTTGACCTGGACACTAGACTTCTGTTGATGCTGCTTCATGGAAACAAATGTTGATATCTTACAATGTAGACAAGAATGTCTCTTGTCTGTATTGATGCCATGGGAATGGTTAATGGATTGTTCTGTGTGTATCAAGCACTTGGCCACATCATAAGACTGCAATAATGGAAACTGATCTAACAGCAATGAAGCACTTCGTGCTCTGGACCAAAGGACCTAACTGTCTTACTTCAATCCATACCCTTGGTTGATTCAAATACTTGCCAGCTGGGAAGGAAGCCTTCTGTAGCACTATGGTGGGCTAAACCCATTCATTCCTCTTTAAATGACAATGGGGTCCTTTGCAATTCATGAACCTAGCTTTATCATGGCTATTAACATCTGAGTAGGACAATCACTGAATGCCACCCATTAACTTCAATGAGTTTACTCTGAGTAGGGCTATCATTGCATATATTCTTGGGAATCTAGCCACTGGATTTTGCTCAATCTCTGTATTGGGCATTATTAGCTGGATGCTGCAAAAGTTATATATAAAGTGATATATAAAAGTGATATTAAAAGTGAGATATAATTTGGGGCCAATTTGTACCATTAACCAGAGAAAAGCAGTCACCTCAAACAGCTTCTTTTTCTGGGTGACATGGAAGGACAGCAGATTGTTATTCATATCATAATTATAATTATATTTTTATCAGCAGAGAGAAAGTGAGGATCATGTACAATTGGCTGTCTCAACCTAGGTTAGCTGAGGCTTTTGGGTTGAGCTTTCTCTATTGAGTCACATGACTCAGTCTGTTACAAAAAGCCTGAGGGTTGTAGGTGGAGAAAAATCCATAACTGGGTCATCAAACCAGGTTGGTGCTGGAAGAAAATTCTTGTTTTCCTGAGAACAAACCACCAGGGTGATTTAAGAGGGGAGTTTTGCATAGAACTCATGAAAGAGACGAAGAAGAGGGTGGGATTTGTGGATCACCTTGTGGACCATGTTTGAGGCTTTTGTGTTTTTACCTCTAACCACATAAATGGATAATATACACACACACACCCCCGCAATAGAGCAAATAGAAGATTTCAGTCATGTAGATACAGTACTGCTGTGTGCAATTCATCATGGGTTATTGAAAGCTGGATATCTCCCCCCATCGGGTGGGGAGCAAAATTGCCCTTGAAAATCAATGAAAAAGTCATTACATTTGTAATTTAGTGCTTTGATGCAGCTACAAACTAGCCTGTTAAAATGATTACTGATAGCAAATAAGAAGCATACGGTGATTACAGCTGGTTGCAGATGTCTCTGCTTTGCTTTGTTGTTTTTAGTTGTAAAGAGTTTTGTTGGGGGGAGTAGGCTACTGGAAATCCATATGCTTTCTGATGAGTAGACCTGGAGAAGAAACCTGTTCCCCCCGCATGCATTTCAGCAAGAAGACCTGACCCCTTTTGTAGTGTGTGTTAGCCAGTGGGGAGGGACACTTCTAGATGCTCAGACTCCCTTGCCTCACAGGCCCTCAATGTGAGCTGTTATCTGCAAAGGAAGATTTAGCTCCATGTAAGAATGATGCTCTCACTTCCATACATCAGTACTGGCGGGTGGTGTGTACAAAGGGCAGGGAAGTGTATGGAAGTGAGAGCCGGACCATAAAGAAGGCTGATCGCCAAAGAATTGATGCTTTTGAGTTATGGTGCTGGAGGAGACTATTGAGAGGCCCATGGACTGCAAGAAGATCAAACCTCTCCATTCTTAAGGAAATCAGCCCTGAGTGCTCACTGGAAGGACAGATCGTGAAGCCGAGGCTCCAATACTTTGGCTACCTCATGAGAAGAGAAGACTCCCTGGAAAAGACCCTGATGCTGGGAAAGATTGAGGGCATAAGGAGAAGGGGACGACAGAGGATGAGATGGTTGGGCAGTGTTCTTGAAGCTACAAACATGAGTCTGACCAAACTGCGGGAGGCAGTGGAAGACAGGAGTGCCTGGCGTGCTCTGGTCCATGGGGTCACGAAGAGTCGGACACGACTAAACAACAACAACAAGACTGACGCAGCTCTAGTTGCTCAGCCCCTTATTTTTGTCCTCAGAGATGCTGAGAGGGTTTGCCACCCAGAGGGGACACCAAGAAGACATCAAGAATGATGGCAAAAGTTGCCTGAACAAAGCTTTACAAATTTGACTATATGTGCAAATCTCCTTTTTTATTATGTATTTATTATCTATCTAGAAAATCTATAAACAGCTTGATTACTTTTTATTTTTAAAAAATGGAAAGAGCTATACAAATAAAGTTACAGATTTTAAAATGGCAAAGATCCACAAACACCATTATGAAAAATGAAGATCCATTAAAAACAAAGATATCAAAAACAAAATATAGGTAACTGCAGTATTTTTTTCTGGGGGGTGGGGGTATACAGGGGTATACATACCCCTAAACATTTTGGGAATCTAAGTTTGGCCTCATTGAGGGGCAGTATTTCAATATGAGTAGGAAAATGAGAGTACCCCTAATTTTTTTTTGGGGGGGGGGGAGCACTGGGTAACTGAATCATGTGTCTGGATAGACTCACTGAAACAAAAAACCTTTCCGGCAGCTGTGCCTGCCTAATGTTGATAGGACAGAGTTTCAATGCGCAGGTGTCACACCTGCAGAACTCAGTTTTGAATGTGATCATATTAAGCACATCTTTTGTAAACCCCATTGAAAGCTGCTTGGGGCTATAAAGAGGGATATAAGTTAGGGTCGCATTTCAACTGCATGATTCAGTTTGGACCTCAGTTTGGCCCATTAAAAACAGCCCATTTGGGTCCAAAGTGCTTTGCAGGATGGCTGTTTTCATTAGGGGCATGCATCTGAATCCGCTCCAACATCAGTGGTCTAGCTAGCCGCCTGGGTGCCTGGTGTGGGGGCATGTCCTGTAGCCGGGAGCGGGGTGATCCGTGTCCATGGGGGCAGAGCGAGCCTCTCCGACGCTTGGAGCCTCTCTGTCACCTCCACCTCAGCTGTAGGGTGGGTGAGGGAGAGGCAGTAGGCAGATACAAGTCCCACACTGCCATTTCAGGCTGTGCGGAACCTGCAGGCACCTAATCCACCACGTCACTCCTAAAAAGTTTCATGAGCCCATATACATATATATATATCTATATAAACAAACCTCATTTTGTCACACACACCCGTCAGTGATGACACCCAGGGTGGGCTACACCCCCTTCCACTGTCCAACGTGTGTATGTATATGCATACACACACACACACACACACACACACACACACACACAAGAAAATCAGTTGGGCTCATATTTTAATATGGCGTTGTTGTTGTTGTTGTTGTTTAGTCGTTTAGTCATGTCTGACTCTTTGTGACCCCATGGACCAGAGCATGCCAGGCACTCCTGTCTTCCACTGCCTCCCGCAGTCTGGTCAAAATCATGCTGGTAGTTTCAAGAACACTGTCCAACCATCTCGTCCTCTGCCGTCCCCTTCTCCTTGTGCCCTCCATCTTTCCCAACATCAGGGTCTTTTCCAGGGAGTCTTCTCTTCTCATGACGTGGCCAAAGTATTGGAGCCTCACCTTCAGGATCTGTCCTTCCAGTGAGCACTCAGGGCTGATTTCCTTAAGAATGGATAGGTTTGATCTTCTTGCAGTCCAGGGGACTCTCAAGAGGCTGATCCAGCACCATAATTTCAAAAGCATCAATTCTTTGGCGATCAGCCTCCTTTATGGTCCAGCTTTCACTTCCATACATCACTACTGGGAAAACCATAGCTTGAACTATACAGGCCTTTGTCAGCAAGGTGGTGTCTCTAATTCACACAGTTCAAAGTGTAGTGCTCTCTTGGAATTCTCACTTGGCATTGCCACTTTTTGTGCTGCAGCTTACCAACAGGTGGGTACAAGAAATGCATTGAGTCAGGAAAAAATGTTTTCCATAATGTATATATTAGGCAAAATATTCTAGGAGAAATTTTCATGAGAATTTTTTTTTTTAAATTGCAAGCAGATTTTAGGACCCTGCAGAACTGAACTTAAGATCAGAAACTGGAGAAACAGAGAGAATCCAAATTTGGCCGATCCATCCATTTCTCTGCAGCCCACAGAGAATGAGAGCCGCTATTGTTATTAACGTAATTTCTAAGAGCGCTTGCCATCAAACTTAAAAGTTAATCTCTCAGCAAAATTGAAAAACTTTTATCTAATTAATTATAGAGCCAAAACATGAAAATTGAAAGAGTGCTAAGGGTAAACATTATTTTTATATACATATAAAACACTGCCTCCCTCCAGTCTTCAAGGAAAAATCCAATTAACAGCCCTATTAGCTCTATTTTGCATAGCTAATTACATCCGACTCTAGACAAAACATCTAATCACCAGTTTATTCACTCTGAGTGGCTTGTAACATGATGAGGAATATTTCAGAAGAATGTAGATCAAGGGTTTAGAAATACATTTAAACATTACATAAAATGCAAATCCATCTTTTTAAATCAGCAATGAAGGCCAGACTGAGCTGGAGAGGGGGGGGGTGTTGAGAGAGAGAGAAGATGCTTTGAGAAATGTATCTTGCATCTGTTACCATCCGATCTCAGCCTGTTTTATACCTGCTGTGAGTAAGGTCCCGGGTCCTTCTGCAGAAAAAGGGCGGATGAATGCACTCCGGGAATCTTGATGGCGTTCCCCGCTCACACAGCAGCAAGACAATGGGTGCTATTTTTCTTTCTGACTTTGCAAATGCAAAATGAATTTTCCAGCAAAAGGCTGCATAAGAATTTCCTGGAGTCGCATTACAGTAAACTAATGTTGGGATTTTGTATTGCTACTGTCAGGTTAAAGGAAGAAAGAAAGCTACCTAAATGCGTGTGGAGCAGAAGACTAATGCTTTTCATCTCCTTGTTTTGCTGCAAAGCTATTGCAATCCTGTGCGTTCCTGCTTATTTTGTTGGACAAATGAAATCATCTAGAACAGGCATGGGGGAGCCTTTGGTCCTCCAGATGTTACTGAAGTTTAGCAACGTCTGGGGGGCCATAGATTCTCCACACCTGTTCTACAAAGTTTCTGTCCCCTCAAGTCTGAATTCTGTTCAGGGTAGGACACCAGCTGTGGTGGGTTGTTCGAAACAGCTCAAATATAAAGGCCTCTGGCATGACACATCCACCCTCCCTTTCTCCAAATAATGTGTGCATATGCATTGGTGGATATAAAGACAAGGCAAGCTGGAGTCAGCAGTTACTTATTACTTGCTTTACTGATTACTGAGCTGGAGAACTGAGTTGCATTAAGTGAGTAGTTCTCTCTGAATATTTGGATCTCTACAATTTAACCACTACAGTGTGGTGTAGTGCTTAAGAGTGGTAGCCTTGTAATCTGGTGAATCGGGTTCGATTCCCTGCTCCTCCACATTTAGCTGACCGTGGGCTAGTCACACTTCTTTGAAGTCTCTCAGCCCCACTCTCCTCACAGAGTGTTTGTTGTGGAGGAGGAAGGGAAAGGAGATTGTTAGCCGCTTTGAGACTTCTTCCGGTAGTGATAAACCGGATATCAAATCCAAATTCTTCTTCTTCTTCTTCTCTAACTGTACTTAGTAGAATAGTTTGTGATGCACCAACATCTCTTAAATTTATGTATATAGTGTGTTTGACTTGTCAAACACTTTACACTGAACTGTGTGGGCAAAGGGTCTTCTTAACCATCAACTCTGGAGAGGCTGACAACTGAAGAGCAAGCGGGCTCTGTTGCTCTACTGGACTACTCTGCTAGAGTGGTGCACGCTCTGCAGATCCCACTGGTCAAGGTGTGAGATCCTAACACAATCAAGCAATCCAATTCCTTCTGTTCTATGTTCTTGTCCCATTCCCCCTCCCGCCCCTGACCAATGCCACCAAATTGTCACCGCAGGACTCATGACAGTAATTTTCTCCTTTTTGTGTGATTCTGCAGATTGTGATCCCCTTCGGTCATCTTTCTCCAAAGCTAAAAAACCTCAGCTGCTTAAGCTTCCCTTAAAGGTTACCATCCATCCTTGTCAGGGTTTTCCCCCAACTCAGTTAGCATTTCGAGCCACGTGTTCCCCAAGCAACATTTCAAAGCTGTGCTCTTGCAGCTTTACAGCCTGACTCGAGGCCCCTATAACTCTGACTGCATTCCTTTGGCCATTTGTATGGTGGATGTGTGGCCAATGACATGCTTGACATACACACATGGTCAGATGAAACCTTCTAGCTGCACAGTGTCCTGGCACAATACTCTTGGGAGTGGCTCTTTTTAAAGAAGTGAATTGGGACAACTGTTTTATTGAAATATTTGAGGAACAGATTGCAAAAGGCAGTGGGTTCCTAATTTATTTAAGTAAAATGTATATACAGCAGTAAAAGCCTTGTAAGTGGGAGGCAATAAATATTTTAAAAATTCAATAAAAACAGTTTAAAACATTTTAAATAATTAAAATTCACATGAAAAGATATTAAAACCTATCCACATCTGCATGTCTGGATACGCTTGTCTGAACAAAACTGTTTTAAGCAGGAAAAGAGCACCGTGGAGGCAGCTGCCTGATGTCAATAAGCAGGGAGTTCCAATGTGTATGTGCTGCCACACCTAAAGATCAACGTATTGCAATCCAATGAGTACTGTGTGGTATGTGTAACAGGGTCAGTTCCATTGATCAAAGCCAGGGGTTGGCAAGGTTTACTGGCCATGGGCTGGATCACTCCTATGGAGATCGTCTGTGGGCCATACTGGCACAGCGCGACGCCGAAAATTGCGTCTGCGCATGTCCGTGGCGCCAGAAATTGCTTCTGCACATGCCCAGATGCCAGAAATCGCATCTGTGCAGAAGCGATTTTTGGTGTCTGAACGTGTGCAGACGTGATTTCCAGTATCTGTGCATGCGCAGAGGCAATTTGCAGCACGAGTTTAGCGCAGTGCACGGGGGACTTGCCGAGCGTGTGGCTCGGTTCAGGAGTGGCTCGTGGGCCAGTAAAACGGTCTTCATGGGCTGCATCTGGCCCATGGGCTGTACGTTGCAAACCCCTGATCAAAGCAGTCAAGTTAAGGTGATCCAGAAAGTAAACTGGTCCCAAGCCTTTAAGGGCTTTACATACCAGTAGTGACGCATTGCACTTGGTTTGGTAACAAATCAGATCTCTGAGCAGAGGTGTTATACACTGACAGAGTCTCACTCATGTCAGCAATTGTGCTTCAGCATTCTGCAGTAACTGCAGTTTTCATTTCAAGTACCATTACTAGCTCAAGTGAAAAAGGAATACAGTGGTACCTCGGGTTACATACGCTTCAAGTTACAGACTCCGCTAACCCAGAAATAGTACCTTGGGTTAATAACTTTGCTTCAGGATGAGAACAGAAATTGTGCTGCGGCGGCACAGTAGCAGCAGGAGGCCCCATTAGCTAAAGTGGTGCTTCAGGTTAAAAACAGTTTCAGGTTAAGAACAGACCTCCAGAACGAATTAAGTACTTAACCCGAGGTAGCACTGTACTTAGTGGTAGAGCATCTCTCTTTCATGCAGAACATCCCAGGTTCAGTCCCCAACATCTCCAGGTAGGGATGGACAAGACTCCAGCCTGAAACCCCTAGAGAGCCTCTGCTAGAAAGCACAGGCAATACTGAGCCAGCTAAAGCAATGGTCTAACTCAGTACAAGGCAGCTTCCTAGGTTCCTATGGGTGTGGAACAGCAAGAAGCAGGTAGCTAAAGATTGCAAACTGCAAAGACAGGCTCAGTAGGAAAGACTGTGGTGCTGGAACTCAGAGTTTCAAAGATGATCATGGCAGTTCAAGCAGAAGGTTGAGCCTTTGCCCCTTCCTGGTTCTCAGCCAGGCCCTCATCCTAAGCAGGCTTACCTGTGACTATAAGCAATGATTCTTCAACATCAACTTCGTTGGACTGGTCATGTTGTGCGGATGCCTGATCATCGTCTTCCAAAGCAACTACTCTATTCCAAACTTAAAAATGGAAAGTGCAATGCTGGTGGTCAACAAAAGAGGTTCAAAGGTGCTCTCAAGGGAAATCTTTAAAATGTAGTATAAACACTGACAACTGGGAAACACTGGCCTGTGAATGCTCCAACTGGAGAACAGCCTTTACCAAAGGTGTCATGGACTTTGAAGACGCTCGAACTCAGAACGCAAGGAAGGCACGTTTGGCAAACCCTCACCATGATCAACTCCCTCCAGAAACCTATGCCCCCACTGTGGAAGGATGTATGGATCCAGAATTGGCCTCCACAGTCACTTACGGACTCACTGTTAAAACTGTTTTCATGGAAGGCAATCTTACTTGGCTATGAGTGATTGCCAAAGAAGAAGACTCTTCTTCACACACCAACCCCTCTGTTTCTGCAGCCCTGAGGGTGACAAGGGACAGCCACATAACAGGTGCATAGAAACCTCCAAGCTGGTGACCAGAACATCTGAATGTGATGTCTTCCAAGGGTCTCAGGCAGTGTGGGAGGGTCTTCTGGGGAATCTTGCTTCCCTAGCCCCTTCTCCGGTGAGACTCCATGCTCTGTGTCACAGAAGGACCAAACTCTGACAACTCCTAAGGAAGATGGTTGTAATTTTAGCAGCGCATCAGCCATTTTCCTATGCCCAGGAGCTCCAGTAAGTCCTAATTGCCTTTTACAACTTCGAATCTCAGCCTGCTTCAAGTTGCACGAAGGTAAACATTTTGTTTGCTGCTAAACAGAAGGGGGAGTTGAACTTCATGCATCACCACATCAAATTAACTGGAGGCAAGCCATGAATTATACAGATAGTTTGTAATTCATTTTCTTCACATTGTACAGCTAATTAAGGGCTATATTTTTCCCGGTGAACTCCATAATTACACTGACTTATGCTAACCAAGCATTTCATTCCTGGCCAATCACAAGCTCCAGATCAGAGTTAAAAGTTAATGGAACTCCATGGGTTCTGACAGTAGCTTGAACTGTAAAATTAATGACCAAGGCCGCCAGGTTATTGGGGATCCAAGACGTATACTTTTCTTGTTGGAAATAAATAAGCTTCTATGTAAGGCAACCTGCCCATGTAAGGCTGGGAAGGGAAAGCACTATGGGTGCCTCTAGACCAGGTATGGCAAACCTTTGACTCTCCAGATGTCACTGAACTACAACTTCCATCAGCCCTAGCAAGCATGGCCTATAGCCAGCAATGATGTGAACCATATCTAGGAGGGCAAAGATTCCGTGCACCTGTTCTAGACTGTCAGGGTTGTGGCCAACTAAGTACAACTCATAGCAAACCCACTGAAATTAATGAACCTTAGCTATGTCCATTAATTTCAATGAGGCTTTGTTGTTGTTCATTCGTTTAGTCGTGTCCCATTCTTTGTGACCCCATGGACCAGAGCACGCCAGGCACTTCTGTCTTCCACTGCCTCCCGCAGTTTGGTCAAACTCATGCTGGTAGCCTCGAGAACAATATCCAACCATCTTGTCCTCTGTCGTCCCCTTCTCCTTGTGCCCTCCATCTTTCCCAACATCAGGGTCTTTTCCAAGGAGTCTTCTCTTCTCATGAGGTGGCCAAAGTATTGGAGTCTCAGCTTCAGGATCTGCCCTTCCAGTGAGCACTCAGGGCTGATTTCCTTAAGAATGGATAGGTTTGATCTTCTTGCAGTCCGTGGGACTCTCAAGAGTCTCCTCCAGCACCATAATTCAATGAGGCTACTCTGAGTATAATAAACATTGGATACAACCCACCAAATTTTGCGGGAGCAATTCAAGAACGTTCCAAAACTTTAGCTGTAGCTGGTGAACCAGATGGAGCTGGAAATAGGCACCAGGATTTGTCCCCAAGCTATCAGAACATAAGAGTTTGGCTGGATCAGACCAATTGACAATCTAGTACTCTGTTTCCTACAGTGACCAATCAGATGCCTCTGGGAAAACTGAAAGCTGGGCAAGAGACCTCTCTCTTTTTGTTTCTTCCCACGGTTAGTATTCAGTACCAAACCCCCAGTCAATAGAATGGAGGTGAAATCTCTGACTTGTTAAAGTTGGGAAATGGAAAGATAAGCAAGGGAGTGCTGTTCATTAAGACAGAGAAAAGCATAATTTATGCATACTTATGTTGTTACTTATGTTGTAGAGGCGGGTTGGTGTTCTTTTTCTCTTTTTCAATTATCTTGTCATCAGTATTATGGATGCACATTATAGGTTAGCAAAGAACTAACCCATCCTTCTCTTGACACTGATCCCTGCCACCGCTATTCCAAGTGAGTGATATTATTGCAAGAGTACAAATGATCACTCCCCCCCCCTTTTTTTAAATGAACTGAATACTTATTGCTTATTTAGATCCCCTTTCAACGTAAATCATGGGGAGAAAGTAATCGAATTGCAGGAAACAAGCCAGTTGAGAGTGTTAAATGTGCCCCTTTATATGGAAGTCTATTTAGAGTTCAGGACAATTCTCTCTCCCTTTACTGCCATGCTGCTAACCCCCCCCATCAGACGCTACTCATTCTCCAATACATTATTTAAACAATAGGATTCAATTGCACCCTCTCTTACTCTTTCCACTGGTACAGCAAATTGGGTACATATGCAATCGTTTTCAGCTCAAACCCTTTTATTTAATGTTTGTGAGCTATACATTCGATTGTTGGTTGTGGAAAGATGAACCTCTGTCCAGGAGTAGGTCTAGATTCTTTTTTCTGGGGCACAGTCTGCTTTTCTCTCAACCAATGAAGGCTGGTCCATTAGCATGAATGGGGAACTGCCCCACCAACTTCAATCTGCCCTTTGCCTGCCACCACCTACCCTGACTTACATCCAGTCCGTGACAGACAGAGTCAACTAATTCTAGTCCTCCTCCCAGGCCCAAGTCTGTAACTTGGGCCTGGGAGGAGGGCTAGAATTACAGTGGTACCTCGGGTTAATAACTTAATTCATTCTGGAGGTCCATTCTTAACCTGAAACTGTTCTTAACCTGAAGCACCACTTTAGGGCCTCCCGCTGCCACCATGCGATTTCTGTTCTCATCCTGAAGCAAAGTTCTTAACCCAAGGTACTATTTCTGGGTTAGCGGAGTCTGTAACCTGAAGCGTCTGTAACCTGAAGTGTCTGTAACCTGAGGTACCACTGTAGTTGGCTCTGTCTGTCATTGGGCCTGGCTCCCCCTATTGTTGACCTCTCTGCCTTCCATCTTGGCTCTCGTTCTAATAATGGGGGACCGAGGCTGATCTCAGTCTAACGTACCTCAATGGTTTGTTTTGGAGATTTAAATGAGAGGAGGAGAACCACGTACACCTTATTGAGTTTCTTGGAGAAGGTGGAATGCAGTGTGTGTGTGTGTGTGTGTGTGTGTGTGTGTGTGTGTGTAGAAGCAGCAAACCCAATTCAGTTTTGCTGAAGGCAAGATTCAAACTGGGGACCCTGGAGCCCATGCACTCCGGCATCAAAACTCAACAGCTCTTTCTGCAAATTTACAATCTTTCATCATCATTATTATTAAGCAAGCCTGAGGACTTGGCTGATGAAGGCACATTTTTACATTTCGCTACTTAAAAGCACTTGCAGCCACAACCAGGCGCCGTTTCCAATGGATCTAAGTGAAAAGGCTAAATCCAACTCACAGCATATTCTGAGTGCCTAATTGTTCATGGTACGGCACTGTAGCTCCTTCATACAGGAAGGTTAACTTCATAGGCACTTGCTTTTTTAAAAAATGCAAAAGAGGGCCTTTGAAATCCTTTGCTCCTTTTCACATGAGAAAGGGCACAAGCCATTCATTCAGCTTTTGTTGTCTCTAATTCAAGGGAATGAGGTCTCACCTTTGGACATCACAGCAGCCACTGGAGTTCTGATTAATGCCTTTGTCACCCACACCCATTGATTAGTGCAGTTCAGCTTCTCTGTCTCCCTAAGGCAAAGCAAACACTCTGAGGATGGTCTCTGTTGGAAGAGCTTACAGCCTTTAGAGCAATTAATGCTTTAAACAGTAGACTTCAACCTTTTCAGTTCCATGCAGCCCAACTTCAGCACTGAAGCGCAGCTTTTACAGGCCAGCCTTCTGCCAACACACTCAAAGCAGTTCACTTTGCAAAGCAGCAACAACTGAAAACTTAACAGAGGCAACACAAAAGTGGAAAGGAAAGAGGGGGGGAGCACATTTAAGATACAGTTCAATGGCTACAGGAAGCAGTTCTAGGAGGAGAGGAACCAAATAGAAGTAGCTGATGGAGTGGTCCTTCCTGCAGACTCACCTCTTCCTTCAAGGGAGCAATGTAGAATGACTGCTGATAGAGACAGATCTGGGGTAGGAGGTGCCAAACATCTCAGCTGAGTCAAAGGAGGGGGCCTGCTATGCCTCCACTTGGACGAATCTTCTTCAGGGGGTGACCTGGAGCTGCCTGAGACAAGCATCACAAAGAAGGAGCCTGTGTCAAGGGACTATGAGGTAGGGTTACCAGATGTCCCCATTTCCCGGGGACAGTCCCCAGATTTGCGAATAAGTCCCCAGACAAATTCCATCCCTGGAATGTCCCCGGATTTCATCTAATGCCCCCGGGAAACTCAGCAGTGGCAGTCTGCAGCCCAGAGCAGTTGGCTCTGGCTGGCTTTAGGAGCTGCTTGGAAGCCCCCATATGATGGTGATGAAGGGGCTCTAAGATGCAGCTTCTGGGCTGCCTCCACCTCCCCTGACCCCAGCAACTAAGCTGTGAAGGGAGGCTTCATGCTGCCTGTCGGAGCAGCCTCCCAACTCCTACTTGCATGCAAGCAGGAGCGGGGCAGGGATCTCTCGGCTGTGAAGGGAGGCATTTATCCAGCCAGGGATCTGGGAGACATCAGGTTTATCCGGAATGTGTGGCTCTGGAGAACATATATTCAAGCAGAGAAACACCCCCCCCCCCCGTTTTGCTGCTGTCACAAGGGAGAGCAATGACAACCTCTCTGTGTATGGCCAATGCCTCCCCTCAAGACCCCTTTAACAGGGAACCCTGAGATCACCACTGCAAGGGGGGCGTGGGTCACCGCTTCAGGCTCCCCATTTAAGAAGATAGACTAAAGGATTCCGTCCAAGGCCTGAAACTGCCAAAGTTGTGACGTTTTGCTACAGGAAAGGCAAAAGCTGCCAATGCAGGAAAATTCCTTTCCAGCCCTTCAACAGCGACCATGACATAGCAGCACCTGCGTACCTGTGGAGAAAAGGTTAACCTGCAAAAGAAGGCTTAACTGAGGGAGGGCAAGGTGGGAGATGCTCTGGAGTCAACTGATACTTCGCAGGTAAGATTCACCTGTTGTGTGGGCAGGGCGGTCCCTCCCCCTACCTTGCCAATCCCCTGGCAACGCCTCCTCAGGTGGGATTGGGTGATTGGCTGAGGTAGGCAGAGACCCCCCAGGTAGGCAGAGAACCCCATACTACCGGGAGCTGCACTGGGATCTGGGGGGGGGGCTGTGCACGACCACGTAAAAGGCGCCCCCCATTTGATGTGGGGAGCGGTCATTGTGAAAACTTCAATAAATCCCGCCCCCCAGAAAAAGCTGTTTTCTTCCTTGCTTCCAATAAGAAAGCCCTTGTAGGAGGCAAGGAGTATTAGCTGACTTGCTCTGACTTATTGGAACAAAGATATTTCCTTAGTTAGTCTTTGTGCATTTCCCCACTTTCGGTGGTGGAACACAGATCTTCAGAGGTCACTAGATCAAGACCTACTTTGAGGTTGGATCTTGACAACTTCTTCCAGCCAGAGCATCAACTTCCATCTCTGATTGTATAAAGATGGTCAATCACGGCTGGTAAGATCAAGAGCTTTCAGTCTCATTTCTTCCTATTTCACTGCTGGTACGTGATAATGCCAGCAAAAACAGAACTGATTGTATCTGCCTTGTGACATTTCTGGAAAGACACATGGTGACCCAAGCAAGTCTATGGTGGAAATCACCTTGAGTTCTTTCCTTAGGTAGACAGGGATTGAGAATAACTACAGATTCTTGACAATGTCACGATGTTCTCAGGCTGATCTGAGTTCCTGAATGTCTCATTTTAGAAGCTAAACATCACTCAATGGCAGGGGACCAGCATACCCAAGGGCAGAGGAGTACCTAGGGGTTGGACAGCTTGGCCCCCACCAAGGGTACTGTCCTGGGGAGGGGTGTAAAATTCAAGCCTCTCTCATCGCCTTGGTGGGGGAATCCAGACACTGGTGTGGGCCATCACAGCACGCCTGCAAAGCCCCTTCCCCAGTTGGCTGAGGCTGGTGGTTAGTTTGTGCAGCAGGGATCCCTGTGAGGCTGCTTCACCCTCCATCCTAGCACCCTCCACTCCCCCTGCTTGCCCTGAGAGCAGCCTTTCAGCAGATGGGGTGGCTGAGAAACATCAGACAAGGCTCTTAATTTACCACAGCTGAGTCGCTTTCCCCTGGTTTCTTTCCCACCTTGATCAATTTTCAGTGTGGGTGCCACTGCATATTTACCCCAGAGAGCAAGGGCCATTGATTTCAGTGGGGCTTGTTGTTGTTGTTGTAGTTTAGTCGTTTAGTCGTGTCCGACTCTTCGTGACCCCATGGACCATAGCACACCAGGCACTTCTGTCCTCCACTGCCTCCCGCAGTTTGATCAAACTTATGCTGGTAGCTTCAAGAACACCATCCAACCATCTCATCCTCTGTCGTCCCCTTCTCCTTGTGCCCTCCATCTTTCCCAACATCAGGGTCTTTTCCAGGGAGTCTTCTCTTCTCATGAGGTGGCCAAAGTATTGGAGCCTCAGCTTCACGATCTGTCCTTCCAGTGAGTACTCAGGGCTAATTTCCTTAAGAATGGATGCATTTGATCTTCTTGCAGTCCATGGGACTCTCAAGAGTCTCCTCCAGCACCATAATTCAAAAGCATCAATTCTTCAGCGATCAGCCTTCTTTATGGTCTAGCTCTCACTTCCATACATCACTACTGGGAAAACCATAGCTTTTACTATACGGACCTTTGTTGGCAAGGTGATGACTCTACTTTTTAAGATGCTGTCTAGGTTTGTCATTGCTTTTCTCCCAAGAAGCAGGCGTCTTTTAATTTCGTGACTGCTGTCACCATCTGCAGTGATCATGGAGCCCAAGAAAGTAAAATTTCTTACTGCCTCCATTTCTTCCCCTTCTATTTGCCAGGAGGTGATGGGACTAGTGGCCATGATCTTTGTTTTTTTGATGTTGAGCTTCAGACCATATTTTGTGTTTTCCTCTTTCACCCTCAACAAAAGGTTCTTTAATTCCTCCTCACTTTCTGCCATCAAGGTTGTGTCATCTGCATATCTGAGGTTGTTGATATTTCTTCTGGCAATCTTAATTCCGGCTTCGGATTCATCCAGCCCAGCCTTTCGCATGATGAATTCTACATATAAGTTAAATAAGCAGGGAGACAATATACAGCCTTGCCATACTCCTTTCCCAATTTTGAACCAATCAGTTGTTCCATATCCAGTTCTAACTGTAGCTTCTTGTCCCACATAGAGATTTCTCAGGAGACAGATGAGGTGATCAGGCACTCCCATTTCTTTAAGAACTTGCCATAGTTTGCTGTGGTCGACACAGTCAAAAGCTTTTGCATAGTCAATGAAGCAGAAGTAGATGTCTTTCTGGAACTGTCTAGCTTTCTCCATAACCCAGCGCATGTTTGCAATTTGGTCTCTGGTTCCTCTGCCTCTTCTAAATCCAGCTTGCACTTCTGGGAGTTCTCGGTCCACATACTGCTTGAGCCTTCCTTGTAGAATTTTAAGCATAACCTTGCTAGCGTGTGAAATGAGTGCAATTGTGCGGTAGTTGGAGCATTCTTTGGCACTGCCCTTCTTTGGGATTGGGATGTAGACTGATCTTCTCCAATCCTCTGGCCACTGCTGAGTTTTCCAAACTTGCTGGCATATTGAGTGTAGCACCTTAACAGCATCATCTTTTAGAATTTTAAATAGTTCAGCTGGAATACCATCACTTCCACTGGCCTTGTTATTTGCAGTGCTTTCTAAGGCCCATTTGACTTCACTCTCCAGGATGTCTGGCTCAAGGTCAGCAGCCACACTACCTGGGGTGTATGAGACATCCATATCTTTCTGGTATAATTCCTCTGTGTATTCTTGCCACCTCTTCTTGATGTCTTCTGCTTCTGTTAGGTCCTTTCCACTTTTGTCCTTTATTATGGTAATCTTTGTACGAAATGTTCCTTTCATATTTCCGATTTTCTTGAACAGATCTCTGGTTCTTCCCATTCTGTTGTTTTCCTCTATTTCTTTGCATTGCTCGTTTAAGAAGGCCTTCTTGTCTCTCCTTGCTATTTTTTGGAAATCTGCATTCAATTTCCTGTATCTTTCACTATCTCCTTCGCATTTTGCTTGCCTTCTCTCCCCCGCTATTTGTAAGGCCTCATTGGACAGCCACTTTACTTTCTTGCATTTCTTTTTCATTGGGATGGTTTTAGTTGCTGCCTCCTGTATAATGTTGCGAGCCTCCACCCATAGTTCTTCAGGCACTCTGTCCACCAAATCTAAATCCTTAAACCTGTTCCTCACTTCCACTGTGTATTCATAAGGGATTTGGTTTAGATTGTATCTTACCGGCCCAGTGGTTTTTCCTACTTTTTTCAGTTTAAGCTTGAATTTTGGTATAAGAAGCTGATGATCTGAGCCACAGTCGGCTCCAGGTCTTGTTTTTGCTGACTGTATAGAGCAGAGAATATAATCAATCTGATTTCGATGTTGCCCATCTGGTGATGTCCATGTATAGAGTCGTCTCTTGTGTTGTTGGAAAAGTGTGTTTGTGATGATCAGCTTGTTCTTTTGACAGAACTCTATTAGCCTTTGCCCTGCTTCGTTTTGATCTCCAAGGCTAAACTTGCCAGTTGTTCCTTTTATCTCTTGATTCCTTACTTTAGCATTCCAATCCCCTATTATGAGCAGAACATCCTTCTTTGGTGTCACTTCTATAAGGTCTTGTAAGTCTTCATAGAATTGGTCAATTTCAGTTTCTTGAGCACCAGTAGTTGGTGCATAAACCTGGATTACTGTGATGTTAAAAGGTCTGCCTTGGATTCGTATCGAGATCATTCTATCATTTTTGAGATTGCATCCCAGTACAGCTTTCGCCACTCTTTTGTTAACTGAGGGCCACTCCATTTCTTTTACGGGTTTCTTGCCCACAGTAGTAGATATGATAGTCATCCGAACTGAATTCACCCATTCCCGTCCATTTTAGTTCACTGATGCCCAGGATGTCAATATTTATTCTTGCCATCTCATTTTTGACCACATCCAACTTACCCAGGTTCATGGTTCTTACATTCCAGGTTCCTATGCAATATTTTTCTTTACAGCATTGGACTTTCCTTTCGCTTCCATGCATATCCGCAACTGAGCGTCCTTTCGGCTTTGGCCCAGCCGCTTCATCAGCTCTGGATCTACTTGTACTTGCCCTCCGCTCTTCCCCAGTAGCATGTTGGACACCTTCCGACCTGAGGGGCTCATCTTCCAGTGTCATAACTTTTATATGTCAGTGGGACTTACTTCTGAGTAAAGTTAACCTCGGGGTGCAAGCTCGAAGTTAGTGCCTTTCTGCTGGCGCCTTGTCGGAAGTAACAAAACTACAAGCAAGGTATTGTCAGAAGTTCCTGCCTCTGGTTTACCAGATTTAGGCTGCAGTCCTGTGTACCCGTTTTCCCGTGAGTAAGCCCCATTTAACTTGACAGGATTTACTTTTGAGTAGACATTTATAGGATTGTGTTGTTAAATGCCCTGTTGAAGAGTCATTTGTGAAGACTGAATTATGTCATATTTTTTTGAAGTTGGGGAGAGGGTCGCCAATACAGCTCTTTGCCAAGGGCACAACGGAGCCTAAACATGCTGCTGCCCAAGAGATCACCTTTCATATCAGACCATCCTGGAATGTTAAGTACATCACTTAATCCATTACCTAAATCTGGCTGCCTATATGCTGCAGAGACAAATGGTGCTTGTATTGACATACAAAGCCCTATAGAGCGTTGGAACTAGATAGCTGATGGAAGGCCTGTAGTCGGATAGACCTGTCTGTATGTAAGTGGATGATGCCCTCTTGATTGTGCCAAAACTGCCTCAAATTTATGTGCTGCAACACAGGAAAGGGAATTCTCAGTGCAGATGCCCCAATTATGGAATCCACTCCCTTCTCAAATACGGTTGGCATCAGTGTTCTTCCACCTTGGTTCTCCATAGTTCTAGTTACAGTTAGGTAGTGGTGCTGGTCTGCCGTAGTCGAAACAAAATAAAACTTATGTTCAGGGATGATGGGAACTGTATCCCAACAATACCTGGAGAACCAAAATAAAAAAAAATCCTTCCAGTAGCACCTTAGAGACCAACTTTGTTACTGGTATGAGCTTTCGTGTGCAATCATGAAATAACAAATTTAGTTGGTCTCTAAGGTGCTACTGGAGGGACGTGGGAGGCGCTCTGCGTTAAACCACAGAGCCTAGGACTTGCCGATCAGAAGGTTGGCGGTTCGAATCCCCGCAACGGGTTGAGCTCCCATTGCTCGGTCCCTGCTCCTGCCAACCTAGCAGTTCGAAAGCATGTCAAAGTGCAAGTAGATAAATAGGTACTGCTCCAGTGGGAAGGTAAACGGCGTTTCCGTGCGCTGCTCTGGTTCGCCAGAAGCGGCTTAGTCATGCTGGCCACATGACCCGGAAGCTGTACGCTGGCTCCCTCGGCCAATAAAGCGAGATGAGCGCCCCAACCCCAAAGTCGGTCACGACTGGACCTAATGGTCAGGGGTCCCTTTACCTGAAGGTGCTACTGGAAGGATTTTTTTTATCTTGGTTCTCCAGGTATCGTTGGGATACAGTTCCCATCATCCCTGACCATAGATCCAGCTGTCTGAAGATGATGGGAGGTTGTAGTTCAATAACGCCTGGGGACCCAAGGTTGAAGAACACTGTTTTAGCTTGGGGTGTGCCTTCTTATCCAGTCTGTTTCCACCTCTCTCTGTCTTTCTCTCTCCAAACTCTCCTTGTCCCATTGGAAATACATTGTTATTCACCTCAGTTAATTCCTCCCACCCATTATTTCTGCTGACTGCTCCTCATTACTCAGCATCTCGTAGAGAGCATGATTGCCTGTCACAACTGCTCACTTGAGAAGCCTTGCAGCCTTCTCCTTAATTTGTTCCACCAAGTCTGGGGGGGGGGGGGAAGAAAGAGGAATGGTGCTGAGGTCTCTTCTTTGACGTGGCATCTCTTGTTGCTCCATGACACCAGGTGCTAAGATTAAGTCAAGCTGTGCTTTATGCTTTCAGAAGAAGGGATGTCAGCTGCCATCTCTGTCAGATGCTCTTTGGGTAGCAGGCTAATTTACATCTTCAGAGGGTTAAAAGCATAAAAAGTCAAACTTTTTTTAAAGAGAGAGAGAGAGAGAGGTGCTGAGAGAGAGAGAGAGGCTCTGATGGCATTTTGCAGGCTCCCTTTAAGAATTGGGCATGTTCCCATGTGCCTTGCAGGATAGAGACTTTCCAGAACTCAAAAGAAGGTGAGAGTGTGTCCTGGAGGACAAGTTGCCAAACTTTTTGTATGCCAGTGGGCAGACTTAGAATTTTGAGAAAGTGTATGCGTGCTCCCAGTATGTTTCTCAGTACAATTCGAAGTGTTGATGCTAACTTTGGCCCAGTACACCTAAAGGAGCGCCTCCACCCCCATCATTCAGACTGGACACTGAGGTCCAGTGCTGAGGGCGTTCTGACGGTTCCCTCACTGCGAGAAGTGAGATTACAGGGACCAGGCAGAGGGCCTTCTTGGTAGTGGTGCCTGCCCCTCCCATCAAATGTCAAGGTAATAAACAACTATCTGTCTTTTAGAATACATCTGAAGGCAGTCCATTTTATTTTGTTTTGTTTTGTTTTGTTATTTGGGCATGGGGCATGACAAAATGGCCACCACAACTAAAGGAGCCAGAAAAAGATACAAGACCACAAAATGCTGGTTGGGGGAGTGGGGGCAGGGAGTGCCTACATCAGTCACTACCATGCATACTTATAGAGAGATGTTCTTTTCACTTCTCTTCTATCCAGAACAAAAGTGAGGTCAGATGTCCAATACTAGCATCCAGTGGGATGTGGCTGTGTTTAAGGGGGCATGCTCAATATAGGAGAGAGTAAAAGTAATGGTAAAGGGACCCCTGACCATTAGGTCCAGTCGTGGCCAACTCTGGGGTTGCGGCACTCATCTCGCTTGCGGCGTAGCATGACTAAGCCAGAGCAGCGCATGGAAACACCGTTTACCTTTCCACCGGAGTGGTACCTATTTATCTACTTGCACTTGATGTGCTTTTGAACTGCTAGGTGGGCAGGAGCAGGGACCGAGCAATGGGAGCTCACCCCGTTGTGGGGATTCGAACCGCCGACCTTCTGATCAGCAAGTCCTAGGCTCTGTGGTTTAACCCACCTGCGCACCCGTGTCACCATAGGAGAGAGTAAGTCAGTGTAAACAGGAATTCCGTGGGAAGAGCAAACAGTTTCCCTTGTGTGATGCGTTTGTATGTTATTTTTTTACTAAAATGTGTGCATTTCCCACTCATTGCACACGTTGTTTGGCTGGAGAACTGCATCACAAAATTCAGAGAAGCGTGAATTTTGAAGGAGATCTGTGTTTTGGTTTGCGTATTGGTCGTTGGGAGATTCAGGACAGGTAAAAGAAAGGATGCAGTGCCTAGTCCAATAATAGAACTCAGTCCCACCAGAGGCAGCGATGACCATCCACTTGGATGGCTTCAAAAAAGGATTAGACAAATTCATGGGTGACAAGGCTATCAACAGCTACTAGCCAAGATAGTTGTGTTCTACCTCAATTGTGCCTCTGAATACCAGTTGTTGGGATTCACAAATGGGTAGAGTGCTCTTGTGCTCGTGTCCAGCTTGCAAGCTTCCAACAGGTTCTGCCTGGACACTGAGGTCCAGCACCAAGGCCGTTCTGCAGTTCCCTCACTGCAAGAAGCCAAGTTACAGGGAACCAGGCAGAGGGCCTTCTCAGTAGTGGCGACCTCCCTGTGGAACGTCCTCCCACTAGATGTCAAAGAGAAAAACAACTACCAGACTTTTAGAAGACATCTGAAGGCAGCCCTGTTTAGGGAAGCTTTTAATGTTTGGTGCATTATTGTACTTTAATATTTTGTTGGAAGCCGCCCAGAGTGGCTGGGGAAGCCCAGCCAGATGGGCGGGGTATAAATAAATTATTATTATTATTATTATTATTATTATTATTATTATTATTATTATTATTATTATTATTATCTGGTTGACTGATGTGAGAACAGGATGCTGGACTAGATGGGTCATTGGCCTGAGCCAGTAGGCTCTGCTTATATTCTTACCATTTGAAACTGAGAATTAGGTTGGCTCACATTAAGTACAAACTGAACAAATTTCTCCCCCATTTCTCCCAGTGGTTCCTTGCCATTATGGCTACATTTCATCCAGAATCATCAACAATCTGCCTCTGAATGCCAGTGATTGAGAAATATGAATGGGAAGAGCACTATTGCCTTCACTCTTTTAAAATTACTATTACTTTTTTCTTCCTTGATTTAGCAAAGAAAAGGAAGGAGGGTTGTTGTTGTTACAGAAAGAAAATAAATCAAGAAAAATAAATAATATTAGAATAGTACTAATACCAACTGAAAAACAACCCACCATCAGTTCATATTCTGAATGCTGCAAACGTCAGTACATGTGTCTTTAGTTAAACACATAACTTGATATAATTCCTTCAGATATCCAAACAGACATCCATACAAAATTGACAGGGCTGTGAGGTCCTCAGACCATTTCATAATGGATGGTGAATATTTACCCCTCAAATCTTGAAACAGAAGTGTCTTAGCAAATTAGGGTTCACAGAGTCTACTTTGGTTGCCCTGCAGTTAATCCCCATGCTATGAAAATGTAATGTACAAGTACATGAACATGTGCAAATATCAAGGATTTCACCAATACAAAATCGACGTGAATAACAACTCCACACCAAAGGGAGTATCTCACTGGACAAGCCCACATCATATGCCTCAGTGGGGCATTCTCACCTTTACACCTCCAACAGTACCTTCCGATGCAAACACTGTGGTCTTGCCTGCATGCTGGTTTGTGGGCTTATTCAGCCCTGACACTGAGGTCCAGCGCCGAGGGCGTTCTGGCGGTTCCCTCATTGCAAGAAGCGAAGTTACAGGGAACCAGGCAGAGGGCCTTCTCGGTAGTGGCACCCGCCCTGTGGAACGCCCTCCCAGCAGATGTCAAGGAAATAAGCAACTATCTTACTTTTAAAAGACATTTGAAGGAAGCCTTGTTTAAGGAAGTTTTTAATGTTTGATGTTTTATTGTGTTTTTAATATTCTGTTGGGAGCCACCCAGAGTGGCTGGGGAAACCCAGCCAGATAGACAGGGTATAAATAATAATAAAAATCATCATCATCATTGAAATCTGGGTGGCCACTGTGAAAACATAGTGCTGAACAAGTTGAGCCTTTGCTGTCATCCAGCATAGCCCTCCTCATGTTCTGAGGAGGAACAGTACTCCAAGTCTAACAACACCAACACCAATACCAAAACAAAACCTCTCAATATTTTACTCAGGAAATAGAAGTTTATCATAGCAATGAATGCAAACTTTATTATTCCAGAGTTTGGGTTTTCATATTGTTTCTGGGAATGCAAATTAGATTGGTCTGCATTAAAACAAGAATTTCCCTCCCATCCCTAGCAAAGAATGCCGTCTTAATTGTATTAGCAGTTTGGTGGTATGCACAAGGGGCAGCTATTCCTCTGCTGCGCTACCTTCAACCCATGGAAAAGGCTATCATTTGCAAGACTCTTCTCAAATAAGGGGGGGGGAGTGGTATGTTTCTCTCACACCCATGGGTGCGGAGAAGGCAACTGAAATTGCCTGCATCGCTGGGTCCCTTTCGGGTGGAAGCACAGGCTGTCAAACAGTTGAGCGACTTCTGGAACGTCTGCCCACGATCGTGTTTGCTGGAAGCAGACAGGCAAAGTGGTTGTCGTGATGACCTTTCTGTGCTGGAATCTGACAGACATTTTCTCCCCGATTGAGATAATCCTTTGGAACGGCTGAACTGCCAGCGCATCTTTAACTAGCTTCTGCCGAGCGTTATCAGGTATCTGCACCTTTTGCTCAGACTAATAGTTTGAAAACAAAGAAGCAACTCACTGTGGAGACGCTTGGATGAGAAAGAGGCTCTCGGAAAGTCTGCAGGCACTGAGAATTAATGAATGTACTGCCTTTAAAATAAAAAAATAAAAATAGCATTGCCCCATCCAGGTTTCTCAAGGGCAGAATGGAAGAGATGGAGATACAGATCGATGGGAGAGAAGTTCTTAAGTTCAGAGTGGTTTTGACAGTTGCAGTGTCGTTTTCGTCAAGCAGATCTGCTCCGTTTCGCTCTGGAAATCATTCAAGAAAATGGGATTGTTTTGCTGGAAATTATCCAGAACTCAAACTGGTTCTCTGGAGTTTCACCTGCGCATTATTCGAGGGAAGCTGTCACATCACCCCAACATACCGGGGCACATGAGTCTGAGGCCCTCAGATAGCTTCCCTCTCATTCCTCAGTAAGATTAGGAAAGTAAGGGGACAGCAGGGGCCGAAAGGGACCCACAGTGTCAGGAGTGTCAGGGCTGAGGCACCTGTGGGCAAGGCCCACCTGTGTGTTCAGGTGAACATAGGAAGATGAATCAGACCCTTGGTCCATCTAGTTCAGTATTGTCTACACTGACCGGCAGTGACTTTCCAGACTTTCCAGCAGGGGTCTTTCCTAACCCTACCTGGAGCTGCCAGGGATTGAACCTGGGTCCATCTTGATGCAACGCAGGTGTTCTAACACTGGTCAATGTCCCTGCTCCTGATGATGGCTGGATATTTCTCATAAACTACCTTCAATGCTTCTGCCAGCACAGCGTGAGATTGCATAATGAGCAGCCATTTCCTTAGCACGTATGCAGCAACCTACTATTCACTTCAGGAAAAGGCATCCAACCATCCTTTCCTGCTCCCAATTATATAAATGCTGCAAAGGCATTTCTTTATCGAGAGAGAGAGAAAGATGTTGATATTCTATCCCCCCACGCAGGCAAACGCTCCCTATGTAACTGTTAGAACAGGGCCCCGCTCAGCGTGAGCTACAGATCTCAGATTAATCAAGTTGATGAGGCTTTCTGCAGCCTCCAGGGAGATCTGAGCTGTCATGGAACAGCAGGCCCGTTTGAAACCACTCTAGAGGAACCCTAAAATACACAGTTTTCATGCTGACATTCCATTTGTCAAAGTCGTTTAAGAGAGCGCTACCCAAGAAGTAACAGCCGGGCTGCACTGCATTTGAAAGAAGCTGCCCCCCTCCCCAAAAAAAACCCAATACTTCTAATTGGCAGGAAAACATATGTACTCCCCCAAATTATCATGAATAGAGATCCATTAGGCTTATTTTCAGTAGCTAGAAAGAAGGTACCCAGGATTTTGAAAGAGAGGTGATCCAATCAAAGATTGGGGAGGGGCAGACATTATTGTGTATTCATGATTATTTGTGCTCATCGGGGCACTTATGCACCCCCCCCCCACTTGCAATACCATTTGCTCCTGCAGAGGTTCTGCTATATTACACGAATGCCCTTCCTGGTGCAGCAACACAGGCGAAGCAGCATGGAACAATTTATAAAGCAGAGTGGGGTAGGGATGGCCAAGTATAAATGTGCCACTCATGCACTCTTATTGCAACAGTCATAACAATAAATGTCACAATACGATGTGGAGATGAGAAGAATCGTGCTTAAGGTTATAAAAACGAGAAACTGAAATAGGCGAATCAGTCCATCCCTGCTCACAGGGGTGCCGACTCGAATAAAATATGGGGGGCAGGTAAGACCCCACCCCATCAATCAGAAGATGCAGCATGCACACACCATTTGAATAGCAATGCCCATCAACCTTGGGGGGTGTCCCTCAGTTACTTTATTGGGAGGGGGAACGAAGGGACCTTTGCCCCTAGGAGTTGGCCCCTAGGAGTTGGCTTCTATGCCTATTCAAAGCTCTCCATCTTTGGAGTTTCCGTTCCCTTCCTGCAGCAAATGATTACGAGAGAAAGAGGGGAACTGACAAAACGAAAAGCATCTGTGTAATTAACATGTAGTTCTTGATCATCGCCCACCCCTAATTTCTCACCCTGCTTGCTCTCAAGAGGTAATTGGTCTCCATCCAAACAGAGACTTTTTTCTTTTTTTAAGTGAATTAGTCAAAGGCTATTTACCAAATAACTCGACATGTTCTGCATACGTGGAATCGGATTTGATGAGACAAAGGCATCATGGAATCCAGGGTCTCTTGAGGAGTCAGCTTTCCTTGTCCTGGGGTGAACTGGCTCTCAATCCAGTAGGATGAGCTGAGTCCGAGGTGTTTGTGACTCCAAAAGCAACCATTAAAGATCAGATGGGCTAGAGGCAAACAGCATAATCCAAAATGAGAAGGTGGGCAGGTTTTGAAAGGAGCTTAACATGGACAAATCTTCTCAAGACAAGTTGATCAGATAAAAGGACCCAGTTTCAGAGTTTGCCTTGATAGGGCTCTGGGAAAACAGGTTGGCCGGGGGGGGGGGTAGCTGAGACTGAGTCAGGGGGCAAGGCTGGTATTACAGCCTTGGTGGTGCTCTTGAGAAACACAGCTCAGGTGGTACTGTCTGTCTGTCTGTCTGTCTCACTCACACACACACACAAATATCCTAAACATGGTCTTGAGAAGATCAGTCAGCAATGCAAACTACTAAGCTGACTCATGTATCCATTGGAGTCTGTAGGAGCACCAGATGTGAAGCCGGGTTTGGGTTTGGGTCAGGGCTCAGGGCTGGCTGTAGAAGATAGGGAGACCATTGTGCCTGAGGAAGCTGAACAAAAAACCCAAGGGGAACCTCCTAGATCCCCAGGTGCTATTCAGCCATAGCCTGGGCCCACAGAAACACCTTCCTCTGAGCCTGTGGAGCCTGGGGTCCCACCATATATATACCACCAGTCCATGAGTGCACCAGGAGGAAGGATGTGGAACAAAGGAGGACTACCTGTCCTCAGGCTACAGAGTTGGCCCTTTAAGGCTCTGAAGTTCTCTCAGGTGGAACTTGGAGCAGGCAGTCTGGAGAGAGAGGTTCAATTGGAACTGTCCATGGTTCAGTATCTTTGGCCAGCCTTGCTTCCATCCAGCCCTGCTGCTTTCTCCAGGAGTTCCAGCACAGACCCAGAATACAACAACCATCACAAGTAGGCTAAGGATTTGAAGGCCCCTTGGGCAAGGGATATTCTGTGAACACCATAGAGAGCAACACAAGCGAAGGTGCTGCTGCTACCTAGAAATACATGGTGAGGGGGACTAAAGGTTTCTGCTTTATTAGTGGAAGTTATTATTATCTCCCATGCATCAGTTTGCTTCAGTTTATAGTGATGTTTAAGAGGGTATCTTATCAAATTGTTATCTGTGCTGCTCTAAAACGTGGGGGGGGGTTAACTGTACTTTTCATATATGACTTTCATTTGTGATATTCTTAGAATGTTATAATGCTTAGATACTTTCTTTGCAATGTGAGTCAATATACAAATTACCTAAATGAACAGGATCATTGGAAACTGCCTTATACCACTGGTCCATCTAGCTCAGGACTGTCAACGCTGACTGGCTGTGGCTCTGTAGTGAAACACTACAGCGCTGCACTCTCCTAGCCCTACCTGAAAAGACCAGTGATTGAATCGGCACCTTCACTGTGCAAAGTACCGTATTTTTCGCTCTATAGGACGCACCCGACCATAGGACGCACCTTATTTTAGAGGGGGAGAACAAGAAAAAGAAATTCTCCCCCTCTCTGCTCAGTGCCCCTGAGCGAAGTGGCAGGAGGAACGGAGCCCCTTCCATTTCTCTTCCCGCTTGACTGAAGGGGCGCTGCACAGCTCCCCCTCTCTGCTGAAGCCAGGAGAGTCTTGCTCTCCCAGCTTCAGCGAAAGGAACCCGAAGCCTTCGGAGTGCAGCTCAAGTTCCCGCTGCGCTCCAAAGGCTTCAGGCGGCTATCCCTGAAGCCTGGAGAGTGAGAGGGGTCGGTGCTCACCGACCCCTCTCACTCTCCAGGCTTCAGCGAAAGCAACGCAAAGCCTCCGGAGCACAGAGGGAGCGCTCCCTCTGCACCTCGGAGGCTTCGCGTTGCTATCGCTGAAGCCAAGGAGCCTGCATTCGCTCCATAGGACACACACACATTTCCCCTTAATTTTTGGAGGGGGAAAAGTGCGTCCTATAGGGCAAAAAATATGGTAGATGTTCTTGTGTTGGGCTACTGCTCTTCAAGGACTTGGAAAGATGGGACCTGCAGCCTGAGAATTCTCTTGTGCTTCCTTTGGCCTTTTGGAGTGCTTCATGTAAAATGAAAATGGTGGATAGGGATGAAAGAAGGCATCATTTTCCATTCCACCCTGTATTCATCACAATCGACACAAGATAATATCGCCAAGGCAGCTATCTGTAAACAAACAATAAACGCCCATAAGAATGGCAAATGTAGTTTCTTTCCCAAATAGGGTTTGTCTTAAACAATAGCAAACACAGTAAAAAAAAAAAAAAGGTGTTCACTTGTAATATATCCATGGTCCAGTGCTCATTTCTTCTCTTTCCAAAAATAGATTTTATCTTGAACAATTGCAAACTGGGCACTAAATAGTCCACTTGTGATATACCAGTGGTTCAGTGCTCGGAGGTCATTCTGATAATCCGACATTTCATCGCTAAAGAGCTTAGTCATCAAACTTTGTAGTAAATAATAAACAAGAAAAGACAGTATGTAAACGACTGGGGTTTACAGGGGTATATCTGTCCCCATCTGCATGTTTCCATTGGGAGGAGCTGTAGTGGAAATGCGGGAGGCAATTGTATTTCGAAGAGTTAGGTGGCATGTCCCTTTCCCTTTAACATTCCCAGTTTGATTCTTGTGTTTCACACACCTGTCGGGAGTTTCTTGGGTTCTTCTGTGTTGCAAGCGCTGTCTGGATACCCGGCTGCAGGTAGTGGGAGACTCTCAGCCGCTCTGTATTAGTTCCATCTCAGGGTCCTGGGCTAATCATGAGTAATGCCAGGTGCACTTGATTACATCAAGGCAGGCTATAAAAGCCATAGGTGGGAGGGGCCCAGTGAGCTTCTGCCCCAATCAAAGGACCTGATGCTGGGAGACCGATGGTCAGGATCTTTATCCTGCTGCTCTACCTGGGGCTCCAGGCGGCTGAAGGGGCGATTGGGTAGCCCCTGTCGGGTATGTTTTATTTGATGCTTTGCATGCCTGCTGTTTATTTGTTAATAAAACTGTTTTGGTTCCCCTTCCACCTCCTCGTTCCTTTTGTCCTGATATCCTTGGAAAGAACTGCTGTATTTGGCAGCACAGGAGCATAGAAAGTGGACGATGTCAGCTACTGAAGGACATCCTGCTTTAAGTCGTTTACATAAAACCTGTTTGGGAAAGAAACTACTTTTGCCATTTTTATCGACCTTTATTGTTTGTTTACAGATAGTTGCCTTGGTGAAATTATCTTGTGATGATTGCAGTAGCCACTGTATCACCACCCTGTTCATTGTTTTATATAGTATTCCTCACACACAACACAGTTTCCATTCCACTGCAATTCATCTTCTGCCCAAAGCTACGTTACTTGTCTCATTGTCTGCAGTGACAGAATTATGTGACTCATTACAGAAATATGTTGTCATATTATTCCACCCCATTACTCAATACAAACTGTGCAAATTATAGGGTGGGATCATAATTAATTACATTATCATTTGCAGACTGATAGCAACAACAGCAAATACCACTTCTTTTGCTGCACTGAACGGATTTCTGTTCCAGACGTTGGATGCGTAAATGAACACTGGCAATTTCCCTTTTGGTTGGAAGTCTCTGAAAATGCTAATGGTGGGTACCGTTGGGGCAGTGAACTTGTAGAGAGACAGTTCTTGGGGTAGTCCTCCTTGCAAGGACACTCTGGAAATTGTAGCACTATGGAGGAGGCTAGTGGGGTCTCCTCATAACTCTCAGGACTGGTGCTATTTTTCTATAAAAAATTCCTCAAATTATATTTGAGTCCTAACGCAAAGTAGATATTATTTAGCATTATGGAACTAGGTGCCTATTTAACAAGTGGAATCAATCATTGGAGAAGTATGCTATTAAAGTATGGGAGTGTTTTCTTTTTTAAAAAAAAAAATTCTTTTAAAACCTCCATGAATGCTTAGTTAGAGGATGGCTAATTAGAAATATTTTGATGGCTATTTTCTTGTCTGCATCTGTTATTTCAAATGTGACCCCCCCCCTTCTTCTTTTTTACAGCTCCTTCCTCACTAAAGCATTTTTTTTTAAAAAAAAAAAAGTCTTCTTTTTTACCATTTTAAATTCCTTTTTGCCCTGCTTGCATTTGAGCAAAAGCCCAAATAACAGACAAACAGGTATTCATACAATTTCATGATAGTGGTCCCTCCAGCTTATGCTGCAGGTTACGTGAAACTACAATCAATAATATATGACTACACCTGTCTCTATTCATATGGTAAACATATGGAAGAAAGCAAGGGAATTAAGATTAACATTTTTGTATGCTCCACCATGCATTCAACATATTAGCAATTACTGTAGTATTTTCTTTTCCAAATTCGTAGAAGTATTTATTAAAGCACAATAATATTTATGCTGTATTCATGTTCCGTTTCTGCATTGATGCTGTATGATGTTTCTGTTCTGGTATTTTCCTACTCTCTTCCCTTTCTTATTTTTCTTCTGTAAATTTTGCCTTTTCTTATAATTTTTAAACTTCAACAAAAATTATATGGCGGAAAAATGAAGCCCAGTGGTGATTGTCTCTGAGCCACATGCCCACATGACAAAGCATCCTTTCTGGGAAAATTACCCTTATTGAAGAGGACATGCAGCAAGGCCTTTGGAAACATGGTTTAGCCGAATTGCAAACCTCTCTTTTAATTGGTTGTGGCAGTGTTTTCTGCTGTAATGAGGAAGGTTAGAGAATATCAATGAGAGGTGGCTCCTCTGAAAGGCCAGCCAAGTTCATTCAGGTCAACACTGAAATACTCAGTCCTTACCGATTGGCCTGACCTCAGAACCCTGTGATGAGTTGATGACCCCAAACTGAACGAATGCTATTACAGAATCAAAACAGCTGCTAACCATGCAAGAGGGAAGATCACACTGAAAAGGCCAGCTGGGCTAATACATATGCAGGAAGGTGTCTGATGTAACAGCAATTCAGATGTTCAGTTCCAGCCATCACACACACACACACACACACACACACACACACACACACACGGACGGAAGCTAAGAGACATTTTTGCAGAAGCATGATGAGCGGCAACAGGAACAGTTAGGAGCAGGGAGAGACATTTTGGACTTTGACCACCTAGCTGCCAAGGCTGACCTGTGGGCAGCAGTCTAGGGAATCAGGAGCTGTGATAGGACCAGAGCTCAGGAGCTAAGGTCAAATGACAAATCATATTGGCAGGGTCAAAGAGCCAGCCAGAAGCAAGGGCTAGAGATCCGTTCTGTAAAAGAACCTAGTCCAGTTTAGGTCATCAGCCCCCCGGTGTGGGATCCACCCACAATCCCCTTGCTTATGCACACGCATATGAAGCTACAGAAATTTAGAGCACTTGGGTAGAAGAATATTAGGAACATAAGATTCAGGTAGGTAGCCGTGTTGGTCTGACGCAGTATATAGTGTGTGTGTGTGTGTGTGTGTGTGTGTGTATTGTCCAGTAGCACCTTAAAAAGGTAAAGGACCCCTGACAGTTAAGTCCAGTTGCGGACGACTCTGGGGTTGCGGCACTCATCTCACTTTACTGACCGAGGGAGCCGACGTTTGTCCGCAGACAGTTTTTCCAGGTCATGTAGCCAGCATGACTAAGCCACTTCTGGTGAAACCAGAGCAGCACACGGAAATGCCAGGGATTCGAACTGCCGACCTTCCAATCGGCAAGCCCTAGACTGTGGTTTAGACCACAGCGAATCCCCACGATGGGGTGAGCTCACTTTGTTCAGTCCCAGCTCCTGACGACCTAGCAGTTCGAAAGCACGTCAGAGTGCAACTAGATAAATAGGTACCGCTCCGGCGGGAAGGTAAATGGCATTTCTGTGCGCTGCTCTGGTTTGCCAGAAGCAGCTTAGTCATGCTGGCCACATGACCTGGAAGCTGTCTATGGACAAACATTGGCTCCCTCGGCCTGAAAGCGAGATGAGCACCGCAACCCCAGAGTTGTCCGCAACTGGACCTAATGGTCAGGGGTACCTTTACCTTTTATAGTAACTGACAGCAGCTCTTCAGGATTTCATATAGTGGTCTCTCCTAGCCCTGCCTGCAGATGCCAGAGACTGAACCTTCTTGATGCAGAGCAAATGCTCTACCACTGAGCAATGGCCCATCTCATATCCCAGATGCACTGCCCTGTGGCATGGGGTCATTTCCTCATAGCCAGTTCATATCACCATACAAATGAAGCCAATGCTTTAGGGAGGGGCATGTGGGCAAGTGCATGATTACACTTTTAGAGTTGAGCTAACCATCAAAAGGATCTCATCACGCGACTGTCCTGCAAGGGACATGGCCTGGGTCACCAATTGTTCTGGGACCTTGGGCACCTTTTGCAAACTGGAGAAACTGTTATGAGGACCATGTATACACACTGCACATCTGTGTGTGGACGTGTATGTATGCACACCCACTCTTCATGCCCCCACACAACAGAAATGAGGCTTGAAAAAAGTGGTTTTTACTATTTTCAAACCTAATGGGGTGTGATCTTCCTGGAAAGTATAGGTGGGGAGACAGCAGTTACCCTTTCCTCCCCAGCTGCAGCTTCCAGGAAAATCGCCTCCATGCAGCAACAGTCAGGGCAAGGCTATCAATGGCTACTAACCACAATGGCTATATTCTGCTTCCACTATCAGAGGCTTCAGGCCTCTGGTTGTCAGTTGCTGGGGATCACAGGTAGGGAGAGAGTGACGCCATCATCAGGACCTGTTCAAACTTGTTCAAATGGAATCCTAGCACTTTAGGGAAAACATCTCTTTGAACAAGGCTTGCTTTTCCGCAGTGAAGGGTATTTGTTTTATTGACGTGGAAGAGAATGCAGCTATTCCGTCTTCCATTTGGACACTGAAGTGGTTTGTTGCTAGGGGAATGGTCCCAGGCAACACTGCTACACGGAAGAACCTGCAGGATCACATAAATGGACCATCTAGTCCTCCGTCCTGTTCACACAATGGCCAACCAGATGCCTGTGGGAAACCCACAAACGAGACCCCCAGTGCAAGAGCACTCTCCCCTCCTGTGGTCTCCAGCAACTAGTATTTAGAAGCTGCTGCTGCTTCTTCTTCTTCTTCTTCTTCTTCTTCTTCTTCTTCTTCTTCTTCTTCTTCTTCGGCAATCACTCGTAGCTGAGTAAGATTGTCTTTCATAAACACAGTTTTAATAGTGAGTCCGTAAGTGAGTATGGGGGACGCGGGTGGCGCTGTGGGTTAAACCACAGAGCCTAGGACTTGCCGATCAGAAGATCGGCGGTTCAAATCCCCGTGACAGGGTGAGCTCCCATTGCTCAGTCCCTACTCCTGCCAACCTAGCAGTTTGAAAGCATGTCAAAGTGCAAGTAGATAAATAGGTACTGCTACAGGGGGAAGGTTAACGGTGTTTCCGTGCACTGCTCTGGTTCACCAGAAGTGGCTTAGTCATGCTGGCCACATGACCCGGAAGCTGTATGCTGGCTCCCTCGGCCAATAAAGCGAGATGAGTGCCGCAACCCCAGAGTCGGCCATGACTGGACCTAATGGTCAGGGGTTCCTTTACCTTTACCTTTAAGTGCGTATGAAGGCCACATGTCCTTCCACAGTGGGGACATAGGTTTCCAGGTTTCCTGGTGGGAATTGATCATGGTGAGGGTTTGCCAAACGAGCCTTCCTCTTAGCACTTTTCTCTTTTTTGTCCTGAGTTGGAGTGTCTTCAAAGCCCATGACACTTTTGGTAAAGGCTGTTCTCCAACTGGAGCGCTAGTAGGCCAGTTGTTTCCCAGTTGTCGGTGTTTATACTTCTTCTTCTTCTTCTTCTTCTTCTTCTTCTTCTTCTTCTTCTTCTTCTTCTTCTTCTTATTATTATTATTATTATTATTATTATTATTATTAGATTTGCCTTGAGAAGAGTCTTTAAGCATCTTTTGTTGACCATCAGCATCACGCTTTCCATTTTTAAGTTTGGAATAGAGTAGTTGCTTTGGAAGACGATAATCAGGCATCCGCACAACATAACCAGTCCAACAAAGTTGATGTTGAAGAATCACTGCTCTGACACTGGTGGTCTTTGCTTCTTCCAGTACAATGGCATTAGTTCACCTGTCTTCCCAGCATGAGTTTGACGAAACTGTGGGAGGCAGTGGAAGACAGGAGTGCCTGGCGTGCTCTGGTCCATGGGGTCACGAAGAGTCGGACACGACTAAACGACTAAACAACAACAACATACCATATAATAAGAGAAGGAAATGGTGACAGACCAACATAAATCAAGGCATCTAAATTTTCAATTTTCAATAGTGATAGTGAGTGTTGAGCATCTGAGTTTGAAGCAGAAAATAAAATCCCACCAGATGACCTAATAGCAGGAGAGACTGAGGTTCAAGTCCCTGCTCGGTCAGGAAGCCCTTGATCCAGTCACTGCTTATCTGCCTAACCTACCTCTGAGGGTTGTTGTGAATATAAAATGGAGAGCGGGACAAATCTGAGTGCCAGCTTGAGCTCCTTGGAGAAAAGAGGGGGGGCATAAATACAATAAGAAACAAACAAATAAAGTTACCCACAAGAGCAATCACAGAAACGTGCCTTACACAAAGGCACTTGTCCCAACTGTGCCTACTTTGACTGGCAATTGCTTTCTGGCAGAGAAGGGCCTTTCCCCTTGCCTGCCACTTTATCTTTTCCATCTGGATACACAAGGGGTTGATCCTGGGACCCTCTGCGTGCAAAGGCTATGCCCCTTTCCCTCCCTGCTCTAAGGTCCATTAGTCAACGCTGGGAGAGTCGTCCCCGGTCCTTCAACTCCATTCAGATCCATCTTAATATAGACTTCATTCACTGTGTCCCCATGCTCAGGACAGTCGCACTGCATCTCATAATCACCTGCAATCCATCAAAACCCTTCACGAGCCTGTGGCATGTAACTCTAATGTCTCAAGCTGCCTGGAAGTAACTGAGGGCTGCTTCCAGCAGGCCCACCAGTGGTTTCCAGAGCAATCTCAGAAGCTTCCTTGCTCTACTTTGTTTCCTCTTTGGGGTACTGCTCTCCTGTCCTTTGGGGCCAGCTCATTAGCTGCATCCTGAGGCATAAGAGTCAACTCCGAGGGGCCGAGGTCTCTTAAGCTCCCCCAATAAAATATTTGATGGGGCCAGAGGCCCCCAAAGTTGATGGGCATTGCCATACAAATGGTGTGTGTGCACCACACCTTGTGATCGATTATGCAGGGCGGGGCTTACCTTCCCCCCTTCCAATATTTTATTCAAGTTGGCACCCCTGCTCTAAGGAACCAAGGGGTCAGCCAGTAGCAGGGATGGCAGGCAGGAGATCATAGGAAGGTGACCTAGGTATATTGGGTCAGACCCCGGGGCAGAGCAAGGTGGGCGTGGTGGGTGCAGTCCACCCTGAGTCACCTCCGAGGGAGGTGACAAAATATTATGCGGCACTCAACATCTGTGAGAGACACTGTTGCTTTGACACACAAAGGCTTCCTGCTGCTGAAGCGGTCTGTCCACCAGCTCCCCCTCAGATGTAGGGCAGCAGGCAGGCTCCTTGTCGCAAGGCACGCGATCTCCACAAGAAGAGCTCAATAACTTTGGATCCCCAAGATAAGCTCCCAAAATGTGAAATAAAGTCAAATAATTTTTTTCAGGCAAAAAATAATAATTTCCATGGGGGGGGGGGGGCAAGAATATTTCTGCACCAGGTACCACCTGACCTTGCTATGCCACTGGTCAGACCATTGGTCCATAAAGTTCTGTGTTGTGTATAGTAACTAGCAATGGCTCTCCAAGATTTCAGGCGAGGTTATCTCTGAGCCCTAACTAACTATGTGGAGGGAGGCAGGGGAGGGAATGTCATATTGTACAAGTGGAGAAACTTGCCTTGATGGGACAGTTGCTTAGCACTGTGGTGGGCACAAGTCAATAGGTCTACCCTGAGTAGGACTTAGTTGGAGGCATCTGTATTGGAGCTGGATTTTTCTTAACATACGGAATTGTTTTCAGCTGTTTACATATGAAAGTGTCTGTAACTTTAAAAAAAAAAGAAAAAAGTCACAATTGCTTTTGTATATGGAACCCTGTAATTATTGCATATATATATATATATATATATATTTAAATTGCAAAATCACTTTGAGATATTTTATGGCAATCCATTTGTAAATGGGAATAAGAAATAAGTAAAATAAGTACAGTACCTGACTCTGGTTTAACGTTTGAACATAAATAATATCAACTCATTGATTCTATATAGCTGCCAGGATGGTTATTGAAAGAAAATGGAAATATTATGGGGACTAAATAAGAATTTATGGTGTAATCAAATCTGGTCCATAGCTATTGATGAAAAATTAACTCAGAAATCAAGGTATGCGAGAGAACAAAAAAAAGGGAGAGATTTATTTTCAACTACGTGGCAAAAAATTATTTTGTCTAATAATGAAGATAACAGTTTTCAAATACCTCCTTTAAATTTTGCTACTATTTGGAATTCTTAGTAACTTTTCCATTTTGATTGAGAATATCATAAGACCTTGAGGACAATATCCTGATATCTATAACCAAAACAAATCGATTATTATTATTTCCAAGGAATGTGAATGAAAGAACATAAATTTGTCCTTTGTATGTGTGCATGTTTTAGTTTTCATTCAATTCTGTTGTTTTTCTTTGTTCTTGTGTTTCTTTAAGTCTCTCTCTCTCTCTCTCTCTCTCTCTCTCACACACACACACACACACACACACACACACACACACATACACACACTTCTTGTGATTTAATGATGGTTACTGCCTCTTTGGCAGTGAGTTTAAAATGTTAATATCATCAGAATGAATGATTTCCCTGCATTTTCATATTGTGTTTTGAAATTCGTTGGCATTAGACTGCCTATTGTAATGATGTATTGATCTGCAGTTTTACTGTTGTGTTGCTGTTGTGATTCACTTGGGGTGCATGGATGTACGAAAAAGCAGCATGCAAATGACAATCGCGATGAACACAGCACCCCAAGCTCCCTAGCAACAGTGCCAGGACTACCCAGAAGAGTCTCACCTTTAGCTTCCAACATTCACTTATCCTGCTTTCCTCAGACCGCTAGCCTTCTGAAATATATTTAGCCCAAAATAGAAACATCAAAACACTCTCTCTCCGCAAGCTCACTTGGATAAGCACACATAATCTATCACAAAAGCATAACCCTGGATACCTCTGGGTCAGCAGCAGCTTCTTGCTCACAGGCAGCTCAGCTGGACACAAGGAGTCACCTGTTCTCTTCCATGTCCAGGAGAATCCATTGGCCAGCCATGTGTCTCTGTGTGGGACAAAGTTTGTCTCTTGTGGTGACTGTCTTTCAGAACACTTAAGAGCCATGTGGGTGGTGTGGCTATTTAGGTTGATTTGTTGTTGTTGTTGTTGTTGTTTAGTCGTTTAGTCATGTCCGACTCTTCGTGACCCCATGGACCAGAGCACGCCAGGCACTCCTGTCTTCCACTGCCTCCTGCAGTTTGGTCAAACTAATGCTGGTAGCTTTGAGAACACTGTCCAACCATCTCGTCCTCTGTCGTCCCCTTCTCCTTGTGCCCTCCATCTTTCCCAACATCAGGGTCTTTTCCAGGGAGTCTTCTCTTCTCATGAGGTGGCCAAAGTACTGGAGCCTCAGCTTCAGGATCTGTCCTTCCAGTGAGCACTTGGGGCTGATTTCCTTACAAATGGATAGGTTTGATCTTCTTGCAGTCCATGGGACTCTCAAGAGTCTCCTCCAGCACCATAATTCAAAAGCATCAATTCTTTGGCGATCAGCCTTCTTTATGGTCCAGCTCTCACTTCCCTACATCACTACTGGGGAAACCATAGCTTTAACTATACGGACCTTTGTCGCAAGGTGATGTCTCTGCTTTTTAAGATGCTGTCTAGGTTTGTCATTGCTTTTCTCCCAAGAAGCAGGCGTCTTTTAATTTCGTGTCATCTGCATATCTGAGGTTGTTGATATTTCTTCCGGCAATCTTAATTCCGGCTTCGGATTCATCCAGCCCAGCCTTTCGCATAATGAATTCTGCATATAAGTTAAATAAGCATAAATAAATAAGCATTATATGGTATAGGTAAGGGTAAAGGTACCCCTGCCCGTATGGGCCAGTCTTGTCAGACTCTAGGGTTGTGCGCTCATCTCACTCTAGAGGCTGGGAGCCAGCGCTGTTCCCAGACACTTCTGGGTCACGTGGCCAGTGTGACATCGCTGCTCTGGCGAGCCTACACCAGCGCAGCACACGGAACGCTGTTTACCTTCCCGCTATAAAGCGGTACCTATTTATCTACTTGCACTTTAAGGGTGCTTTCGAACTGCTAGGTGGGCAGGAGCTGGGACCGAAAGACGGGAGCTCACCCCGCCGCGGGGATTCAAACTGCCGACCATACAATCGGCAAGTCCTAGGCACTGTGGTTTTACCCACAGCGCCACCCGCATCCCTATTATATGGTATAATACTATATAAATACCTTGGTACTACACTTAGGGGTTGTTAGCAATCGTCATTACATCACTATAAAATAGTAATAATTGTTGTAATAGTAAAGGGTTTTCCGAATCTGTGTTAAGTGTTTGCAACCTTTAGCACCAACCCTGTTGTTGTGTCATCAGAAACAAAGACAAGCACACAAGCTGCACATCTTGTTCTTGCTCAGTGTTGCTTCGCTTGAAAATCCTTTCATCTCCACCCAATCCTTTCCTGCAACCTTCTCCAGACCTCCATTCCCAGAGTTGTTCTTTTAACTTGAGAAGCAAAATACAGTTCAGGGAGGTTATTCCACAGAAAGATGTTGCTGCCTGTCTCTCGCCTTACACCGCACATATTTTCTCTGCTGCATTTTTATTTTTTTATTTTTTTTGGCAAGGTCAAAAGGAAACAAAACCTGTATGAATCTTTTCTTTTTTCAGAGACAAAGCATTGCTTTGAAGGCAGATGAGATACACTGCCAAAGGCAGCTCATGCCTCTGTTTCAATTGCACCAATTTCATTTCCTTCATCTATTCATTTTATTTAAAGAAGAAGAAGAGGAAAGAAAACCCTCTTCTAGAAGTACTGGAAGTTCATCCTTTAGGGCAAATGGGAGACCACCCTTCCAGCCTCAGCCTGCCCTCAGCCAGCCCCGAGCAGACCAGGGGGTGTTGTGAAGCCTTGCAATTCGGACTGGCTCAGGCCTGGGGTGGTGGCTGTTGTCAGATGTGGAAGAGAAGGAATAGAGGCTAAAGAATGCTGCTGACTGTGAGCTGTCCAAGAAGAAGGAAGGAGGCGCCACTCTATTGCATGCTCTGGTTATCTCTCACTTGGACTACTGCAATGCGCTCTACGTGGGGCTACCTTTGAAGGTGACCCGGAAACTACAACTAATCCAGAACGCGGCAGCTAGACTGCAGACTGGGAGCGGCCGCCGAGACCACATAACACCGGTCTTGAAAGACCTACATTGGCTCCCAGTACATTTCCGAGCACAATTCGAAGTGTTGGTGCTGACCTTTAAAGCCCTAAATGGCCTCGGTCCTGTATACCTGAAGGAGCATCTCCACCCCCATCGTTCTACACGGACACTGAGGTCTAGCACCGAGGGCCTTCTGGCGGTTCCCTTGCTGCGAGAAGCCAAGTTACAGGGAACCAGGTAGAGGGCCTTCTCGGTAGTGGCACCTGCCCTGTGGAACACCCTCCTATCAGATGTCAAAGAGAACAACAACTACCAGACTTTTAGAAGACATCTGAAGGCAGCCCTGTTTAGGGAAGCTTTTAATGTTTGATGCATTGCTGTATTTTAATATTTTGTTGAAGATCAAATGGACTCACTCACACAGACCAGTCCAAGAACCAGCTATGAACATCCAACCATCCTCTGTCTATAAAGGCTTCCCCATTCACTTTCATATTGGGGTACTGCCAGTTTGCACATACGTGAATTTCATGTCCACACTGAAGCCTAGATGAGGCTCTGATCCAGGGAGATGCAAAGGATTTTATCTCTGCAGAGCACACACTTCCAATCAGAGATGTGTTAGAATTTTACCATCCTACCATCATAGTTAGGAGGGAGCCCAAGGGTCATCTAGACCAATCATCTGTAATGCAAGAATCACAGCTAAAGAACCCCTACAGATGTCCATCCAAACACTGTTTAAAAACCTCCAGTGAATGAGAGTCCACCACCTTTTGTGGTAGTCCATTCTTCTGCCAATCAGCTCTTACCAGTATTTCCTTTCTTGTAATTTGAATCCATTGACTCGGGTCCTACCTTCTGGAACAGCTTACTCCATCTTCCATGTGACAGCCCTTCAGATATTTGAAGATGGCTATCATACCACCTATCCATCTTCTCAACCTTTATCATCTTGGTCACCCTCCACTGCACATGTTCCTGGTGTAGAGAATCCATGGTCAGGCTCAGTGGGTAGAGTTGCTTCAAATAATAATAATAATAATAATAATAATAATAATAATAATAATAATAATAATTTATTATTATTTATACCCCGCCCATCTGGGTGAGTTTCTGTTCTGCCTAGGGCAAGGGAAGACAATGTGGTGCCCTTCAGATGTTAATGGAATACAACTTCCATCATTCCTAAGCATTGACCATCCTGGCTGGACTGATGGGAGCAGGAGTCCAGTAACATCTGGAGGACTACAGGTTCCTCAACCCCTGCACACATGCTTGCATTTGGCTGGGGAGGGGAAGAGACTTAAGGGCCAGATAGAGAGACCTACGAGGGCTTCCCTTCTCCTTAGGTTCTACACCCCTGCTGTATCCCAAGAGTCAGTGTAGAAATAGGATTCTTCTCCTTCTCCTCCTCCTCCTCCTCCTCCTCCTCTTTCCTCTCTGAAATTAAAAAAGGTTCCAAACAAAGGTCTCCTCTGCACTTTGAGCAGATTTGGCTTCCTCTTTCCTCTGCAATATCTCTTTCCTCTTGCTAATATGCAGCTGATGCTTTAGACCTATTCATGTCCTGAATACAGGCAGCCAGAAGGATTTGTGCAAATGAAGCCAGTTTATGTGTATTTACTAAATCTCCATAACTTTGATCTGCTCTTAAGATTCAAAACGTCAAAGACATTTGTCAAAGACTAATATTGCCTCTGGTTTAAAGCAGCAGAGGGTAAAGATGGAGGAGAATTGTGAGAGGGAAGGGCCTGGAAATGAGATGACCCAGAGGAAAGGGAATAAAAGAAAGGGCTGTTTATTACACAGAAATCCTCCGTATATAGGCTGCAGTCCTAATTCTACCTAACCGAGAGTAAGCCCCACTGAATAGACAGTCTTGGTATTCTGCTGCAAATAGGCATAAAGAAAGGTAAAGGTACCCCTGACCATTAGGTCCAGTCGTGGACGACTCTGGGGTTACGCACTCATCTCACTTTATTGGCCAAGGGAGCCGGCGTACAGCTTCCGGGTCATGTGTCCAGCATGGCTAAGCCGCTTCTGGCGAACCAGAGGAGCGCACGGAAATGCCGTTTACCTTCCCACCAGAGTGGTACCTATTTATCTACTCGCACTTGATGTGCTTCCGAACGTGCAAATAGGCATATCCTCATCTATTTCTGAGCCTCCCCCAAATTCTGCCCCAATATAAACCCAAGATTTTCCACACCACCACAAGAGATAGAAACTGGATTAAACAAACCAACAAAAGTCCTTTTTTTGCTTGTGTTTTTTTAAAAAAAATACATATATTTTTATTAAAGATTTTCTTGGTTTACAAAAGTATATGCCTTGTCTCTTTTTTCAGGTTGTATGGTCTTTCTTACAAATCAGTTACATTTGTTGTGAGACCTTAGTGTTGAGTACGGTATAAGGTTGGAGAAGAAGATGTTGGAGAGGAGGGTTGGGGTGGTGAGGCTTATATTCCTTTGTAGAGTGTATGTGTGGGGTTTTGTGTCAGCGTCAACTGGGTAGGTTCTCTTTCTATTCGTTTATTACATTTCCTTGGTAGTGAGATGTGTTAGTGGGCAGGGTGTGCTTGGTTGTCTGTAGTTGGCCGCAGTGGAGTTTATTTGCATTGGGGGGGGGGGCTTTTTGGGTCAGGTAAGCCAGATTGATTTGTATGCTGTCAGTGGGTTCTTATCGTTGTCTTATTGGGCTGTGTATGTGATAAAGGGGAGCCATACTGGGCTGAAGGTGTCCTCTTCTATTTGTCCCCGTGTCAATTTCAGCTTATTGCTTAGCTTTTCTAGGAAGGCTGTTTCCCATACAATTTGATACCATTGGTCCATGTTTACTCCTGACAGCTCCCTCCAGTGTCTGGCTATGATGCTTCTGGCTGCTGAGAATCGGTGGGTTATAAGCTCTGTATAATGTTAGTGGTCATTATGATCTTGGAAGATGTTCAGTAGGGCCAGTTCTCGAGTGAGTTCTAATACAGTGGTACCTCGGGTTACAGATGCTTCAGGTTACAGACGCTTCAGGTTACAGACTCTGCTAACCCAGAAATAGTACCTCGGGTTAAGAACTTTGCTTAAGGATGAGAAATCGTGTGGCGGCGGCGCAGCAGCAGTAGGAGGCCCCATTAGCTAAAGTGGTACCTCAGGTTAAGAACAGTTTCAGGTTAAGAACGGACCTTCAGAACGAATTAAGTTCTTAACCCGAGGTACCTCTGTACCTGTTTAGTAAAGTCCTTGTTTGTTGACTATTAATCAATTTCACCAGACGGCCCCAGGAAAAGTTTCATAACTAGGAGAAAACTGGTGTGGTGAATAAGCTCTCTGATAGGAAATGCCACCTTCACTCAAATGTCAGCACAGCCAAGAACACACTAGGTAACCTAAGGCAATCTACTAAGTATTGCTCCCAGCACCTGCTATGCATTTTGGGAAATGGATTGCCCATTTGTTCTCCATAGGTTCAGCCACAAAACTTGGTGCACAGATTTCCAAGGCAGGGGCAGCAGTCTTCTTCAATGTTTGGATGCCAGCCGCCATTTTGAACCAAGATGGTGGACTGAAGTGGGACTTTGGCATGACTTCACCCATTTTTTAGCTTAGTTTTGGCCAACTCTCAAGCTATCATCACCAAACCCAGCACAAGGGTTCCTGAAATGGGGTTATAGGGCAACGTTTGAGTGCCAGGTGCCATTTTGAATCAAGCTGGAAGACTTCAGCATTGGTTCTGCTTATGACCTATGAATCCCTATATCTGATTTGATATTTCTATTCCACTTTTCCAAGGATAAATGTTGGAAGCAGCCCACAACAATCACAAAAAAAGACAAACATTACAATCACTATACTATGAAACACAGTGGCATAAATGAAGCAAGCCACAACAAAATTATTAATACAGTTTAGTAAAGATTGGGCTCAGGATATGTGAGGGACATCTTGCTGCAAAATGACTGCCCATGGCAAGACTGAGGAACTTACGGCAGTCTGGAGACTGTTGGAATACAGCCCCCATCACCCCTAACCATTGGCTTGTGTTGATGGGATTGGAGTCCAACAACATCTGGAGAACCTCTCTCCTAGGTCATCAGTCTCTCACCAGTGGGTCAGGTTGCAGCCAGAGCTAAGGTGGGCTGCAACTGCTGCATTACCATGCATACAAATGCATACCCTCCAACATTTTTCCAATGAAAATAGGGACGTCCTATTCCATAATAATAATTCTACTATTTATACCCTGCCCATCTGACTGGGTTGCCCCAGCCACTCTGGGTGGCTTCTAACATATAATAAAACATAATACAACATTAGACATTTTTTAAAAACCACCTTCCCAATGTAGGTCTGCCTTCAGGTTTCTCGGGAGTCAAATAACTCCATACCCTCCAACATTTCTCCAGTGAAAATAGGGACATCCTAAGGAAAAGTGGGACATTCCAGGATCAAATCAGAAACTGGGGCGGCTTCTGTAAATCTGGGACTGTCCCTTGAAAATAGGGACACTTGGAGGATCTGCAAATTGAGTCCTTGAAGGCATGTTTGGACTAAAAGGAGGTCCCAGGTATGAAAAGCTTGACAATTGCCTGGCCTAGACATTTTTCTTAAACTTTTTAGAACATGACAGAGGTTAAAGTCATGTTCTAAAAAGTTTAAGAAAAGTTTAAGGTGTGAACCAAAGGTACATTAATCAAGCTGGTGTGCAAATAAAAAAAGGGACCCGACCTTTTGTATACATCGTTTGCACTTCCACCTTCCTGTAAAGCTCTTCTACATCATAGACCATGTAATTGAGCGAAAGCCCGCAAGGTAGGTGAGAGAAGCTTTGCTCAAATAATTAATACCAGCAGCCTCTGATATTGATTTATACTTTTGGTATTCCAGGTGGAGTTACCCATTGTGGGTTATTATGCTGCAATGTATTCAACATTTGGGAGTGAGGGACGAAGAAAAGGAAACTGAAGGAGCAGCTCATTTGTAACATTTAGAACCGAAAAGGTGTGGAGAGGTGCATAAGGAAATGGGGCATTTACAAATGAGGAAGAAGAAGGACCAGCCACAAGTGGAATCCCTTGGAATGGAATGTAACACAACATCAGCAAACATTTTAATACATTATGCAGCAAGGAGAATTGCTATTCTTTGCTCTTCAGTATTAATCTAAATGCAGAGAAAGAGAGTGGATTTCAAATGTATCTGCAACATGCTCCTCTGATACTGTTCGCCCTTACAGCAAACACCTGCCTGGGCCAGATTAAAACAACAGCAGCAACAACATCCATCTGTTACTGACAGGTCTGATGTGGCACCATTATTTACACTGCCCACCTCTTAAATCAGGCGGCCCAGCTTCCAATCACAGAAGAGCTGCATTTCAGAGAATTTCTTCTGAGTTTGATACCATCCTAACCATGTCTACCCAATGCTACATGTTATTTCAAAAGCAAGCTCAAATGAATCATAGGATTGGAAGGGAGACCCAGGGTTACCAAGTCCAATTCCCTGAAATGCATGAATGACAGCTAAAGGATCCCTGACTGATGGCCATCTAACCTCTGTTTAAAATCATGGTTCTCATATAATCCGTTCAGGCCCAAATTTAGGTTTGATGAGGCCCTAAGCTACTGAAGGTAATGGGGCCCTTTATATGTCCAGCTGTCCTTTGTCAACAACAATTTGTCACTGGTTTTTGTGATGAATATATGCTATATGGTAATTAAGAACAGATTAAATTTGAGAACCAAGGTACCACTGTATATAGAAATGAGCAAACCAGTGATATTTTAGGGAGCAGGCTAGCAGGCGGGGCCCATTACGTACATCATAGGAGCCTACACAACACAAAACACTGTTGCTCTATGTAGGCTTTATTTTATTTGTTTTTTATCTTATATTTTGGAAATGTACATCCAGTTTTTTTCTTTTTTGGGGGGGGCAAGAGAGTGGGGCCCTAAGCTATAGCTTGTTTAGTTTATAACGTAAATCTGGCACCGAATCCACTGTCTAGCAGCTCTTATAGCCAAAAGTTCTTCCTACTGTTTAGTTGGACTCTTCTTTTTTGTAATAGGTTTGGGCCCTGCCCTCTGGAGCACCAAAAACAAGCTTGGTTCATCTTCCCAGTGACAGCCCTTCTGATATTTGAAGATGGCTATCATATCACCTCTCAGTCTTCTCTTCTCCATGACTTTGATAGAACTGGAAGCTACCTCAAAGGTCATCTAGGCCAGCCTTTGCCAGGTCCAGAAACCCCTTGCCAAGCATCCCTGATGGATGGTCATCCAGCCTTCTTCTTTTAAAAAAACAACAACACATTAAAAAAAAAAATTCAAATTGCAATACATTGGTACCTCGGGTTACATATGCTTCAGGTTACATACGCTTCAGGTTACAGACTCTGCTAACCCAGAAATATTACCTCGGGTTAAGAACTTTGCTTCAGGATGAGAACAGAAATTGTGCAGTGGTGGCGCGGCAGCAGCGGGAGGCCCCATTAGCTAAAGTGGTGCTTCAGGTTAAGTACAGTTTCAGGTTAAGAACGGACCTCCGGAACGAATTAAGTTCTTAACCTGAGGTAGGTAAAGGTAAAGGGACCTCTGACCATTTATTGGCCGAGGGAGCTGGCATACAGCTTCCGGGTCATGTGGCCAGCATGACTAAGCTGCTTCTGGCGAACCAGAGCAGCACATGGAAACACCATTTACCTTCCCGCCGGAGCGGTACCTATTTATCTACTTGCACTTGATGTGCTTTTGAACTGCTAGGTTGGCAGGAGCAGGGACCGAGCAATGGAAGCTCACCCCGTTGCGGGGATTCGAACCGCCGACCTTCTGATCGGCAAGTCCTAGGGTCTGTGGTTTAACCCACAGTGCCACTCACGGTCCCTGGGTTAGGGGCCAGTAAATCCACTTGGAGTGTATTTGGAGCACTGAAATGGTAGCTGGGGAAAGTGTCAAGTTATAGTAGGGGAACCTCGAACCCACAAGCTGAATGCAGCCCTCTTGATCCAGCCCTCAGCAGTGTTTCAAGACCATGCCTTTCTGGAAACTATGACAACACCTCTACAACAGTGCAAAGAGGCACCAGGTAGGAGGACACAGAAAGAGGAAGATGTGGTCATCTTTGGGTCAGGGGGACTAGCCCTTTAAGAACCACAATCTTTTGGCTGAGGGGGTTGAGTCTGGGAAGGGTAGGTTGGAGGACCTACCTCATTTGGTTCCATCCATGGTGCTGCAAGCAATGGCTTTTATTGGTCTCCATGGGTACCTGATCAGCATGTGTGGATTTCTTCTCATAAGAAAAATGGTGGACAACATTTTAGCACCCCTTGATTCAAATTTAGTAAGGTCACCTTAGCAGGGTGCTGAGGTTAGCCAGTGGGCCAGTTGGTTATCCCTGATCTGTAAAACTGCTCGTTTTGGTGATCACAGTAATTGTGACTACAGTACCTTTCACACAGCAGCCTTCAAGACAATGACCTGCTGCTTCAGCTGTGAGGAAGAACAAGAAAATCTTGAACATAAGCAGCTGCAGTATATCCTTCATCTCACCGACAACCCTTTGAGAGCTCTTTGGATGCTTCTGATCTTGGAGATTTAGAATCTGCGCTGAATGAGCTAATATATGCACAGCTCACTCTGAGAGAAGTTAATTTATTTGTAGGTGTCACTAGGCTTAACAAATGCAGACTGTCTGAGCCTGAATGAGCCTTGGGATTCTGTGTGTGTGTGTGAAAGAGAGAGGGGTGGAATATTGTGTCACAGCTGAGCTTTAAACTCACCTTCCCAGTTAATTAAACAAGCATATGTTGTACAAGGTCAGGAGAGATAAATTGTTCCCTGCAGGTGGAGAACTTGCTCAAGACTGTGCCTGAATTGGTGCATAGCTACAGGTATATCTGCATAGCTACAGGTATATCTCTTTTTCTGCCACTACTTTTTAAGTATTTACTTTTTAAAATATGTGCCAAATACTCTCCCATTTAAATTTTCTGGTGGAAAATAGTCCATTTCTTTACCGACAAAACACACACACTTTAATTGTAGCAATATAGATATTCGGCGAACACACCCTTATCCTGATTGTTGCTTTTGTTTCCCCTACTGCAGGCATGGCCAAACCTGGCCCTCCAGCTGTTTTGGGACTACAGCTCCCATCATCTCTAGCTGACAGGACCAGTGGTCAGGGATGATGGGAATTGTAGTCCCCAAAACAGCTGGAGGGCCAAGTTTGGCCATGTCTGCCCTACTGTAACTTCCCCCACACCTTCTTCTTCTGGAATGAGTCACATAGGAAATCCCAGGGACGTGTAGCGAATGAGACGATGTCACAATGCTACATAGCCAATCAGATCTTGCGACGTTTGTGATGGTACTATCTACTAAGGGCAAACATTGCCAACTGATAGAAGAGCAAGAGAGAGCAATGCAAATAGCTTAGGGGAACATTGCCAACTTTGGAAGAAGAAGAAGAAGAAGAAGAAGAAGAAGAAGAAGAAGAAGAAGAAGAAGAAGAAGAAGAAAGGAGTGGGGCTTTTTTATTTTTGCCCCAAATACACTTTAAACAGACAAAGAAGGAAGCTGTGGGGATGGGGGGTAGTGGGAGAGGCAGGGAAATGCTCTGATGCAGTCCAGATATAGACACAGGTGTATCAATCTAATTCCAGACCATGTTGCATCATTCAGTCATAAGTACATTCTATCCCATGTTCTATATCAATATCAAAAAATTCATTTACATTGTATGCATTTCTCTCTAAAATACACATTTTGCAACACACACACCCCAACTTGCAGTTTTGCATACATTATCTCTAAGTAACATACATGGTTGTGGGCACACACACAGAGAGACTTTTGGAATTGAAAGCTTCATCAAGAACAGAGAAGTGTGCCACCTGTCAGATGTGAATTACGTCAACTGGCTTTAAAATGCGGGGGGGGGGGCGGGGACCTCTTAACCATCCCTAGCCAGGGATGTGTCAGGATGGCAGCCAGGCAGCATGGTCCAAGACAGGCAGCACATAAAATCCTGAGGACAACAAGTGTCTGTTTGAAGGACAGCCAGATGCAGAAGATGCAATCTGGTGCATGCAAACAGGCCGTGAGATTTCCACAAGGCAATGTAATCTCTGGAGAACCTTTCAGTCTAACACGTTGCTCTAAGTGAGGAGCAAAGCCTGAAAAAATAGTTATATTAGAGAAAAGGACTGTAGTTGAAGAACTGTTGGAGCTCAGTGGTAGAGCATCAGCTTTGCACACTGATTGGTCCAGATTTTACCCCCAACATCTCCTGGTAGGGCTGGGGATGACCTCCATCTGAAGTCCCAGAGAGACACTGCTGGTCAGTGCACACGGTCCAGAGCTAGATGGACCAATGGTCTGATTCAGTATAAGGCAGCTTCCTATGTTCTTACTGCAATGGTTGAGGACATGTTTTGCATGCAGAAGGTCCCAGGTTCTTCAGAAGGACCGGGTTTACTTTCAAAGCCTACCTGGGCCATCTCTGGCCACCACCTGGGTGGTGCTGTAGTATAGCAAGAATGGAGCCAACAGCTCCCTTTGGCTGCTTCAGGGGAGTAGGGAATAAGACAGAGTTGAGGGACAATGATACCCATCAGACCCAGACAGCACAGGGGGGGGGGTGGAAATTTGAGTCCAGAAGCATGTGGAGGATCACAGGTTCACCACAGTAAGGTATCAGGAGTCTGCCTCCAGGTTCCTTGGATACATCATGAGAATAAGTTACAGATGGGTAGCCGTGTTGGTCTGCCATAGTCAAAACAAAAAAAATTCCTTGCAGTAGCACCTTAAAGACCAACTAAGTTAGTTCTTGGTATGAGCTTTCGTGTGCATGCACACTTCTTCAGATACCTGAAGAAGTGTGCATGCACACGAAAGCTCATACCAAGAACTAACTTAGTTGGTCTTTAAGGTGCTACTGCAAGGAATTTTTTTTGTCATGAGAATAAGTCTCCCATAGGAGCATAAGGAGAGCCCTGTGGGATCAGGCCAAAGGCTCATGTAATCCAGCATCCTTTTCTCACAGTGACTGAGCAGATGCTCATGGGAAAGGCACAAACAGAATCTGTGAACAACAGAACTGTCCCCTCCAGCAACTGGTATTCATCAGCAAACCACCTGTCTGTGGAAGCAGAACACAGACAACAGGATTGGCAGCCCCTGATAGCATTGGCCTCCATGGATTTGTCTAATCTTCTTTTAAAGCCATCCATGTTGGTGGCCATCTATGGGAGCGAGTTCCATGCACTGAATGAAGAAGTCCTTTCTTTTGTCTCTCCTGAATCCTCCAACAGCCAGGTCCATGGGATGTCCCTGAGCCATAGTGTTATGAGAGATGGAGAAAAATGTTCCTCTATCCACTTGGGGTATATGGGGTGTTAGGGGAGGGCCAGTACCTCTGGTGGATGACACCTCGTGCTCCTTTGGGGGTAGTTTGTCCACCTTTGGTCCCCACCCTGCACTCGGCTCTCACCTGTGACTCCCTGTCAGCATGCAACAGCAACCACAACCCAGGAAATGGCTTCGACTGGGTGGCTAAACCAGGTGAGGGTAGCCGATGGGTCTCAAACCCTCGCTGAGTTAGGGACTTCCCCTGCATGTGAAGACCAAGAGTGTGTCCTACGGATCTTCTAGACCAGAAGGTGTTTTCTGCATGTTTTCTGTAGAGGGAAGTGAGGGGCAGGCGGAGCTTGTCCACCTGGGAAGGTAGCTCATTCAGGAAAAGAAAACTCTGCTCCTGAACTCCTCTACCTTGTGGGATATTTTCAGGAGAAGAAAAGTCTAAGGAGTAAACTGTATACATATCTGGAGTAGAGTCCCTAAGACAGTTGGGTGGCGCCTTGTACACCTCCTTTCGGCAACTCCTGCAATCAAGCTGGTGCCCAACATATTGTTCTGCTTGCCTTTGGACCACAGTAAGGCCAGGGAGGAGGGATCTTGTTGTCTGGGCAGCCCAGAATCTCCATGCACACTGCCCAAGCTTTCACTCTGGGAAGGTCACCTCAGTGTTGCTAATGCAGCAGTTTGACTATACCCCCAGGGATACACTCCACTGTCTCTCGAGACAGATGGGATGCCAACAATCCACATGTATGATTGTATACACTTTTATCATGTTAGCTTTTACTAGCCTTGGAGGGCCACAAGTTCCCTGTTCCTGCTATAGAACATGTTTGTGCAAACAAAACCCTGAGGGAACTGGCTCCAAGGTGCTGGGATCTCAAAAGCAAGAAAATAGCCTGCCTTAACTTCATCATGCTTTAAAGAAATCCTAATTTAAAATGTCTTGCATAATTAAATGAACTTGTGGACAGGCAATATTGCACTGGCATGATAAAGGAACTGTAATAACAAAAATATTTGTAACTGCAATTGAAGCTCATCTTTTTCCGGTGCTTCATGCAGCTCACACAATTCATTTGTTTGTGCTTCTCCCCCAATCGCCTGCTGTCAGAACGAATTTGAATATTATCCATCAGCTTGGGCTTCATTAAATGGAACGAATTTGTTAAAGTAGCTTCATCAGTTCACAGGTTGATCTCCAAGGTGAGAGGCGTGATGGAAGAACAGGAGACCCGTGGCCTTCCAGTCTCCATCATCCCTGCCTATTGGCTATGCTGGCTGGGCCTGATGAGCGTTGGAAATTAGCAACATCTGATTTGCCACCCCTGGCCAAATGATTCAGACACGTTGCTCCAAATCCCTCTTCACATCCCCCTCTTGAAATAACTGGCGGCAGAAGGAGTAAGAACAACAGCAATGTGCAATGTGCAGCCAACTAGTCAGTTTCGTTAGTGGAGCTAAAATATCTCCATTAACTAAGTTTTTATTCAATTTTATTTATGATTATATTCCTATGCTGCTTTACATTCAAATGAAGCCTGAAGAATACCATGATAGATCAAATGCAGCACAAATCATGTAGAATAATTAACAAATCATCGGTAAAACAGTATGGCAGCCTAAGTGGGAAGAGTAAAAGGTAAAGGTAAAGGTACCCCTGCCCGTACGGGCCAGTCTTGACAGACTCTGGGGTTGTGCGCCCATCTCACTCAAGAGGCCGGGGGCCAGCGCTGTCCGGAGACACTTCCGGGTCACGTGGCCAGCGTGACATCGCTGCTCTGGCGAGCCAGAGCCGCACACGGAAACGCCGTTTACCTTCCCGCTAGTAAGCGGTCCCTATTTATCTACTTGCACCTGGGGGTGCTTTCGAACTGCTAGGTTGGCAGGCGCTGGGACCGAGCAACGGGAGCGCACCCCGCCGCGGGGATTCGAACCGCCGACCTTCCGATCGGCAAGCCCTAGGCGCTGAGGCTTTTACCCACAGCGCCACCCGCGTCCCTAGTGGGAAGAGTAGTTTTTCACAAATTTCATTAAAAATACAGTGGAACCTGGGGTTGTGAACGTGATCCATGCAGGGCAACATGAGAATGGGCCTTCTCTGCAGTGGCTCCCTGTTTGTGGAATGCTCTCCCTAGGGACGTTCGCCTGGTGCCTTCATTACACACTTTTAGGCGCCAGGCAAAAACATTCCCTTTTAACCAGGCCTTTGGTTGACCTGATCAACATCCCATACCCTTTTAAAATGTGGCTCTTTTGGGGTGGGGTATTATTGGGTTATTGCTTTTATTTTTATTTTATGTACTGTAACCTTTTTATGTGAACTACCCTGAGACCACCGGGTATAGGGTGGTATATAAAACAATGAATGAATGAATGAATGAATGAATGAATGAATGAGTTTTTCTATATGTTGGAAGCTGGGCAGAGTGGCTGGGGCAACCCAGTCAGATGGATGGGGTATAAATAATAAAATTATTGTTGTTACTGTTATGGAATAGGACTCTCCTATTTTCCTTGGGAAAATGTTGGAGAGTATGCAAACACATGCACACACATCATGAAAAATGAGCCTAAATTTAACAAATAAGAGTGGCAATGCCACAGGGAGAAACAAATGCGGAAAACTGGAGGGGTACGGTGGCTCCGATCCAGCAAACCTCTTAAGGAAGCAGTGGGCCGTGGGTCCATTGGTAGCTCTGCTTAAGGTCTGCATTAATCAGGCATGTATGGAGTCATTCCAGTAGGGCAGGGGTCAGCAAACTTTTTCAGCATGGGGACGGTCCACTGTCCCTCAGACCTTGTGGGGGGCCGGACTATATTTTGGAGAAGAAGAAAAAAGGACGAATTCCTATGCCCCACAAATAACCCAGAGATGCATTTTAAATAAAAGGACACATTCTACTCATGTAAAAAAACACTGATTCCCGGACCGCCTGTGGGCCGGATTTAGAAGGTGATTGGGCCACATCCGGCCCCCGGGACCTTAGTTTGCCTACCCATGCATTAGGGTCTATTTTCATAAGCGGCACAGTGCATCGGATTTCCTCAATAGGAAAGGGAGCCCTACTCCAAAGTGGAGGGGAAAAGAAGGCAACTTGCTGCCGCTGCCACCGGTGCCGAGATTTATTACTGCAGGGGTGTCTCAGAACAGCTGCTTGGGAAGAGCAAGTGAGTAAACCAGCTGCACGTTTTGCATAAATCCCCAACATTTCGGCATGCTGCAGCCAATCCTATTGGCCAGGGACCATCCATATTTCCTGGTCCCTGTCTGTGGTAAATCATTATACCAACAGGCAGGGACAAGCAAATCTGTCAATTTCGATTTCTCTCCATTTCTCATTTTTCCATTATTGCATTCAGCTCCCCATATTTCCACATCAGTCTGCTTCTTTAAAAAAATAAAGAAATCCTTGTGCAGACCCATCAGCATTTCCATGTGAATTTCCCCCTTTTATATGCAGTTTCCCCTCATATACACATTTTCGAAAAAGCCATTTCCCCCTAACACAACACGTTTTTGTATGCTATTTTCACATATGCAGTTGCTTCGGTGGAGAATTGCATTGCAGAACTTGGAGCACAGCTGTGTTTAGGTTTGTGTATTGTTTTGGAAAGGGAGATTAGGTGGGTTTCCCTTTAAACACAAACTGAATCAAACTCTGCCCACCCGCCAGCCCCACCAACATTGCAATATGGAGGGCACCATGTTCAGGATCCCAGCTACAGTCATTTACCACCCCTTTCCCCTCACCCCCAAATAAACCAGTCACTCAGTGTTTCACAGCCACTGGAAGCACACGGCCCTGAATGGGCTGGTTCACAGACCCTTTAAGGGGTTAAATCTTGTGGTTCCCCAACGCCTCTCATCAGCTTCCCCTTGTGCATGGATGGTGCTGCTACAGAAGGAATATTGTCTCTTATTTTTGCCTTTGGGGCATGTGCATCTGTACAATTTTTTCTGGGATGGAGTGGGAGAGTAAAATGCAGAAACAATAGCAAACTAATTTCTCACAAACAAAAAACAACAACAAAAGAATAGTCCCTTTACATTTTGCCTCATATGTTAGGTTCTACAAAAGCTAGAATCTTCCTCTATTTATTTATTTATTTTAGCTGGGAATATGGAGATTATGGTTCATCCAGTGGGCAACTGCCTCCTTCCTTGACCACCACGTATCCCCCATGCTTTGGGAGCAACCAGAAGCTTTGAACAACCCATGTTTTAAAAAAAAGAGAGCTAGAACATATGGCTTAGCTGGTTCCCCAATATTCATCTCTTAACAGAGTGGACTTTGCTTTTACTCAGACGTAGGCATGTGTGCTAGATGTGCCCAGACATAGCCTAATGTTTTAAAAACTGGGGGGTGTGGTGAGGAGGAGAGTGTGTGGAGCAGCAATCCAGCTTTCTCAGCTGCCTCAACCTGCAAGGAAATAGCAGAGCGGAGAGACAAAGGTGGAAGGGAGGAGGAGAGAAGCAGACAGAGAGGGGCACAAGCAGGATTAAAAGGTTGGGATGGATTTGCAGTGGAACCTCTGTTTCTGGAAGAAGCTGCACAGTGATTGGCTGCAGCAGCGGCAGTAACTCCCACCTCCACCCTTGCTGGTGCCGCTGGAGCCCATCAATCCACCGTTGCAAGCAGAAGCTGCAGGTCCATTACAGCCTTTTTCTTCTGCCTGCAGCTGCCTCTGTGTCATGGTTTGGCCTCTATCTGAGCTCTGCTTGCAACCCTTTCTGGAGAGAGATCTGTAGAGATGAGCAACTGCTTTCATAGCACACAAGCAAGGAGGAGGAGGATCTAGCCTGCCCTTAGTCCTACAAAACTCCCCGGCCTCTGGTCAGCTTGGCATGGGTCTTTTGCTCTGCAGGGAGAATCTCTTGTTTCGTCTTCTTGGCCACTCTTGTTGCAATTGTTTTGTTAGCTTTTTGCCTCCTTGCCTTTTCCTTGTCCTTATTTGTTTGTCTTGTCATTTCCCTCCTTCCTTCCTTCCTTCGTTGAAAATAATAGTAGTAGTAGTAATTCCAAGGGTGGGGTGCACACCCTAATGTGCTCAGCACAGAGATTTTGCTCCTCCAGTCCTAGCACAAACAGTCAGAAGGGTGGGAGTGGTGGAGCAATAAATAAATAAAACACACACACACTGCCATGTGCTTCTGGTGTCATTGTGCTTCTGTGGCTGCATGACAAACATTCACGTCAGAAACTGCTCTTCCATTCCCTTCCTAATTACCTATGGTGGCTGCTGATTCTTAGAAGAATAATGAGGAGGATTTTGCCGATGTGCATTGCCAAGGCTGCAAAGTCTCATATTTTGCCTAGAGAGAGATTTGGGGTTATTAAAAATGAAACATAAGAGAATGATTTGTGATGATGGGGAAAACTTTATTTTTCTCGCTCTCTGCCTCACATTAACTTGAACGGTGTATGGCAGGGCTGGGGAACCTGTGGCCCTCCAGCTATTTTCAGACTCCAAGTCCCATCATCCCAATGGTTGTGTTGGTTGAGGCTGATGGGAGTTGGAGTCCGGCAACAGCTGAAGGGCCACTGGTTGCTGTGCCATGGTCTAAAAGTTACCTAACTGCACCACTGGATAGGAGAGGCTGGTTTCTAAATAGGAAGAAGCGGGAAGACATGCCTTCTGTCCTAGAAGCTTTGCCCACAATCCCTGTTGGCTATGGTTACCCAGTGGGAACTTAAAGGCACTTTCCCCATGCTCAGGTTCCCTTCTAATTGCTAGAGCCAATTTGTGTATACAGGAGAACCACGAGCTGCAGCATTTCTTAATGGCGTAAGCGTTTTCTTAAATTCACTAAAGTGCTTGCTTGACACATTCTTATCCTGGTGTCAGCATTCCATCTTGTATTCTTTCCCTCCGTCCCTCCCTCTGCCCCTCTGATCCACTGGGGAGAAAATGTAGAATGAGGCATGACCTTTTTTTGTCCTGAACCAAAGTGAAAAGGATAGAGAAAGCTGGTGAGGGCAATTAAGGAAAGCTCTTGTTCCAGCAAATTTTTGGGGCTCTGTGCATATCTATACTGTCTCATGGTCAGACAGAGTGTGGGTTTAACAAGTACGAGTTCACTGCTGCCCCACAAAGCAGGTGCAGGACTATTTGCACAGTGCCAAAAAAAAATCAGATCACATTGCACCTGTTCTGTGCATCATTCACACTACCTGCTTGTGGCAGGAGCCAGTTTAAAGTGCTGGTTTGGGCACTGAAAGTCCTCAACCAGCCTTACCCAACCTGTGACTTGTTGGACTCCAGCCTCCATCAGCCTCGGACCACATGGCTGATGGCCACCCAGAACAGAAGTTGGTGTCATTCCGAGCCCTGATCTGGTGCCAGACACTGAGTCCTTGGAGGATGAACCAGACACCACACAGATTGGGGATCTTGAGGAACAGGCAGGGTCCCCTGACACCACTGCTGAAGATCCCAAGATTCTTTGGCTGAAACCAAGACTGTTTAAAGTGGTACCACCAAGCTTTAAATGCATGGACTGAACTGATGCAAAAAGTATGTATGTCCAAGTCTATATTAAGAAAAAAATATTGATCTAATTATTAATTACAGGAGTGTATGCAGTATATATAAGGGACACGGGTGGCGCTGTGGGTTAAACCACAGAGCCTAGTGCTTGCCGATCAGAAGGTCAGCGGTTCGAATCCCCGCAACGGGGTGAGCTCCCGTTGCTCGGTCCCTGCTCCTGCCAACCTAGCAGTTCAAAAGCACATCAAAGTGCAAGTAGATAAATAGGTACTGCTCCGGCGGGAAGGTAAACGGCGTTTCCATGTGCTGCTCTGGTTCGCCAGAAGTGGCTTAGTCATGCTAGCCACATGACATGGAAGCTGTACGCCGGCTCCCTCAGCCAATAAAGCGAGATGAGCGCCGCAACCCCAGAGTTGGCCACGACTGGACCTAATGGTCAGGGGTCCCTTTACCTTTACCTTTATGCAGTATATATTTCATCACGTGCCATCTTAGTCTAATGCAGCAGGGGAAAGATCTTCTGTAGGTTTCTAGATTATTTCTCAAAAAGGAGCTGGTGATGCCTTAATGGCAAGTAATAAGGCATCAGAATGTTCTTTATGTATTAATGTTCTGTTTGAACTTTCTTTAGGCTTATGGTCTGAAGACTCATGATGCATCCACCTTGCTGAAGCTAAACAAGCAGTGAAGGTTGGTCCATTAGAGCAAATAGGGGACAACCTCAGCCTTGCTTACAAACCAGTCCAGGGGGTGACCTGTCAACTTTTTTCTTAGTCTCATTGTTGCCCCTTTTAGAACTCAGCAGACAAGAGGATGGGGATGAAATTAGAATTGGCTGGCTCTATCTACCCATGGCTCTATCTACCCATCCAGGAGTGCCTGGCATGCTCTGGTCCATGGGGTCACGAAGAGTCGGACATGACTAAACGACTAAACAACATCTACCCATCCAAGCCAGAATTAAGATTGCCAGAAGAAATATCAACAACCTCAGATATGCAGATGACACAACATTAATGGCAGAAAGTGAGGAGGAATTAAAGAACCTTTTAATGAGGGTGAAAGAGCAAAATATGGTCTAAAGCTCAACATCAAAAAAATGAAGATCATGGCCACTGGTCCCATCACCTCCTGGCAAATAGAAGGGGAAGAAATGGAGGCAGTGAGAGGTTTTACTTTCTTGAGCTCCATGATCACTGCAGATGGTGACAACAGTCACAAAATTAAGACGCCTGCTTCTTGGGAGAAAAGCGATGACAAACCTAGACAGCATCTGAAAAAGCAGAGACATCACCTTGCCAACAAAGGTCTGTATAGTTAAAGCTATGGTTTTCCCAGTAGTGATGTATGGAAGTGAGAGCTGGACCATAAAGAAAGCTGATCGTCAAATAATTGATGCTATTGAATTATGGTGCTGGAGGAGACTCTTGAAGTCCCATGGACTGCAAGAAGATCAAACCTATCCATTCTGAAGGAAATCAGCCCTGAGTGCTCACTGGAAGGACAGATCCTGAAGCTGAGGCTCCAATACTTTGGCCACCTCATGAGAAGAGAAGACTCCCTCTAAAAGACCCTGATGCTGGGAAAGATTGAGGGCGCAAGAAGAAGGGGATGACAGAGGACGAGATGGTTGGACAGTGTTCTCGAAGCTACCAACATGAGTTTGACCAAACTGCGGGCGGCAGCGGAAGACAGGAGGGCCTGGCGCGCTCTGGTCCATGGGATCACGAAGAGTCAGACACGACTAAAGAACAACAACATCTACCCATGGCTACTCCACTTACCACTAGGCTCCCTGCATTCTACCATACCAATCCAGAAGTGATAGGGATGGAAGGATAAGCCTTATCTCCCATGACCTCTCCTCTCAAGGAGCTACCTTGGAACTTCCTGCTAAGGGAAGCGGGACTGTTAGGCACGAAAAGATATGTCTTTGGTTGTTGCAAAAGTGGCATTGAACTATTCATGTTAATGGCAACAGTGCTGATTCAAATCAGCGAAAGGACAAGCATCTGAAATTGCAATATGCAGCAACCGAAACCAAAGATGAACAAATGCCAGCGAGAAAGGGTGCTGAGTAGGTCAGATCATATTAAAAGACAGAACATAAATCAAAGATCAGGGTGAGGGGAGAGAAAAAGGAAAGAGACATCAAGGAAATTACTTCCCCCCCCCCCCTTGATGGAAGAATGAAATCTAAAATCTCACAGAGCAATTTTGTTTGAAGCAGCAAGCCTCCCTTTCTTTCTTGCAGTCCAGTCCAGATAAATCGGTGCTCTTTGATTTAAGACTCATGTTGATCCCGTGATTAAATGAGCCTGCAAGCCTGGCTTAGATGTGAAGATAGACTAAGGTACATTCATGAGAACTGCAATTGTTTTAGGGTTTTAACCATGCCCCCAAAGCAGGGATGGAGCGAGCATTTGATTGCGGGCTGGGGCATGAGAAATGATAAGCCCTTCCCAATTCAAAGATCCATGACCCATATTGAGTTAATCCAGGGCCACACAGGTCTGGATCATTCCTTGAAGTGCGTTGGGACTTGAAACAAATTAAGGGCAACTTTACAGTCTGAAGATGGTGAAGACTGGACGTTTTCATCCCCCCAAAAAACGTTTTGATTTGAGTTTCCATTGAAATGAGGCTGCATTTTAATGTTTTAATGTTTTAATGCTGTATTTTAATCTTGTTTTTTAAGTTGCATTTCGATCAATTTGTTTTTATATTGGTTGTTAGCCGCCCTGAACCCGGTCTTGGCTGGGGTATAAATAAAATTTATTATTATTATTATTATTAGGGAAGGGCATAGCTCAGTGAAAGAGCATCTGTATGTTGAGAACCCCAGGTTCAACCCTGGCATCTCTAGGTAAAGGCAAAAGGTAAAGGACCTCTGGACAGTTAAGTCCAGTCAAAGGTGACTATGGGGTTGCAGCGCTCATCTTGCTTTCAGGCTGAGGGAGCCGACATTTGTCTACAGATAGTGTGATGGCCTGGGAATCCGATTCAGAGAGTGAACCGGAGGAATCCCAGCCTGCACAGGAGTCCCCGCCTCCAGGGCCGGCTGAACTGGGGCAGGGCCTTGATTCTGAGGCGCCTGCACCTGTGCCGGATCCTCAGGAGCAGGCACCAGGTGAACCCATTCTGGCTCCAGAGGTGGTTGAGGACTCAGTGCCTACAGGTGAGTCTCCCCCTGGGCCCAGTAACCCTTCAGCCTCTCCTGAACTGCAGAGGCTCAGGGCAGAGAGGCGAAGGGAACTGGTTTCCCCCAGGAGGAGTGCTCGCCTTAAGGCCAGGAGAGGTGGGGCTCCTGGGGGCCGGGACCGCCCCTGGCCTCAGAGAAGATAAAGGCCAGTCAGCCCGGTCCCAGGTTGCGGGAGCAACGTCGTCATTGAAGAGCTGTTTCGGCCAGCATCCAGTCCTGTTCCTCCAGTGTTCCTGTCCTTGCCCGGCTCCTCGCTGTGGACCCCGCTTCGCCCCTGGAGGACTGTCTGCCGACCCTCGACTCAGGTCCTGGACCTCGCCCCATGGTAACCTCCCCCCGGGACCAGCACAGATAGTTTTCTGGGTCATGTGGCCAGCATGACTAAACCGCTTCTGGCGGAATGGGACACCATGCCAAGAGCCAGAGCACACGGAAACACCATGTGATGGCCTGGGATTCCGAGTCTGAGAGCGATCCGGAGGAATCCCAGCCGGCACAGGAGTCCCCGCCTCCAGGGCCGGCTGAACTGGGGCAAGGCCTAGATGCTGAGGAACCTCAAGAGCAGGCACCAGGTGAAACCATTCTGGCCCCAGAGGTGCTGAAAGACTCAGTGGCTACAGGTGAGCCTCCCCCGGGGCCCAGTAACCCTTCGGCCTCTCCTGATCTGCAGAGGCTTAGGGCAGAGAGGCGAAGGGAACTGGTGTCTCCCAGGAGGAGTGCTCGCCTTAAGGCCAAGAGAGGCGGGGCTTCTGGGGGCCGGGACCGCCCCCGGCCTTAGAAGAAGATAAAGGTCAGGCAGCCCGGTCCCAGGTTGCGGGAGCAACGTCGTTGTGGAGTACCTGCTTTACCCAGTCCTTGATCTGCACTCCCAGTGTGCCTGTTCCTGTCCCGGCTTCCTGTTCCTGACTATCCGGTGTTCCTGTTCCTCGCCTGGACTCCTGCTTCTGCCCTACCAGTGTTCCTGTTCCTCGCCTAGACTCCTGCTTCTGCCCTACCAGTGTTCCTGTTCCTCGCCTGGCTTCCTGCTTCTGCCCTACCAGCGTTCCTGTTACCCCGCCCGGCTCCCTGTCTCGGACCTCGCGTCTCATCTAGTGATCGTCTACCCTGCTAGAGACTCTGGACTGATCTTGGGCTACGGTAATAGTACCTTATCCCCCCTGGGACCAGCACAGACCATTTGCCTTCCCGCTGCAGCGATACCTATTTATCTACTTGCACTGGCATGGTTTTGAACTGCTAGGTTGGCAGGAGCAGGGACCGAACAACAGGAGCTCACCCCGTCGTGGGGATACGAACCGCCGACCTTCTGATTGGCAAGTCCTAGGCTCTGTGGTTTAACCCCCTGCGCCACCCATGGTCAAACTACAACACACTTAAAACGCTTTATTTGAAACTGTATAGTCCCAGGTGTGAGGAACACTTTTCAGCCTGAGGGCCACATTTTCTTCCAAGCAACCTTCCAGAAGCCACATGCCAGGGGTGGGCAGTTCCCAAGGAAAAAACTGGGAGAGCAACAAATGTAAATGTCACTGTGGTACAGCAGGCTAATTTCTACAAATATCCATTCCCCCAAGCCCTGCATTCCCCTTTTCTATCTTCCATCCAGACAAGCAAGAAGTATTAAAATAGTTTAAAGATGCATTCCAGCCAAGCAAAAACACTGAGGGTGGAAAAACAAGGACAGGTGTGGCCTTAGGACAGTTACAGGGACCAGACAGAACGGTCTGGTGGGCCAGATTCAGCCTGAGGTTCCCTACTCCTTCTTTACACTGAGGAATAATCTAATTAAACATTCCTGGCAGGGCCAGATTTAGGTTTCATGAGGCCCTAAGCTACTGAAGGTAATGGGGCCATTTATTTGTCCAGCTGTCCTTTGTCAACAACCAATTGTCACTGGTTTTTTTGTGTTGAATACAGTGGTACCTCTGGATGCGAACGGGATCCGTTCCGGAGCCCCGTTCGCATCCTGAAGCGAACGTAACCCACGTCTGTGTGTGCGCGGGTCACGATTTGCCGCTTCTGTGCATGTGCGTGATGTTATTTTGATCATCTGTGCATGCGCGAGCAGCGAAACCCAGAAGTAACGCGCTCCGTTACTTCCAGGTCGCCGTGGAGCGCAACCCGAAAATATTCATCCCAAAGCTACTTCAACCTGAGGTATGACTGTATATGCTATATGGTAATTTATGGACCTAATAGGTATCTAAAGCCATTTGCACATAACAAAATATGTATTTTATCAAATTGTTGAACTGAAATACAATTAAGAAGAAGTATATTAATAGTGAATGGGGGGGCAAGAAAGTGGGGCCCTAAGCTATAGCTTGTTTAGCTTATATGTAAATCCGCCACTGATTGGGTCCACTCACTCATGCCTCTCTCAAAATTTGTTGTTGTTTAGTCGTTTAGTCGTGTCCGACTCTTCGTGACCCCATGGACCAGAGCACGCCAGGCACCTCTGTCCTCCACTACCTCCCGCAGTTTGGTCAAACTCATGCTGGTAACCTCAAAAACACTATCCAACCATCTCATCCTCTGTCATCCCCTTCTCCTTGTGCCCTCCATCTTTCCCAACATCAGGGTCTTTTCCAGGGAGTCTTCTCTTCTCATGAGGTGGCCAAAGTATTGGAGCCTCAGCTTCAGGATCTGTCCTTCCAGTTAGCACTCAGGGCTGATTTCCTTAAGAATGGATGCGTTTGATCTTCTTGCAGTCCATGGGACTCTCAAGAGTCTTCTCCAGCACCATAATTCAAAAGCATCAATTCTTCGGCGATCAGCCTTCTTTATGGTCCAGCTCTCTCTCTCAAAATAAGAAAGGACAATTGAGAAATGATTGGCTATGGTGAATCTGCAAGAGATCATGGTTGCATTCTCCCACGACTAAAGCGGAGTGAGAAAGAGGAAGATGGGAATACTTGTTTCCATAAAAGCTTTCATCAGTTAAACAGCTTTAACAAAAAGGAATCATAGCCAATTCCTTGTTACTAGGGAACAGGCACATTCAACAACGTGCTAACCTCCTTCTGTTGCAATGATATGTTTCCATTGTGATGTGTGCAGAAATCACTGTCCTTTTGCAAAATGTGGGGTTTAACTGTGAGAAGTTTCCCACAGCAGAGAAAGCCAGCTAAAAAAACCACCCCCACAAAACCATCTAATCTAACACACTGTCAAGGCACTTTGCAATGCTCTGTTCTTCCTTTCTTTATGGAAGAACCAAGAAGCTGAAGCAGGGTCCTCCAGTCCTGTCCTTCAATCTTCCTGACACACTTGTCACGCCAGTGTGGGACGCCACACCCTTTGAGAACCACTGAGCTAACTTCTTATGAAATTAAAGTCAGAAAGCAACATTATTGTTCCATGCATAACATGGTCTCAATATGTTTGTGGTCCAGCGGTTGTATTTTTGACACATTCATCCATTGCTATGGGGCAATGAGTCTATGCTAATGTTCTCCAACCCAGTGCCTGCCAGATGTTTGGATTGCAACTCCTGTAATCTTTAACCATGTTGACTGGGACTGAGGGAGTCCATCGACATCTGGAGGGCACAAGATTGGGAAAGGCTGTTCTTCACTTAGAAAGCAAAGCTTCGTACAGTGGTACCTCGGGTTAAGAATTTAATTCGTTCTGGAGGTCCGTTCTTAACCTGAAACTGTTCTTAACCTGAAGCACCACTTTAGCTAATGGGGGCCTCCTGCTGCTGCCGTGCCGCCGGAGCACGATTTCTGTTCCCATCCTGAAGCACAGTTCTTAACCTGAGGTACTATTTCTGGGTTAGCGGAGTCTGTAACCTGAAGCGTATGTAACCTGAAGCATATGTAACCCAAGGTACCACTGTAGTCAACAAAAACAACTCTGGTTCATACATTTGGTCACTGCCACCCGCAGCTGAAGGTATCAAATTGGGAAAGTGCTCTAAGCTGTCCAACCTGATGGCAAGCAGTCAGAAATTCTCTGCGCTAAATCACAATAATGGAATTAGCTTTGAGGAAATTGACAAATACTTCCTATGAATTCCCCAGTGGCGTCACAGTTTCTCGATCTCATAAAGCCAGAATGAGAGTAATGAAATTTGCCACCAAATAAGTCTGCTGATGGATGAACCAGGAACACATCCTTACTTTCACGTTGCTTGGGGTGTAGTGATCTTGGAGAGCATAAAAGGAGCCCTACTGGCCAAAGGCACATCTAATTCAGCATACACTTCTCATAACGCCTGACCAGATGCCCATTAGAAGCCCACAGAGAAGACATAGGTGCAGTACCCACCAACTGGTATTTAGTGACATAATCCCTCTCTACCCCCATGAGGTCCAGCTCCGAGGACCTTCTGGCAGTTCCCTCACTGCGAGAAGTGAAGCTACAGGGAACCAGGCAGAGGGCCTTCTTGGTAGTGGCACCCGCCCAGTGGAACGCCCTCCCAGCAGACGTCAGGGAAATAAACAACTACAGTGGTACCTCGACTTGAGAACTTAATTCGTTCCAGAGGTCCAATCTTAACCCGAAACTGTTCTTAACCTAAAGCACCACTTTAGCTAATGGGGCCTCACGCTGCTACCGCACCGCCGCCGCGTGATTTCTGTTCTCATCCTGAAGCAAAGTTCTTAACCTGAGGTACCGTTTTTGGGTTAGCAGAGTCTGTAACCTGAAGCGTCTGTAACCTGAAGCATCTGTAACCCGAGGTACCACTGTATCTTACTTTTAGAAGACATCTGAAGGCAGCCCTGTTTAGGGAAGTTTTTTATGTTTTATCGCATTATTATTATTATTATTATTATTATTATTATTATTATTATGTTGGGGGCTGCCCAGAGTGGCTGGGGAAACCCAACCAGATGGGTGGGGTATAAATAAATTATCATCATCATCATCATCCACAGTTATGATAACTCAAAGCCACTGACAGCCTTGTCTGCTATTAATTTCTCCAGTTACCACCCACATTGATGCCCATAACAACATATTGTGGCAGTGAGTTCCATACTTTAATGAATATATCCTTTTGTCTGTCCTGAATTTCCCAACATCCACCTTGATTGGCTGTCCACAGATTCTAGTAATCCAAGGGAGGGAGAAAAACGCTTGATCCACATCTGCTACATCATGCACAATTTTATACACATTTATCACGTCCCCCACTCACTTGCATTTTTTTGTCTAAAATAAAAAGACCTAAATGTTGCAACCTTTCCTCATTAGATAGTTGCTCTAGCCCCCTGATCATTTTAGGGTGCTTCCAGGTGGTCACTGTTTTGTTATGGGAACCAATCGTATCCTGGGAAATTCAGGCTGGGCAACGAAAGCTAGACCTCTGGCAGAACAAGCCTGCTCCCCCCCAAAATTAGACTTTTTGCAATAAGGAAAGTGATGGAGAAATGCACTGGAATGTGTGGGATAACACACGTCTAAAGCTGTATTGACTAATCTCTCCACAAACTAATAAAGATGAAGGCCCATTAAGCATCTGGAAGTAGGGATGTAAGTTCTACCCTGTTCCACCCCGCATTCGTCACACGCAGCTCTGTTTCTTTTCTGCTGCAGTTCATCTTCCACCAAAGGCTATGTTATTCATCCTGCTGTCCACTGTGGCAAAATTATGTAACTTATATAATCAATTACATGATTTACATATCACACTGTCATTACATTATCCCCACCACCATTCATGTTAATGCAAAGGGAACTCAAGGCCAATGGGGAGGAGACGTAATCAATTACATATCGTTTGTGGGCTGAAAGCAGCAACAACAAATACCAATTATACTCACTGGATTTATTTATTTATTACATTTATACACCTTTTTTCTCCAAGGAACTCAAGGGAGTATACATGGTTCTCCTGCTCATCATTTAATCCTCACAACAGCCCTGGGATGTAGGTTAGGTTGAGAGGCAGTGATTGGCCCAAAACCACCCAGTGAGCTTCTTAGCTGAGTCAGGATTCGAACCCTGTTCTCCCAGGTCCTAGTCTGACACTCTAACCACTACACCACACTGCCCACTCCAGACATGGGACGAACAAGCAAATATCAGTGATTTCCATTCCATCTCTTCCAGTAGACACCATCTAAGTTTGTTATTGGTATGAGCTTTTGTGTGCATGCACACTTCTTCAGATACCTGAAGAAGTAGAGCGGACGCTCAGGTTGCGAACGTGATCCATGCGGGATGCACATATGCAACCCGCAGCATTCGCAACCTGTGTCTGCGCACACACGGGTTGTGATTCGGCACTTCTGCACATGCGCAAAGCGCGATTTAGCGCTTCTGCACATGTGTGACTGCCAAAACCTGGAAGCAACCCATTCCGGTACTTCCTGGTTTCGGCAGTCCGCAACCCGAAAAAATGCAACCTGAAGCGGACGCGACATGAGGTATGACTGTATAGGTATCTGAAGTATTCTTCAGGTATCTGAAGAAGTGTGCATGCACATGAAAGCTCATACCAATAACAAACTTAGATGGTCTCTAAGGTGCTACTGGAAAGATTTTTTAAATTTTGTTTCGACTATGGCAGACATGGCTACCTACTTTTAACTAGAACACTCCATCTCTGTTTTTTGTTAGGATTCTATGATGTCCCTATCTGGAAACAACCCCAGTTGCCCTTTCCCAGAGGCGGAGCTAGCTGTTCCGGCACCAGAGCGGCACATATGCTGTGCACCTGGGGGCGGGGCTAGTCGCCCCAGGGGGTGGGGCGAGCGTCCCTGAGATGCTCACTGCCCCAGGGGGGCATCACAATGTCACCCCCCCCCAGGGATGTCACCCAGAGCGGACTGCACCCACTGCACCCCCCTTCCTCCGCCAGTGCCCTTTCCTTGAAATTGGGCAATGCCAAAAGGCAAAATACCGTTTCCCCAAACTCACACTGAACATTTTCATTTTAGAACTCTTAACTCAGCCGTACTTAACATTTTCCTCCACCCTGTTTCATGGCTCTGGCGGTAGCTCAAGCTCCATACTGGTTCAGTTCTGTAGCACCCATGGCTCTTTCTAAGCTATGGAAACCAGGCATGCATCACTACAAGACAAACTCAAGGACTCCTGTTGTTTTTCTTCTGTTTATCGCAGGAGGTCTGAAGCCTGGGAGGAAGACAGGGAAGAAAATGAAGTGGGTAACCTGATTACAGAGATGAGGCAATGTGAGCTCCAAATGCCCTTCAGGAATACGAGGTATCTTATCCGACACCATAGTGAAATGTGGAATATACAAGTCACCTCAGTGGGGATTGTGGGGTGGGGCAGAGAAAACTTCCCCACACTATATAGACAGGAAGCTTCTGGTTTCATGGCCCAGAGCTTTTTCAAAATTGAAAACAATACAATTTGTCAAAGACTTGCCATTTGTACTGTATTAGGGGCTTGAGGACAGCCACCAGTCACAGCTTTCAAAGCTCTTGATGAGGGATTACACAGCTATCTTGTTTGATGTTTCAATTGATTTCCCCAGCGCTACAAAACCAGGAGATTTTCCTCCTGCGTGTTGCTGATGGGATTAATAAAGACCTCCTTCTCTTGGTGAGTTTCTTTCTCCTCTGTATTGACTCCTAAACAGTGGAACAAAATCTGTTCAAGTTCTTATTGTTTTGGTTTGGGGTTTTTTTTTAAAAAAAAATGGCTTATGCCTCTCTGCTACACTAACATAGACCTAGACTGATGCTTTTCAGGGTTTATACTAGGGGTGTGAAGCAGCTCCAGTCAAATCCCAAGCTGAAGCAGTGTTTTGGAAGGGTTCTGGATTTATCTGTGCCAAAGAGGGATCTCTACAAGGTTTGCTAAGGCACAACAATTTCTCTTGAAGCACTTTGTGACACCTAGGTGGCTTGAATGCAAAAAAAAGTGGTCTCTTAAAAGCAAAACTAAGATCTCTAACTGGGGCAAATGAAGGCGTTGTGACACCTGGGGCGGGCTGCCGCTACGTAGAGCACACGTGTGGCGTCTCTACGTACGACGCATGCGGCGTACATAGCGATGCCGCACATGCGCTGTACATAACAGTTTGTTGGCGGCGCCACTCCAGCACCGTACGGACTGTGCCAGGGCGCACTGCCCGCTCCCCATTGTGACGCCACTGTCTCTAACCTTACCAAATAAAGTAAATGCCACGGTGGAGATGTGGCTCCATTGTGGCTGAGAGGACTGAAATGACTGTGCTCAGACTCTTCGATTCCAGTGCTTTGGGGCAGGAAAGAGACTCCTCTACAGTTCTCTCATCTCTAAAAGCAACTTTAAAGGTGTCTAGCACAACCCCCTGTGTCACATAGGTTTCTGGGCATGTCCCAGGGTTCACTCCAAGCACAATCCATCTGGTGGACATTTCCCTTGCCCTATCTAAACTAGCACCGTGTCAAGTGTATAAATAGCTGGAAAAAAATAAACCTGAATTTTGCAGCTGTAAGTGCAGAAGAAAGGTGCAAAGCCATGGGGGAGGCCATATTTTGAGGGTGTGAGAGTAGAAAATCTAACTGTGGTTCCACTAGCTGCCTCCCTTTGCCTAATGATAGGACCATCCATGGTTCCTCCAACTAATTCAGCTTACCTAGTGGCCCCTTCAGGTGCCACAGTAATGAAAGGGGTAAGAATTCTCCAAAGGGATGTGGCAGCCGTGCTTCCAGGCCATCAATTTATTTCTTTATTGTACCTAAGGAAGCCCAATGAATCAGTACTGCGCTTTCACATCCAGAGGCACCATCCATTACTTCTCCCATGCCATCGTAAAAAATATATTAAAAAATGGGGGGGTATCCTCACCTAATACGCTCCTCTCTAATGATGCCACCACTAAATTATCCCCAAACTTGCTCCCATTGGAAAGAGATGCTTATTAGGCACCCACTTCAATTAATCCAATGCGAGCACATTTGAAGATGAGCTTTCTCCATTAGCATTGTAATAAATTCAGGCTGCAAACCCTGTAGACTATGCAGGGGGAAATGCCATTATTCATTTGTCAGAACTTTGCCAGGCAACATATGACCGCCGAGAAATGTGCCTCCTGCTTTGATGGCTTTGACTGTAGCTTCCGTCACCCTTTCTTGTCTCCCGTACACCAGACCTCACTTGCTATTCTCAAAAAAGAAAAGAAAAATCACTGTGTGGAAAATGAATGGCCTGCAACCAAGACACTTCAGTTACACAGCCTACTGAATACCCATTTCCCATTGTCATTTTTCCTGCTCATTAATAAGATCATTAAATGCAGCCATAATTGTTTTGCCCGACAATTGGAAGACTCTTGAGAATCCACAGCAAGGGGGCGAAGAAAGCGGGGAGCTAAGGGGAATGGCGTAGCTTCCATTTATTTTAAACGAAAGGCAGAGATCAGGACTGCTTTTCCATTTAGCCTGGGAGATCTCCACTGAACCACATTTTATCGATTCACTTCATTTAAAAAGGTAAAGGTACCCCTGCCCGTACGGGCCAGTCGTGACCGACTCTGGGGTTGCGTGCTCATCTCGCTTAAGAGGCCGGGAGCCAGCACTGTCTGAAGACACTTCCAGGTCACATGGCCAGCGTGACGAAGCTGCTCTGGCGAGCCAGTACCAACACAGCGCACGGAAACGCCGTTTACCTTCCCGCTATAAAGCGGTACCTATTTATCTACTTGCACTTAAGGGTGCTTTCAAACTGCTAGGTGGGCAGGAGCTGGGACCGAACGACGGGAGCTCACCCCGCCGCGGGGATTCGAACCGCCGACCATACGATCGGCAAGTCCTAGGCACTGAGGTTTTACCCACAGCGCCACCTGCGTCACTTCATTTAGTCGTCTTCAAAAACAAAAAGGGGTGAAAGCTGGCTCCCCCAAAGTTTCAAATTTCATAAGCCACTCCAAATTAAGACTTTTTCAATATGCTTTATGCCTTTGAAAACTGTCTCAAGACTTCAGGTGGTAGAAGATCCTCGTGCCTTCTTGTTAACAGGTACGAGCGCAGCGATGCTGAGCCATCGGTAACAGCCTGGTGAGTTAGAGTGGCACAGGCTTGCCCAACTTCCAAAAGACTGCAATCTACACCCACTATTAAAAAAAACTGGCGGTGATCTATCCACTGGATTGACCAAAGTTGTTGAACTTTTGGGGGGAAATCAAAGTTGTTGAGCTTTTTCTTAGGAAGTCAAAGTTGTTGAGCTTTCTTTAGGCGGGAGGGTTGGAGGGCGATCTACCACAGACACCCCACGATCTGCCAGTAGATCACGATCCAACTGTTGGCCATCCCTGGCGTAGTTGAGCCAGGGACCAGGAGATGTTGTAATAGCCAAGGCAGGGTTGAAAGATGAACTAGGAGGCAGAGTCAAGGGTCAAGCCAGTAGTTAAAGTTCAAAGACTAGCCAAACAGACAGGAACATACCAGAGTTCAGAAAGACCTTAGTACTTGAGCAATGCTCAACCGGGCCAGGAAGCCTTCTTCCTGTCCAGGAGGACCCAGTGGGGCTGGACTTAGCCAAAACCGAAACACCCCAGTGTCTTCTATGCGAAGAGCTCTTGGATTGGGACCTCTCTGTCCCAAGACCATGACAGCTGCCTGGGTTCTTGGGCAGTTCTCAGACCCCTTCCTTCATCTCCCCTTGGACCACAGGAGATGGTGAGCCAGGACTTGGCTGAGATCCAGGAATGGGTGGAGCCTCCTTCTCCTCCCTAATCGCCCAGTCTGAGCTGCTTCATTGCTGAAGGAATAGTTTCAAGCTCCAACACACACACACCCAAACCAGGGAAGCAAACATTGCCATTACGAATTTGGTGGTTGCAGCTATTTGCCCTCTGGGCTCCCATCTGGACAGACAAGTCAGTCTGCTGTGCCTAAATCCAAAACCCAGATCTTGTTCATAAGTCTGTAGCCAATGCTAGTTCCTCTTGTCCGTTCTTGAGGGGTTGGCGACCTTGAGCCAGGGAGCCAAATGTGCCCCTCTGGCCTTCTCTGCTTGGCCTTTGAGACTTTTCCCCAGGCTGCCTTGCTTTGACCCTTCCTCAAGTGTTTCTGCCTGGCTGGAATGTGTCCTCGATTCTGATGACGCCTCTTGCTTGCCTGGATGAGGAAGCAGGATGTGTGCAGCAAGCTCAGGTCTACAGCAGTAAAATATGCATTCATGACCCTACCCACTTTTGCTTTTGGCCCCACCCACTACTGGCATGTGATCCCCAGAAGGAAATCTGGTCCTGGGCTGGGACTAGGAAAGTTTCCCCAGACATGGCCTAATTGACCACGTCCTCATACCCTCCAACATTTCTCCAATGAATATAGGGACGTCTTATTCAATACAGTGGTGCCCCGCAAGACAAATGCCTCGCAAGACGAAAAACTCGCTAGACGAAAGGGTTTTCCGTTTTTTGAGTCGTTCCGCAAGACGAATTTCCCTATGGGCTTGCTTCGCAAGACGAAACGTCTTGCGAGTTCTTGCGAGTTTGTTTCCTTTTTCTTAAAGCCGCTGAGCCGCTAAGCCATTAATAGCCGCTAAGCCGTTAATAGCCGCTAAGCCGCTAATAGCCGTGCTTCGCAAGACAAAAAAACCGCAAGACGAAGAGACTCACGGAACGGATTAATTTCGTATTGTGAGGCACCACTGTAATAGTAATAATGATAATAATAATAATAATAATAATAATAATAATAATAATAATAATGATACCCTACCCATCTGACTGTGTTGCCTAGCTACTCTGGGTGGCTTCCAACATATATTAAAACATAATAATAATAAATTAAAAATAAACCCTTCCCTATACAGGGCTGCCTTCAGATGTTTTATAAAAGTTGCAATTTACTTATCTCCTTGACTCAGGGTTGCATAACTCCACACCCTCCAACATTTCTCCGGTGAAAATAGGGACATCCTAAGGAAAAGAGGGACATTCCAGGATCAAATCAGAAACTGGGACAGCTTCTGTAAATCTGTGACTTTCCATGGAAAACAGGGACATTTGGAGGGTCTGTGCCCCATGCAGGGCCCTTTAAAAAAAACTTTAAAAAAATTACACCCCCATCTTTAATGTGGGGTTAATCTTGTGCATCTTATAATCTTGTACATCATCGCAAGTGCTCAGGGCATATGAAATCGTAATGCAAGCAGAGGGGCTTTGCTACTTTATGGTCTGGCAAAATGACATTTACAAACAGGCAGAGTTATATTATTTGGTCAGTTAATTAGCCAGTTGAGTAACTGCTCGCAGATTACTGTCCCCGGAGATATATCAGAGCTTGCAGCAACATATGCCATAGATTGACTTTTCATTAATGAATGAAAGGGATTTATTTTAGTGTTCAGAAACTGTTACTCCGTATGGATCCGGGGGGCAGGCTGGAGGCAGGCAGTGTTTATTATCTGTCAACCTTGGCAGGGCTGGCCCACCCATGAGGCAAGGTGAAGCAACCACCTGAGGCAGCAGGGTCCACAGAAGGCAGCAGATTCCAATATCAATCTTCCTTCCCGCTCCTGTTCCCGAAGTAGAGCTCCCCTCGCCCCTTAATCCCTGGCAGGGAGGGTTTGTGCGTTATTTTGGGGTCCGCCTCAGATGCCAAAATGTCTTGGGCCAGCCTTGATCATCAGAGTAGCCACTGTGGGCCTCTGCAGATGCTGTTGGGTCTACAGTGCACATCAGCCAGCGTGGCCAATGGTCAATAACCATGGGAGTTGTCGCCAAAGAACATCAAGATGATACCGCATTGGCTCCATCTAGTCCGAGTCTGGAAATCCTCATAACGCTTGGTTTCCAGACCCTTGAACATCTTAGTCACCCTCCTCTGCACGTGTTCCAGCTTGTCAACATCCTTCTTAAACTGTGGTACCCAGAACTGGACACAGTATTCCAGGTGTGGTCTGACCAAGGCAGAGTAGTGGTACTATTTCAGTGGTACCGTGGTTCTCAAATGCCTTGGTACTCAAACAACTTGGAACCCAAACACTGCAAACCCAGAAGTAAGTGTTCTGGTTTGCAAACTTTTTTCGGAAGCCAAACATGCTCCGTTTTGAGTATTATGCTTCCAGTTTGAGTGCCACACTTCTATTCTGAGGGCAACACTTCTGTTTTAAGTGTTACACTGAGGTCCGTCTGTTTTTGCTATTTACCTCGCGTTTTTGTTTTGGCAGCTCTTTTTGTTTTTGTAACCCAGTTCAGCTACTGACTGATTGTGTGATTACAGTACATTGTTTATTGCTTTCATTTTATGGATTGATGGTCTTGTTAGGTAGTAAAATTCATGTTAAGTTGCTGCTTTAGGGGTTGTTTTTAAAAGTCTTTAATGCATTTTGTATTACTTTCTATGGGAAAGCGCGTCTTGGTTTTGGAACGCTTTGGTTTTGGAACGGACTTCCGGAATGGATTAAGTTTGAGAACCAAGGTACCACTGTACTTCCCTTGATCCAGACACTAGACTTCTGCTCTGCGCTGTGCAACTGCTCTGTCACTGAGCTGTAACCCCCACTCATAACAGGAGGGGTGGGTGGGAAATCATAAGAAGAGCCAATGGCCCTTCCAGTCCAGCATCAGGTGTTTCCCTGTAGACAACCAAATGCCTATGGGGAGCGTGCCTAGGAAGCGTGCCTATCAAGGTTACAGCATTGTAACCTTGGTCCTGGGGTCATCGGGAGACGGCAGCCTTCAACATGGTCAAGGCTCTCCTTTCATCGGACAGTGTGCTGGTACAGTACAGTGAAGCCAGGCCGCTGGTCCTTGCCTGCGACGCCTCACCTTTTGGCATCGGCGCTGTCCTTAGTCACCGTTTCCCAGACGGAAGAGAAGCGCCGCTCGCCTACTTTTCCAGGACGCTATCTCTGACTGATCGGAATTACAGCCAGCTCGACAAGGAGGCACTGGCACTTGTGGCTGGAGTGAAGAGGTTCCATGAATACCTCTACGGCAGGACTTTTGACCTCATCACCGACCACAAGCCGCTCCTGGGCCTCCTCGCTGGTGATTGACCAACTCCACCGGTCCTCTCGCCGCACATGCTGCGATGGGCTGTTTTCCTGGCTGCCTAACACTACTGGCTCGTCCATTGCCTGGGGAAATCGATGGACCATGCCGACACCCTCAGACGTTGCCCTCTTCCAGTGTTTGTGGAAGACACGGCTTCTGCTTCATCGCTCCTCCTGATTGAGGATCTTCCGGCAGCGCCTGTATCAGCTGCCACTGTAGCCTCCGCATCTGCCCAGGATCGCACCATCAGCTGTGTGCTCAACTGGGGGTGGCCACAAGGGCCTTTTGTATTGGAGTTCCAGCCGTTTGCAACCAGACAACATGAACTCTCGGCATCGCGGCTGTCTGCTGTGGGGAGACCGCGTCGTAATTCCCCAAAGACTCCGTCAACGTGTCCTTGAGGCTCTGCACGTTGGCCACCCGGGAATCGTCAAAATGAAGGCGTTGGCTCGGTGTTACATCTGGTGGCCTAACATGGACGATGCCATCACTGCCTGGGTTTCCGCCTGTCAAGCGTGCCAAGAATCGAGGCCTGCACCACCGGCAGCTAAGGGACACACCTGGGAGATGCCCAAGACATCCTGGTCAAGGGTGCACATCGATCTGACAGGCCCCTTTCGCGGCCAGACCTTTATGGTAGTGGTGGACGCCTATTCCAAATGGCTGGAGGTGGCACTGATGCCCTCCACCACTACCGAGGCCGTCATCCGGGTGCTGCGAGGCCTCTTTGCGACTCAAGGGTGTCCTGATGTCCTTGTCTCCGACAACGGACCGCAGTTCACCTCAGGCACTTTTGAGAGGTACCTTTTGGGACTGGGCATCCACCATGCCCTAACGGCACCATTTCATCCATCCAGCAACGGGCAAGCAGAGAGAATGGTGCACTCGGCAAAAGAGGCACTGGCGCGCCTGGACCGGGGAGACTGGCACGAGTGGGTCGCCGAATACTTGTTCGTGCAGCACATCACCACCTCATGCGGCCACAAGGCTGAGTCCTGCTGAACTGCTTATGGGCTGCTGCCTCAGGTCCCTGCTCGACCGGCTGCACCCAGACTTTGCCGTGGCCAAACCCCCAGGCTGTGCCAACACACCGCGGTCATTTGTTCCAGGAAACCAGGTCTTTGCAGGAACTTTGTGGGGGGCATTCCTGGGGTGCCAGCCACAGTAGTGGGAGTCACTGGACCTCGCTCCTACCAGGTGGCGCTCGAAGACAGACGCTTGTGGCGCCGGCACATAGACCAGCTTAGGCACAGGGTTGGGGACTTGGACACTACCGTGGTGCCCCCAACTGCGCTCGTGGCTCCGGAACAGACACTTACAGATGGTGAGGCTCCACCTACACCTCTCTCACAAACTGCGGGGGTGGAGCCAAACCAAGCCACTTCAGAGGGTCTGCCGGACTTCCCACAGACTCAAACCACTGCCATGCCTGACATTCCGCCAACTCCACTTGCAGAGGTTCCACCCACAGCAGCGGATCCAGGGGACTTGGTTTCAACGCCACCTAGGGTCACGCCACAGCCTCAGCAAGAATTGAACGGTCCCCCGGACTTGGGTACCGGTCCCCTGCGGTCTGGCAGAGTTTCCAAGCGCCCAACTTATTTAAAGAACTATGTTGCTGGACATGTAACACTGTTGGTCTAAGTATGTGGAAGTATGTGAAATGTAACCGATATGCTTTTGTGCCTAATTGAACCATTACGTGTAGTACTGTATATAAGGAAACCATTACGATTGTAACTAATGCCTTATCTCGGTGGGGAGGGGTGTTATGTACTGAAGTTCTCACCCTGGGCCAGCAGGGGGATACTGTAGATAGTTATGCAACTAAGGGAATGAAAGTGAGGTTCAGTGATTGGATAGTTTTAGAAAGTTGTTACAGTAATGTTGTACTGGAGCTCTATATAAGCAGGCTGACTGAACCCTTCAGTTCAGTTCTGTTCTGGCCTGTGAATAAACAAGAGCTGTTTGAAGAATCGCTGTGTCGTCTGATATGTTCACCCACAACTTAACACCCACAGTTCAAACACATTCAAAGGTTTTAATAAAAAGTAATCTTTATTAAATAGTTTTCCGGATGAAATACATTGTTTCCGAGAGATTTGCATGGGGAAATCTTTTCGATTCCTCAATAATAAGGGTCAGTGGGATGAGGGAGGCCAGGGCCACATCCACACCATTTCATGTGCTATAAAGCCACTTTAAACACTCATGGCTTCTTCCCCCAAAGAATCTGGGAGCTATAGTTTGAAAAGGGGGCAGAGAGTTGTTAGGAGACCCCCTGTTCCCCTCCAAGAGCTACAGTTCCCAGAGTTCCCTGGCAAAAAGGGAACTCTACCCCTACCCCTGACGCTAACCCTAACTCTAACCCTAACGCTAACCCTTAACTAGAGCTACAATTCCCAGAGTTCCCTGGCAAGAAGGGAACCCCAACCCTACCCCCTAACCAGAGCTACAATTCCCAGAGTTCCCTGACAAGAAGGGAACCCTACCCCTACCCCCTAACCAGAGCTACAATTCCCAGAGTTCCCTGACAAGAAGGGAACCCTAACCCTACACCTACACCTTAACCCGAGCTACATTTCCCAAAGTTCCCTGACAAGAAGGGAACCCTAACCCTACACCTACACCTTAACCCGAGCTACATTTCCCAAAGTTCCCTGACAAGAAGGGAACCCTACCCCTACCCCTACCCCAACTCAACTCAACTCAACCCTACTCCTAACACTACCTCTACCCCTACCCTAAGCCTAAGCCTAACCTGCCTAACAACTCTCTGTCCCCTTAACCACCTACAGTTCCGAGAATCCCTGAGGGGAAGCCATTCCTGTTCAAAGCGTCTTCATAGCACTTCCAATGGACGGTGCGCCTAATGTGGCCTAATGTTTCCTCCCTGATTTTCTTCTCTCTCCCCACTGCCCCATCACTTGCAATGCAGCAGATGTCCGCATGCAGTCTTCCTTCAAGGTTCCTTCTCTCAGGTACGGCCACGGCCTTGTCCATTGTTGGTTCCCAGTATTTCACGTTCATTTCTCCAACATAAATAGGGACGTCCTGCGGTTCTCTTCATGACTTTGGACTTGGGGAAAATCTCACCGGCTCCGGACATCCCTGTAAGGCAAAGGCAAAGAGGTGAGTGGGATGGCCCCCATCCAACAGCGTCCCCCCAGACTCCTCCTCTGTTTGGCTGCCTCTTCACAAACAAGGCTTCCAAACCACTTTGCATCCATCTCAGCCAGCGTAGCCTCACGGCATCCACTAGCCTGAACGCAAACTCTTCCGACAACCACCCACCAGCTGCAGCCTCGCCAGGTCCATTGCCAGACATCAACCAGCTTCAGAGCTGAATATCCGTCGCCTTCAGGTAGCGATCCCACCAGCAAGTAAACTTTGTACTTACCTTCTCCTTGCTCCACAGCATCCCAGCACCAGGCGATTGCCTCCTTCCGCTTGTCAGCTTGCTGCCATGGGGTAGGAGATCACCAGGGCTGAGTGCCACTGAGCTGCCCATTTCTCTCTGGGGAGGGCAACTGCCGAGGCTTGCGCCTTGACCCACATTTATACCCACTCAGCTGCCAAATGTTTTTGTGGCATCACAGTCAACCCACAGACAATGGCAGCAGCTGGGGAGGCATCACCATCACACCTCCAGCCCTCACAATGGGGGGGGGGGGCCCAGCTCAGCAGCCAAAACACCCTCCCCCAAGCTGTGTCTATATCTGTGAAGGCCACACCGGACACCCAAGGGGGCAGGAGGGGGACATTTTTCAGCCCAGGGGCTGCATTTCCCTCCACATAACACTAGTCAAATGCACAAATGAACAGAGCAATGAAAGCAAGCCTTATCTTTGCTGTTCAAGGAATGGCAGGCAGAGAGAAAGTTAGCATCTCAGCAAAAAAGCACCTTTTCACCAATCAGTCAGTCAATCAATCAATCATTTATTGTATTTGACTAAAAGCCATTACAGAACCAGTTACAAAAGCATCAAACCCAAAGACCCAAACTATAGCTCCCAGATTCATTTGCTCTTCAGATATCTGGGCGCTCCTTTACACTCTTCCCAAATACCCTTTTAGCTATGCTGCACTGCTCACTGCAATTCCTTGGATACAACTTGGCTGAGGAATGGCAATGCTTATATGGTTGGTTTTGTTACTCTAAAGCTAAGAAGCTGACGCTCATGTTTTACTGTGGTTTTATAATTTGTTTTATAACTATTATTATTATTATTATTATTATTATTATTATTATTATTCTACCTCTGGAGCACAGCAGGCCACAGGTGGCGCTTTAGGATGGCAACACTTAAAGAAGTGGCAAAAGCTCTGTCCCCAAGGAGCTTGGAAGGGTGCTTATTAGCCTGGCCCAGCCAGGCTGCCAGTCCCTGCCACTGGGTCCCCAGACGCTCTTCAGTGGCAATGTCACTTCTGAAAAGAAGCCAAGCTCACTCCCATCCACTCAGGCCACGGATCCCTGAGGCTAATTCTGAGTTGCGTAAAGTGGTGGGCAGCTGCCACGGATGGGAGTCCAGCTGAGGTCCCATTCAAAAGCGCTGCCTGGCATCCATCAGTGAAGGACACCCAGGGGCCACTGGGAGGCAGGGAGCATGTGACATGGTTTTGCGGGGATGGCAGTTGTCAGCACCATGCCAAGGGCTGATCCTGCCCTGAGGGGTGGCACTTACCTGACATCAGGGTTGCGAAGAGCAAGGCGCATGGTGCACAGGCCGGTCCCTCCGCTTCCAATAAAGACGAACAGAGGAATCAGCTGTGATAAACAGAACGTTTCGAGATCAAAAGCTGAAGTTGAAAACTGGAATAAGTCGCCTATGACAGTGTGCGTGGGAGAGGTCAACTACGAATGACACCAGATTCAGGTGGAAGGCCATGTTGATCTGTCATAGTCATAATAAACAAGAAGATGAAAAAATATTTTTTAATAATTCCAGTGGCACCTTAAAGATCAACTCAATATAAGTTTTCAAGGTATGAGCTTTCGTGTGTAATACACACTTCGTCAGATACTTCAGCCTTATAACTGTTGAGGACTGTTATGGCCAGTTGGTTCCACAGGGAAGGGCAAGGGATTCTTAAAGGGATAGATGACCAAAATTAGCTTCTAATTGCATTCTATACAAGATCTTAAAGTAGCTGTCTTATTGCAGAAGAATTTTAGAAATACACTTGAAAGAGAAGTTGCTGAATTACAACTCATTACCAGACTAAAAACTATGGAGAGACCTGGTCTGAATGGAGATATTGGATTCATGTCCCATTATACATACTAAAGCTAAATTACTGGAATTATTAAAAAAAGATCTTTTCATCTTTCATCTTGTGATGGCCATTATTAATATTATTATTATTTGCCCGTCTGTCTTCGTGCTGAGGAGTTGGTGAAGGGGCTCAGCCACCGTGGCTTTGTGGGGCAGGAACCTGTTATAAAAGTTCAGCAGTCCCAGGAACGCCTGCAACTCCGTCTTGTTCTTTGGGATGGGGGCCTGCTGGATAGCGCAGATCTTGGATGTGGTCGGGTGAAGGCCAGAGGCATTGATAAGATAGCCCAGGAACTTCACCTGTGGAACGGCGATCTGGCACTTCTCCCTCTTTACCTTGAGCCCAGCTTCCTGGAACCTGGTCAGCATGGCGCGGAGGCGCTCAAACAGCTGCTGGTGTGAGTCTGCGGACACCAAGATGTCATCAAAATATGGTACCACGCCCGGAAGCCCTTGCAGGAGACGCTCCATAAGGCTTTGGAAGATGCCAGGAGCCACACTCACCCCAAACTGCAAACGGCGGCAACGGAATGCCCCTCGGTGGGTGACGATCGTCTGGGCTTCAGCGGTGGCATCATCGACGGGCAGTTGTTGATAGACGTGATAGGCAGGATTCAAGCACAAGAGCACTCCACCTTCTGTGAATGTCAGCAGCTGGTATTCAGAGACAAACTGCTTCCTTTATTTTTATTTTTAGTCAGCTTGATGTAACACAGAAAATTCCTTTGCATTATTTCAGAAGAACTCCATATGGAGTTTGCATTTTGTGGGACACAAGGTTTGAATGTCTCCATGGCAACAGAGCATCAGAGGGGAAAGACAAAGCCCAAACTGAAAATATTTAATTATGAAGTGAGTGCTTTGTGCTTTTGTTTACAGGGAAACAACAGAACTCCTCTTGTGGGCTCTTAATATCTTGGGGGGGGGGGGGAATATATAAACCCATTGCACAAAGCACAACAGATATTATCAACAAATCCAATTGCAAACTCCTATGGTAATTTTAAATTTATTCATTTCTTTCCATAGCAACATTTATAAAAGTTGATGGGATGTATTGCTCGACACCTCTTGGGTGTTAAGATTAGTAGATCTCTGACTAATTTTGAATCTATTGTGTTGAATTAGAGGTACTAAAGGACTGGTCTCTATTATTCATGGAGTGCTTTTAGAGCTTACCATTGGTCCTATAGGCCTTATGTTTTCTTGGGAGGAGTATTTGAATAGAGGAATTTGAATGGAAATCACTGTGGTCAGCTAAGCATTAGAAATCTGTTTCATCATATGAGAGGGAACGTTCCCTCAAAGTTCCGCTCAGACAGCATTGTACCTGTGCAGATGTCTCACATTGCAACACAATCAACACAGGATTTCTGGAGGGGCTGTGGACTCTGAGGTACATTCATCCATCTTTGGTGGGAATGTCCTCAGGTTTCATTATTCAGGTTGCAAGTATGTCAAGTAATATCTAAAATAGTTAAATAACCTGTTCAGGCCTTGCCACAACTGTCATTACTGAATATGTAGACAAACAACAAGGAAGAACTTTTGACATGGATACTTGCTGACTATCGGTCTCGTGCCTGTATTTAGCCTTAGATGGATGCTAGCTGCAGCTAGGATTTCAATAGCCCAGCATTTGAAAACCTTGAAAAATCTGAGGTACAGGCAGAGGGCAGAGCCAGAAAGTAGGAGTGGAGTGCAAGGAGACTTGATTTAAAATAATAATAATGCTTTGTGCGTCCATGTCTAACCTTGCCCCTTTCTAAATTTTATCTATTCATTTGTGTTTTTCTTTTTGTAAATCTATCAAACAATAAAATAAAATCTGGATTAAGGGGTTTTCTCAGGACGGTGTGTGCTGTGTCCCATTGGCATAGTATTGGTGGAAATGCTCTGGGGTGTGTGTGGCAAAAATGGGGGGTTGAGGATGGTCGGTTTGGGGGGGAGGGGAGTGATTATTGTTCCTATTTTCACCTGAGGAATGCATAGCTGTCAACTTTCAGATTTGAAAATAAGGGATCAGCAGCCAAATTAAGGGATCAGCAGCCTCACCTGTCCCAGGCACTCCTGTCTTCCACTGCTTCCCGCAGTTTGGTCAAACTCATGCTGGTAGCTTCAAGAACACTGTCCAACCATCTCATCCTCATGGTTCAATGTTTCTAGTGAGCAAAGTTACCCAGTCAGGATTTGAATCTTGGTCCTAACTTTTGGGGTTAAGTTTCTATTTAGCTGTCCATTAATACTGACAAACCGTATCTCCCATTCATCTCTCAGATCCCCTTGTAAATCTAAAGTACTGACCTCACCACATCCTGCGGTAAAAAAGTTAATTACACATTGTGTGAAGGTAAGTGTGTGGAGCTACAGCATTCCTACTATCAGCTTAAGTGACACATTCACTCTCTCTCTCTCACTCACACACACACACACAGTACAGCCCCTCCGAGCCAAAGGCCCAAAGCCCAGCCAGCAGCCAAACGAAGCCTCAAGCGGTGGTTCCCACAGCACAGCAACCCGGCAAAGGGGATGCAGCAAGGGAAACCACCGTCACCTCTCCGCTGGGAAGCGCTGAGCAAAGGTGAGTCCTCAGGCAACGTGGCCAATTTGATCGGCACAAGGCATGCAAGCTCCACCCCCCAGTCATTCTCAGACTCCTTATTGGGCAGCCGAGCAACGCAGCTGAGGAGCCTCCCTGGCTGGCAGGGAGGGAGAGGAACTGCTTCCTTTGAAATCCGGAAAATTTACGGGATAACAATCCGGGATAGCAGCGGGAAACGGCGCTGCAATAAGGGAGTTTCCCGCCAAATAAGGGAAGGTTGACAGCTATGGGAATGTTGGAGGGTATGTGATGGGTAGGTAAGAAACTGGATAAATCATCATTGCCACCACCATCTCTTACAGTTGGCCATGCTGGCTGGGGCTGATGTGAGTTGGAGTTTGGCAACTGGAGATGGGGGCAGGAGTGTCGCTGGGAAAGGGTTGTGGCCTGGGAAGAGACTTGAGAACCAAATGCAGAGGCCTGGAGGACCACATTTGGCCCCCAGGTCTGAGATTCCCCAGTACAGCAGACTCAAGAAAGTGGTATTCGAAGGAGTAGATCGAGAGTGAAAGCAGGGTTGTGAGGACTCTCAGTGCTGGGGAGTGGCTTCAAATCTGAATACGGATTGGTTCGGAAATAAGATGATCTCTTCCCTGGCTTTGGAGGAAGCAGCTTGGTTTTATTTCTGAAAAATTCCAGTTTGAGCCAGGAGGCCTCGCCCATCACTCCCTGAAAAACACTATATGGATATATTTCATCCTCAGATGCCCTGGAGGTTGAACTAGTCCGCCCACATACCAAACATGGTATGTTTACCAAAGTGGAAGGCAATATTCTTCAGCATATGACATGAGCAGCAAATGAAAGGCCCAAGGGCAAACGTTGATTTATTCTTAAGTAAACGCATAGTTTTAGCAGGATTCCTTAATGCAAAGAGGCATCGTTGCCCCAGCTCTCTGCCAATGTTTGCAAATCACCTAATCCTACAATCCTTAAATAAAGAATGAAGTCCTTCAGCGGCAAGGGAAAGTACAGCTACCCTAGCGAAGGGGCGACGTGATATGAGTAGCCGATTTCCATCCCTAGGACACCTGTGCAAAATTATTGGCTCTTTAGAACTCAGCTAGAGGTCTAGTATCACAAGACAGGGCTCTAACCCCAACCCCTCTAAACCTGGATATTTTCTACAATTGCCTCTGCACTCAGGAATATCCTTCCCTCTGCCATATATGTGAAGCATCATCAATTATTTGCTTCAGGTGTCTTGTAAGAGGGGTGGTAAAATATACTCAGAGTCGAGAGTGGATTTCATGCTCTTTATTCAGTTCATAGTGGTGAGGAGGAATGGAAGTTCCCCCAGAATGTCTGCTTTTTATACATTACACAATGGGCCCCACGTGATTGGCTAATTCCAGGATTCTCCTGTAGGCCAATCAGGTTGCGGATTCACTTCCACCTGGAGCTGGATTGGGTGGCTCCTATGGACCAATCAGACTGCTGAATTCTGGGTCCTATTGTTCTAGGACCAATCAGACTGCTGCATTCTGAATCCTATTGTTCTAGGACCAATCTGACTGCTGCACTTTGGATCCTATTCAACTCAGTACATAACAGGCGGCTTGTCTCATTTCTTCGCTTGCTATTGCTTCTTCTTCCCAGCTATTGTTTTGTATGAACTGAGCCGATCACGCCACTGGCTTTGCATAACAGAAAATAAGGGAGCGGGGAGGAAATCCAGCACAAATAAGCTGCACACAGGTGCTCTCTCCTCCATGACTTCTGGGGTATGCTTTTTCAAGGGTTAGTGTGCTGGCCATAGGAAGCTATCATTGTCGGAGACTCAAATGGGACAGGAGAGGCATGGCCAGCTGTGGGCAGTCTTTGGGGGTAGGGGAGATTCTCCAGCTGGACAAACTTGGTTCAGTTGATAGGAGCTCTACTCAAGTCACCATCCTAATGCTCTCTCTCCCCCACCACCTGCAACAAGGGTAAAAAACAAAACAATAACTCCCCCCAAACCCAAAGAGACTGGAACTACCACCCACTGGTTCTTCCCATTCCCAAACTCATTTGGACCCATGGCCAGTCACCTCCTAGTTTTTTTCACTTCAGGCAGCAATGCTGTGGTCCTGGAGAAGGTCGGGCGCAGTGTTCTCCATCTTGCCATGGGGGGTTGTTTTCACTTGCTCTGTCAGGATCCCAGTACGTCATCAATATAGGACAGGGACTGGACTGACTACAGCTGTTTTATCTATTTTAAAATTTCATTTAATTTTTTTCCTTCAAATTTTCACACCAAACATTAACCAATACAACCATTGATTAGTCATCAAATTCCCTTCCCCCCCTTACATGGTTCATTTTTAATTATCCATTACTACTGCATATTCTGATTACTCCATATTTTTCCCCTTTCACATTAGTATACTTTTGCTTAACTGATACTCCTGAAATTACTCTAACCCTGCTAACCTTTTAACCTGTTTGCAATAATTCTTCAGATATTCTACAAGCATTTTCCAATCTTCTCTGAAAATTCTTTCTTCCTGTTCTCTTATTCTACGAGTTAGGTTTGTGAATTCTACATACTCCATCAGTTTCACCTGCTACTCATCCCTCGTTGGTACTGTTCCCTCCCTCCATTTCTGAGCATATTTTCATCTGGGCTGCCGTGGTTGCATAGAGAAACGAATTCTTTCGATCTCTGTGGGCATCTGATCCTACTATTCCTAAAAGCAAGGCTTCTGGTCTTTTTACAAAACACCTTTTGAACTCTCTCTCTCCCCCGCCCCCCCCCCCATTTCATTATACAGAAGTCCCAGAAGTCCTTAGCTAATTTACATGTCCACCACATAGGGTAAAACGTACCCTCTGTTTATTGACATTTCCAGCAAATACCTGATTCCGATTTACACTTTTTTGCTAAGTTGCTCAGCGTCAAATACCAGCTATATATCATTTTCATAAAATTATTTTTTAACGTATAGCAGGCTTTGCAGTAGAAAAGTTCCCATTCCCGTATTTTTTCTGCTGCAATTACAAACTACCCTGTGATCTTGGGATGAAAGATGGCAACATTTATAAAATAAAATAAAATAAATCCCCCTTTCCGTTGCTCCATTTATTTACAGTAGAAATTAATATATATATATAAATAAACACAGGGGGAGAATATACTGCACCAAACAGCAACAACCCCACACTGGCATCTCTGCTTTGTAACAAGGACGGCAATTTATGGACCGCCAGATATGCCTATACTTCAATTCCCATCAGCCCCAGCCAGCAATGTCCATCAGCCAGGCATGCTGGGAACTGTAGTCCAACAACATCTGGCTCGCGCCGGAGCTCTCTTTACCTTTTCAGCGGCTTACCCCTTTTCTTAAACCCCGTTTTCAAGACGGCACTTTCGCCACCACACTCCCGCTCTGCTCCTTTTAACAATGTACTGTACGTATTCACGCTTTTCTCTCTCACCCCCTCCGCACGACACGCATCCCCTCAAGCAACCGCCCCCTCTTGCTGTGGCTTCGAAACCCCCTCCCCTCCCCATCGTCCAACTGACGAATCTGCGGAAGCCTGACTTCCTTCTCTCTTTTTTTGCCCTCTCTGCGTTCGCTTCAGCCGCCGGAAGCGTCCCGGCCGCCATTTTGTCTCGGGCAATGGCGACGCTGCAGGGCCTTGAGAGGAGCCTGTCAGGGGGGATGGAGTCGTCGTCGTCGTGAGTCCGGGGAGATAAGGGGAAACCGGGCGGGCGAGTTAACTTCTCCCCCGCCCTCCCCCTTGGTTCGGGCGGGAGCAAGACTAGGCCTCGGCGATGTACGTGGGACGGGGCAGCGTGGCGGAGGCCGGGCCGGCGCCGCGGACCATCCTGTCGGTCGGCGGGGCGGCGTCGCGCCCTGCTGCGGCCGCGGCTGCGGGTCCGAGTGGCGGCGGTGGCAGTAGCAGCAGCAGCAGCAGCGACGGAGGAGGAGGAGGAGGAGGCCGCGTGGAGCTCCTCGTCTTCGGCTACGCGTGCAAGCTGTTCCGCGACGACGAGAAGGCCCTTCAGCAGGAGCAAGGCCGCCACCTCATCCCTTGGATGGGAGAGCCCTCCATCATGATCGATAGGTCGGTGCAAGCCAACCCCCCGCCCGCCTATCGCTTCTTCCTTTTCTGTCGTGGTTTTTGGTGTGTGTGTGTATGCGTGTGTGTGTATGCGTGTATCTTGCGTGTCACGCTTTCAACGACCCTCTGCCAAGCAGGATCAATAAAGGGAGACCGGGGGCGGGGTTAGGGGAGAGAGAGGGAAAAGGCGACACACACACACACACACACACACATATACATATACATACATATACATATACACACACTATGAAGGACTATTTTCATTGTTGCTGATTGGTTTGATTATTATTATTATTAATTTCATGAAATTTAATGCACCGCTTGAATTTTTTAAAAGTACCTCAAAACAGTGTACAGAAAGATAAAACAGGAAAAAGAAGGGGGGGGGGATCACAGCTGTGCCAGAAGTTAAAATACTACAAGTATTAAGATTCACCTCTGCTTTCTAAGCACCTGGGCAGACTTGTCTAAACAGGAATGTTTCCATCAGGCGCTGAAAAATGTACAGTGAAAAGGAGGTGTCTGCTTGATCTCAATAGGCAGGGAGTTCCAAAGTGCATGTGCTGCCACACTAAACGAATGGGTATTATGTGGCACCTGTATTTTGCTTCGTTTTATTTATTGAACAAGAAGAGTATTGTTTTACTCTCACCACCCAATTTTGCAGGCAGCTGTGTTGGTCTGTTTAAGAAAGCGACCGAGGGAAGGAGGAGATAAAACACCCCCAAAAGTTAACAGTAAGACAGGAGTGGGGAATCTGCATGCTGCCCCCACCCAAAAATGTTTTTGGGACTATAAATCCCATCGTTCTTGACTGCTCACCATGCAGTTTGAGCCCAGCAATATCTTGGGAAGGCTACACCTTCCCCACCTCTGGTTCAGTGTCTTTATTAAGGCTCTGATCCTTTGCACACTTAATTATCTGGGACTATGCACCTATCAAGTGCAGTGGTGCTTGCTTCTGAGTAAACGTGTAGGGTTATACTAATGGAGCAGTTAAAAGAGAGTAGTGTTCTTTAGTTCCTAGCCTGTTGCCCTTATTTTACTTTTGGGTGGGTGCAAAATCTTCCTTTCTGTCATTTGGTTGTGATGCCAAAAGGAGTAGGGAATTAACTTTAAAGTTGAACAGATTTATCAAGGCATAAGCATCCATGGGCTGGAGCCCACTTTGTCCTCATTTGGCAGATAATGACAAATTTCCATATATATCTGAATTTGTGTGTGTGTGTGTGTGTGTGCATGTATTTAATTTTGGGTCTTTATCTTTTTTGACCAAAGCAGCATTTAAAAAGAACAAAACCATTAATAACAACTAGGTTAAAGTTAAAACAACAGCACATTGCTAGCTGAGGCTAGCATTTTATATATTTGGGCTCAAGCCCATGGATGTCTACCCACAATAAAATTGTTCATCTTTAAGGTGCCACTGGGCTCCTTACTGTGGTTGATGTGGCAGACCAACGTGGCTACCCCTCTGGATTTGGTGGTGGCAGTGATCATACATGATCCATAGAAGTGATGGGGACGATGACACAGGACTCAGTTGGGGGGGGGAGCGGGCAGTCTTAGTGCTTCCTTGTGACATAGGATTCAGGCTTGCCTTTTGATAACACTTGGTAATTCTAGAAGCCTCTGGCCTCCCCCAATGTTCACTTCCTTCCTGGCAGAGGGTTAACATCTAATGCCCCCCTCCCCCTTGTAGGAGGGTTGTGTATGGTTATATATATTTATATATGCTGGGGTGGGAATAATCTCCTTTTCAAACCAAACTTCATAATGGCTTCTCCTATGAACTGAACGAAGACGAGCTTTTTTGTTTGTGTACTGGAAAATAAACAAAATAACTTGTCTCCTTTTCCCTTGGGTTTTAGATGGGTTTTCAAGTAGCCTAATTTTGGAATGTATCCCTTTTGGTATTGTGTTGTTGGCTGGAACGTTTTGTGATGGTACCTGGAATGTTTTGTATGGAAAATGCCTTTCCATCCTAACTTCCAGCAAGACCTGTAGACTGATGGACTCAGCTGTTGGTGATGTGTCAGCCCTAAAATAAAAGACCTCTTCCCTAGATCACTGTTGAGATTCTGCCTCTTCTGTTGTTTAGCTTATTTCTGTTTCACTCTTCCTTCACTGCTGTCTAGGAGGTGACATCTTTGCAACACCTCATGTGAGGCAGGTTAAGTTGGTGAATAGTGATAGCATCATAGCTCAACAGGGACCCCAAACCTGCGATCACTTCTTCTTAACATTTACATCTAGTATTGCTTCTGGCATGTGCCAGCAAATGTTTAAGCAGCTGCTACATATGTTGCTGTTTATCTAATTTGGTTCATTATGTTGCTGACTGGAGGTGCACTGGTAGGATGAGGAATCTGATAGTGATTTTTGACTTGTGGAAACCTTTCTGATTGCAATGTTTAGGTAATGGCTTCTGCAATCTTTGTATATCTTCCTTACGCTTGGTAGTGCTTTCAGTTTTGAACAAAACCTTCTAAATGGAGCTTTGTGTCTGGTTGGATAGTCTCAGTGTTGGAGGATTTTCTGCCTGTGCTTTTAGTGGATGGTTATTTAGGGACTTTTTCACGAATACTAATATACAAGGAGACTGAACCAGATTTTTAAGTAGTGATGAATTCCCCATAACACTCAGCACAGGAAAGTCTGAATGACTTTGGTTTGAAAAGGGGCACATGGCATATTGTAAATGTTTGCTCCTTCCGTTTCAATTTCACACAAAGACCCAAATTGAAAACTAATTTTTATGTTATGATAAATAATCCCAAAGTGATAGCACCCTTGAACCTAGGCAAAGCACTTGACAAATTACTTTCCGTGGGAATTTCTGTAAAGGACCATTGCATGCCAGTAAAGACTGAAAATGAATTGTATACAGAAAACCTCTATAGATACTAGATAATAAAGTTTCTTTTTCCAGGTACACAACCAAACAAGTGTTTTTAGTTTGAAGGATTGGTGATGAAGTGATAAATTGATTATTGGTTGGAATTCGGTTCTATGCTAAGCAAATTGGATAGCAGTGTAAATTCAAGTGTCTTATGTGCTGGTGGAATTTTCAGTAGGGTTAGGGATGCGGACACACACTTATTGGGCAGCTTGTAGTCTGGAATGAATCAGCTGTGAAGAACGGTGGGAGCAAATTGTAGCATATGCTCATGGCCTATAAAGTAAACAATCTACATTTGTAAATTAAGGAGGTTTGACAAACTTACACACAACTGTAATACAAAATAGCTTTCAGATGGGCAGGAAAATTTTTATATTTTTCTAGGAATCCTCATTTTTACCTTGAGCAGTCCAAAATTGTTCATCTTCATCAGAAGATGAAATAACATTGGTATTGAGATATTCAAGGCCAAAATTCCTGTGGGAAAATGCTTTTGGTAATCTGTTGCTTGTTGTGATATTTTTTATTTTAAGCTGGTCAGACTTTTTGCAGTGTCCATCTCGGACTGGTGAAATTCATTGCTGTGTCAAGTCACTTTTTCCAAATCACATGGAAACCATTGGATTATTACTAACATTCTTCAATAAACTAAGCTAAACCAATGTTGCACAAATAATTCCACAGAAATTATTAGACAATAAAAATGCTTACTAAGTTACTTGCCAATCATACATTTATAGCACACATTTCAGTTTACAAAACTATATTTGATTGCCTGAGGGTGATTCTTACTTGCCAAAGGTGACTAAATGAAAAGCTGTTTACAAGCCCAAAATAAACCATTTAACTGTATTTAAGGAGACTTCTGTATCTCTTTAGCATTATGGTATTTTTAGTACCTTCTGTAGAGAACCTCCTTAAATTGCACATATGTTACTGTTCCTATATATGTGTGTCTCTCTATCACATAATCAGCACTTCTTTCCTCAGCCAAATGGCTAGGGGCCGAGCCTAGCCATGATTTTACCTCCAATGGACGCAAGTTTCTTTGGTGAAGATTTCTCCTGAGAGTTCGAGACTAGCAGAAAGAAGCGAGGAAATTGCGACCGTTTGGTTCTTACGGATAGGTATTTATGTATTTGGGTTTGTGTAAATGTAACATATTGCCTTTCCACAAAAAATATGTATTTTATCAAGGGTGTTGAATGGTTGAACCATAAACGGTAAGAACAATGGAGGAATTGGTTCTTTTTTAACTAGTAAGATATTTTGTAATAGTCTTAAAGGGGGATTTGAAACCTATATTTAAAAAAAAAAATTGTAGTGGGTGAGAAGTGATTAGTCAGATTAAAATACGCATTTAATTCATATTAAATCTTCTTCTTTTTCAAATGTGTGTGGTAAGTATTTGTATAGTGGCAGAAACTAAAGCCCAAAGTTCTTCCATTGACCATATCTTTCATGTTGCAGGTATGATGGGCGTGGTCACCTGCATGACCTTTCTGAATATGATGCTGAATATTCCACATGGAACAGAGATTACCAGTTGTCTGAAGAGGAGGCTAGAATAGAAGCCCTCTGTGATGAAGAGAGGTATTTAGCCTTGCGTACGGACTTGCTTGAGGAGGAGGCAAGGCAAGGTATTGCTCAAGGACAACTTCCTGAGTTAGAACACATTTAATTGAAAATAACTTTTTAAAAAATTCGTTCCCACTCATTATATACTCACTCTTTCTGATATTATTTTGACAGTACCCAGTGGATTCGAAAAGCAAGCGTCTTTGCGTATCTGAGAGGACCTCAGGATAGTTTATATGTAGAGCCACACAGAATTTGCCCAAGTTTTGAGGGCAGGCTGAGAATTGAGACACTTTTAACTGTTCTTCTTTAACAGTATTGTATCAATTAAAAAGTTCATGTCTTTGTCTTTGTTTTAAGTAGAATGATTTAACTCTTAAGACACTTATCTCAGCAGGAGAAAACCGATCATCCAGACAAAACCAAAAAAAGCATATGCCTTCTGCCCCCTGGGGCTGACACAAGTCTCAGTGACCACAGATGACCTGTGTGGTGCATTTGCTGTAAATGGTTGTGGTTGAATGTTAGGTTTCAAACCATTAACATACTTTGAAAAAATAAAAGTCTTGTGGGAGTTTTGTGTTCATTTTTTAATTGAATTTTGCATTTTTATTCAAGAGGAAGAATATAAGAGACTGAGTGAAGCTTTGGCAGAAGACGGTACCTATAATGCAGTGGGATTCACTTACAGTAGTGATTATTATGATCCTTCGGAGCCCACTGAGGAGGAAGAACAGCCTTCAAAAGCAAAAGGTAAGATTCTATGGATTATTAGGGAGAGTACCTTTTTCTTCAGAAAAAAATACTTTCAGGCTCAGCATGTGAACTGTATGAGAGATCTAGAAAGAACAATCTTGTTGAAGATGCATTATCATCCCATGCCATTTGTAAAACTGTCTGAGCAAACTGGGAGTTTTGTCATTATGCAAATAGGCAAACTGTTATTTTCTGTGTTTCCTGGGGACTCCAATGTTATGGATGCCAGAGATGTCCCTCTAAAGCAGGAATGAGAAACCTGTGCCTATTCAAAGGTTGTTGAACTCCAGTGATCAGCCCCAGCCAACATAGCCAGTGATCAGGGGAGCTTGGAGTTGTAGTTCAGCAGCATTTGGATGGCAACTGATACTCCATCCTGATTTGAGGAAAGACATGTAGTTGCAAAGGAAGGCATGAACTTCATTCTGAAGCCTTTTTTTTTTTAGTAGTTCACCTTTATTGCTTGTCTTTATTTATTTATTTAGTAGTTTTTAAAATCTTTTGGTGATTATCAAAGAGTCATGCATGAACCTCAACACAAAGTTTTTTATTTCCCTTTGTGTTTCTTTTCTGGGAACTTCAGCTGGACAAGAATTATTTAAAGTTGGGAAAGGGGGCTTGTTAATTGTATAACATGTAATTAACACATTCATCCTAGAAATTTGAAGGTTGTATTTTTTTTTTTTTAAACTGGCCTCTAAAAGTAATAAAATAAAATACGAAAACAGAAAACCTCATATTAATCAAGATCTATCAAATGTATAATGTTTGCTTTAAAAATTACAATTCCCTTCTTCAGTATTTCATTTTTTGTTATAGTTGACTATGTTTACTTATGTTAATCAATGGAGACACATGGACAAACTGAAATGAAATTATTCAAGGCTGCAAAAGCTTTCTGGAAGGATTCTGCCTTGTCATAGAATATCAAATGTGTGGTTATTTTAAATACCCTCTCCTAAGAGAGAATTGCTTTGATTCAGTACAGAAGCTCAGTATTCTTTTACAAACACACTGAGGAATTTTCTGTGCAGTCAGAAACAAGAGAACTCTGTAGTGATTGTCAGCTTTTGGTAAAAGCTCTGCTTTTGTTGTTGCCAAAACTGCCTGTGGATGAAGGTAAGGGGAGCTGACAGTTAGTTAGTTAGTTAGTTAGTTAGTTAGTTAGTTAGTTATGGCCCAGGTTGTTCAGGTTATCTAAATCCTATTTGAGAATAGCGAGTCAGAATTTTAAAGGGCAAAGAAGTAGCTGTTTTCTTGTTCAATTAACATGTTTGGTTTCCCTCCCCTAGACGCTCTTTGGGAAACTCAAAATGCTTTTAACACTTAGTAATGGCAAGACTCACTGTTGTGTCAAATCTTACAAGACACTTGTAGAGTTTTTAGCACCACTGGAGTGAAACATGTTCTTAAGGCAGATCATTAAAGCAGGCTCCCTGTAGTGAACTTAGTTGTCTCAAAGTGTCTTCCTAAACAGGAGGTAGAACAGTAGTTTTGCAGAAAACTGTTGAAAATGTTGGAGAAGTGTAGAGAGCTTAAGTCTCTTCATCTGCTCCATGTCTTGCAGTCCCTACAGATTTAGGACAAAAAGCAGACTCAACACTTCCCAGCTCTTTTGGCTTGTGTTGTACCATAATAGTTGTCAGTGCAGTACAGAATTCTACAATTTAAGCAGAAATCTGATTGTTTATGTGCTTTATCTTTCTCCAACTTTTCTGACAATTGTGTCCCAAAGTGGTTTACATCAATAATAAAGCAAAATAATCAGGCCTGGCCATCAGGCTAACAAATTAAAAGGACAAGGCACATAAGGGAAGGGGAGTCATGGGAAAGGATAGAGGGAACTCTCTTCTTCAAAACTTAGAATTACGTAGTATGCTGTAAGTAGGCATGTAGCCATATGAGCCCAGGACGATTTCCCCCTTGCTTGAGTTCTCATTTGAATAGCAACAGGTTCTTGTTCCTTTTGGCTGATAGATGGGACCCATGTGCCCATTCCCCATGTTTCTGCAGCCTCTGTGCAACTGGCAGTTGAATGAATTGAGTTATTTCTGGGTGTGGAAAGCAAGCTCCCTGCATCTGTTTTTATCTCTGGCCAGTGGATGGGGCTGGTTGAGCTGTCTCTTTCCTTTATGTTCTTCCTTGGTTCCCTGGCCAATGTGATGCCTTTCAGCTGTGCCATCCCAGGGCATCCTATTCTGAGGTGTTCCTGAGCCCATTGATTTTGTGTATCATAATCATATGACCTATACCATCTGTCAGTAGAAGCCATTTTGTATAATGGAGGCATATCTGACTCTACAGCAAATGAAAAGTCATACGTGTATTAGAATGATATAGCAATGTCAAAAACATTTCAATGAAATTCTTTTGTTGTCAAGTTTGGTATCCTTTTGTGTCCTTATTAGATAGCTCCAAACTCTGGTTGAGTGGGATTGGTGTTAATTATGGCTGCGAGAATTCACAAAGGGGAGGGGAGGTGACATATCAATTCTGTGTTAGGAACTCAGGTTGTTAACACTATGTGTCCCCACTGTGGTTTTAGGTTGTCACAAAAGCACTCACACAGGTTGCCTTTGCTTGATTTAAAGAGACTCTTCCTCTTGTTCCTCTGCAGCCCTCTGTGCCCATCCTATGCTGGCTCAGGAGGGTCCCCCGCCCTCTGGAGAAGCCTTTCAGATGATGGGGAGGGGGGCAGGGGAGGGAGCAAGTGTCTTTAAAAAGAAAAGCAAGTGAAAACCAGTGCAGATCTGGCTTGAAGTATAGTAAACATTGGGTGAAGTTTAATGGCATTATTTATTAACTGCACCTCTGTGCTTTTTGTTGTATTCTTAAGAATGCTTTAAGATTACATGCATTAAAGGACTAGGTGCCATTGTACTGGTGAGCTGTTGTAAATAAACCCTGACAATCTGACTTTATTTGCTGTACATAAACAATTTGGTGGCAAGGATAGGCCAACCAAATAGAAACTATGAAACAAAAATTGGAATTATAAAAAGCATTAAAATATGTAGGAAAAAATTGACTGTCAAACATGTTAAGAATGCTTATGCTATGGTTTATGTGTGTTGTGTTCAGATTGCAAAACTAGCTGTTATATCATTTTCTTATTAATAGCTGCTGCGGCCAAGGCAGAACATGTAGAGGAAAATGAAGAACCATTTGTTGCTCCTTTGGGACTGAATGTTCCTTCTGACGTGGAGCTGGTAAGTGTCGTATGTGTATGTGTTTCAATGTCATATCTGAAACATTTTTTAAATTGACTGAGTTTTTGTTTTTCTGGAATTACTTGTTATGCAGAAAGAGTTTGGCAACCAATTCTAAAAAAATGTATTGTAAAATCTTTCTAAGAATCTTGTCAGAGGTCATGCTGCTCAGTGCTTGGTCTTAATTGAAATCAGCAGACTTAGGCTCAAATCATATACACACCTGGCAGTATGCCTCATTGAACACTGGGTGACCTGCTCCCAAGTAAATATGCACAGAATCTGGGTGTTAAATGTTTCACGTATTAATTCCTAAACTGTCTCCTGGGGAAACATTAGTGTGCTAGGAGGGGGGAGTACTTGTGTTGCACCGAGTCCGCAGTAGAGGCTGCTGCTTGCTATATTGGTATATGGGAAGTTGCCTTGCACTGAGTCAGACCATTGTTCCATCTATCTCAGTATTGTGTACCGTTGCTGGCAGCAGCCCTCCAGGTTTTCAGTTGGGGATATTTGCAGCTCTGGAATGCAGCCCCTGGGAAGGCTGACCAGGATGGGAAATAGGGCACCAGGCTGGAATAGGTTCTCCGTTGTTTCTCAAGTGTTGAGTAATTCTTTACACACTCCAGACTTTTCTGGAGGGTTAAATGAACCAAAAGTCCATGTTAATTTAGAGTTTCCTAAATTTGGGAAATGCTGGTCTAGCATATTTATTGAACAGCTGAAATAATGTAAAATACACATTTATGAATTCCAGTATATTAAACACCTTGCAAAGTGGATTCTTGGCAAATCCAACACTAAAAGTGTTAACCTGCTGTCAGGATTGCTCCCTTAACAGCGTGAAGCTGATTAACAGCATGGAATGGATTAACAACTTGTTGATGGATTCTTAACTTTAAATTGAAAAAAAAACAACAGCAGTATACTTGGTTCCACAATTTAACTGAACAGACATTTGCTATTAGGTATCTTAGGGTAGAACAGGCAGGAGCTGAAGATTTCTTTTTTAATACAGATAACAACAATAGATGTGCTTCAGCTAACATATCTAATCATGTTTTTCTTTGGAAATTCTTCAGTGTCCTATTGATGCAGATTTTGTTGAAAGAATGCAGAGGTAGGCAATGAAATCAGGTCACTTCTGTGTCTTTGCCCACCTACTGTCTTTCAGCACCTATTGCAAATCTGATCACCCATACATTGGATGCAGTGTTTGGATGGTGCCTACACATGTGAAGTCCAACATGAATAGGCCTGAACAATGTGGTTTTTAACTCCGATAAATTGCAGGAAATAGTTTTGCTGTTTGGTCATCTTTATGTGTGTAGACTGTGCAAATGTTTTAGCACAGCTTAATAATGCTATGCTTCACCATCTTAAGAATCTGAAGACAGTGTGTTTCCTGTAGACATTAGGAACTGCCAATCAGCATTAGGTTGTAGTGTGTAGGCTTCTGCCATATCTGTAGTTGCATCCGAAAGCATTTTTTACAGGTCATTTTTCACTGACGTATCAGTAGTGCTAGCAATCATACCTGCCATATAAGACAACCTGTAATGTCTTTCAGTCAATATCTGGACTATTTACTGGGGGTTTTTTCCTTCTTAATCTTGCCACAAAAGCAGGTATATATCACAAAAATGTGTGTTTTAAGGTCTTTTCAACTATTGCACATGTCCTTGAGTTAGATTTGTCAGTATGGATTCATCATCTTGTAATTCTTTTCCTCAAATATTGTTCCCCTGTTGCTTTTTAAAATAACCACACAATTGGAGTTATGCTGAGTTGTTACATAAGAAACGCATGAAACTGTCGATATAAAATCTGATGCCAACTGTGTAAAGGAAATTGTGCAAAAGGCTGATTTCAGTAGCAATGCATCATTTTAGAATTATGGAGGTGTTTTTTTAAAAAAAATAGGAGGATGAAAATGCATCTTGTGTAAGTAATTAAGGAAAACAGAGCTAGTGAAGTGGAAAATTAAACAAAAACTCTGAGCAGTGTACTGCCGTAGAGCTCTTAAAGCTCTTAAATGACACATTTCTTTGAATGGTTTAGTTCTTAGAAGGCTAAGTTGTCATAGTCAGCAATAGTGGATAGTAGTGCAGTCATTCTCTTCTCCATTTAATGAGGGTCTAGGATATACATGCATTATGCTTCTAATTGTTCATCTCTGTGCATGGCATGCAGATGATGGGCAGCTCTGAAACTAATGTTCTGCTATAAATACTGCTCATCAGAAAGTATGTCCTTGTGAAGTTCATTTAGATAGTAGCTGTGCCTGTATTGGAAAAGAATCATAGTTGTTTATTGTTGTGGGAAAGCATGCTGGAGCCAAAATGGGTGTGGAAAAATGAATAATGTGATTAATTTGAGCATCTTGATTGCTTTCTGAGCAGTTGGCATTTGCAGTTACCCAAGCTTTCTAATCTAGATTTTGTAAAATGAGGTCTAGGAGCATTGTTTGAAAGGTCTTGTACAGCTTGTCACTCCCCAAGCTGAAAATGGTCCACCATCCGTGTATTAAGTAGAATTTCTGCAGTGCTAGGTAGATAGGAGTTTTGAGTCTCTATCAGTCCTCAATAACATAGTTTGGATGATTTGGCATTTCCGTGCTCTCTGACTTCTGTCACTGTGTTTCATTGCACCAGAAGTGGTTTATTCATGCTGCCCACATGACCTGGAAAGCGTCTCTGCACAAACGCTGGCTCCCTCAGCCTGAAGTGAGATGAGTGCAGCACTCCATAGTTGCCTTTGACTGGACTTAACCGTCCAGGGGTCCTTTACCATACCTTTTTTTTTTTAGTTTGGATAATGCCTTAATAAATTGAGATAACAATGTGTTTCATTTGCTCCTCCCTTCACCCTATTTGGGAAACATGCCAGAAAACATCCCATTACAGTGGTACCTCGGGTAAAGTACTTAATTCGTTCCGGAGGTCCGTTCTTAACCTAAAACTGTTCTTAACCTGAAGCACCACTTTAGCTAATGGGGCCTCCCGCTGCCACCTCGCCACCGGAGCACGATTTTTGTTCTCATCCTGAAGCAAAGTTCTTAACCCGAGGTACTATTTCTGGGTTAGCGGAGTCTATAACCTGAAGCGTATGTAACCTGAAGCGTATGTAATCCGAGGTACCACTGTACACCCAAACCCAGAAACTATCCTGGCTTGTTTCAAATTGGTTGCCTCTGGCAAAATAAGGCTCACTCTTTTTAAGCTGAAATATGATTGTTTGCATGTGTCCAGTAGGTTTGGTAAGTCAGAAATTCTAAATGCTACTAGATACTGTGGGCACCAGTAGCTTAATTTGTAAACTGTATGTTTGCCTTTGTATTAGAGTTTAAGAAAATGGAGTATATACTAGCTATTTTAATCTCAAGTGGTGAAGCTCTCAAAGTGGGGATACAGCCTTCTGATTTAGAGTGTGTTTGCTTCAGTGGGGGTGGGGAAACTGTGGACAGATTCTCTAAAATATAAACTGCACAAGTTTATCATTTTCACTTCTTCTTCTAGCCACCAACAGCCAAAATGCATGCAATCATAGAACGGACTGCAAATTTCGTCTGCAAGCAGGGGGCTCAGTTTGAGATTATGCTGAAGGCAAAGCAAGCTCGGAACTCTCAGTTTGACTTTTTGCGGTTTGACCACTACCTCAACCCTTACTACAAGTTTATTCAGAAAGCTATGAAGGAGGGGCGATATGCTGCCACTTCAGATAAGAAAAAAGAGGAGGAAAAAAGTAAGTTTAGTACTTTTTAAAAATGGCATTGGCTGTGCAGCAGCTTATGCATTTCTGTCTAAATCATTCCAGCATCTTGATGGATAAGAGAAGGGTTCACTTAATTCTTGTTGTAAATATTACATGTAATTACCAAAGGCTATGTATCTTGCTGGCAGATAATTATGAGAAGTTTAAATATGTTAGAATAATGGGCTTCCAGGGCATAGCCTAATATTCAGCTAAGTTGCTTTTTAATTTAAATCTGTTCTGAAAATACCTAAAGTAGTAACTTCAGTCTTTACCTATTTGATGTGGCTCGCCTAGAGCAGTGTTTTTCAACCATTGTTCCGCGGCACACGAGATGTTGCCTGGTGTGCCGTGGGAAAAATTGAAAAATTCGAAAGGTTTTTTTTTTTTTTTTTAAAAAGTCACATTTTCGCCCAATAGGCGGACGCCGGACTATGTCCACCCTATTTTCCATCTGTCCTGGGTGGGGATCAGATCGAATGGGATCGGATGAGAGCGGACAGGTGGTCCGCGCTCATCCGATTCCCCATAGAGAGCAGCGGGGCTCTGACATCTCCCTCTCCGCACACAGTGGTGGTGTGCCTCGTGATTTTTTTCATGAAACAAGTGTGCCTTTGCCCCAAAAAGGTTGAAAAACACTGCCCTAGAGGTATAAGAAAGCGTGCCTTCAGGGAGCATTGTACTTGACACTCCAGTTAGAAAACTAAGTTAGATCATTTAAATAACATGGCAAATGTATGTAATATGTAGTTCTAAAATAATAATGTTGAGAATATTGTGCATTCATTCTGTTCCGCATGGCTACATCATTGCAGACCCATTAGGACTCATACAGGAAGCAAGTTATGCAAGGAGCAAATATGGATGCACAGCTATGGCCACTTGTGGTGGCATAAATAAGATGCACACTATTCAAATGTCTAAAAGGCTTTTGAGGGAAATCTAATGTAACCCTCCTATTTGCAGGCTAGGTTTGTACTCAGAAGAAATGTTGCATTTCCTGCAGCTCTCCACTCCTCCTCCTGAGCTGTTCTGGACAGCCCTCTAATCCTCTGGAACAGATTTTTTTCATAGAGCAGAGGAAGCTGCATTGGGAAGGGGGAATAGGAGAGAATTATTTATCCTCTCTTACATTAGCAGGTGCCTTTACTGGAACAAAAGCTGTTCCATGAGCAAGACAGCAGCCTTGGATTCCACACTTCATTCCTGTGCAACTTTTCTAATGCATACGTTGGAAAGATTTAGATATAGGGCTTACGGAATGAGTTTGATATAATTATTGATTTCGTTATAAAACCTATAGCCTATGCATTTTAACATCCTGCACGTCACTCCCTTCCATATCTCTGAAATGATAAAACACAACCATACCATTTTTAAACAGATGCAGGAGGTACTGATGATGAAGATGATGACTACGATGGAGATAACTACCTGCACCCAAGCCTCTTTGCTTCTAAAAAGCACAGTAGACTTGAAGAGCTTATGAAGGTATTTTGGCATGCAAAATTTCATTTTAGTGTTTTATATCTTGCTGAGCACCTGTTTTCTTTGTGAGACATCTCAGTTGATAGGTGTTCACAAACAGAGAATCCTAAGTTGGAATTTTATACTCTGAATTATAGCTCCCCATAGCGTATCACAAGCTGTTTCTGAAAATCCCAAGTGGGTTCTCCATGCAGCTCGGGGAAATGTTTTTTAGAATATACAAGCCCTGAAAGCCTAACTTGGGTTGTGTAACAAGTTGTTTAATGAGTTGTGTAGCTTTTAGAATCTTGACTAGTGATAACACAGTGTTTTCTAGCTGCCATCAGAAACTTTTTATTTTAATTAAACATATTTAAATAAAATAGCTGTTTAAATAATTTCAGTGACTCAGATGTTGTCATAAATCACAAGGTCAAACAGAAGATTCTTCTTGATTAGAATGACTGAGTTAAAAAAACATTTATATTGATCAATCAAGTGCAGTAAGTAAGATACATGTGTATATAGAGCCAGTGTGTAATTCACCTTTGCAAAATAGTATGATTTCATCTTTGAGCTTCTGTGGACTAAGATGTCATTGAAAGAATCCATCCCTCAGTTGCACTATTTCTAGGATACGTATAGTAGACCTGGATCAAATACAATGGGACATATATTGTTGAGGACAGGCTTAAATCCACAGTTTGTGGCCCTTTGAAATTACTGTTCCTCTAAAGTAGACAAAAATTGCAGATAGGCATGTTACACCATTAGAAAATCCACTAATGGATAAATACATGGTAGTAGGACTAACTAAAATGCTAGTGAGCAAACTTTCAAGTATTCCGGAACTCTTGCTCAGTCTTAAGCAATTTAAAAAACAAACCAAAAATGGAGATGTATTGGAGAAGTCTGCAGCTTGCAATAGTCTTAAAATAGAATTAGATGTTATGGGCTGTCCCACTCACCGCTTCACGTTTGTTTTACAGACACTTGGCTTTTTTAAAGATTTGCCTAGCAACATATTTTTCCTTCCTTCCCATTTTTTCTTAAGGTCCAGTCTGATGAAGCATTTTAATGAACTTGAAAGCTTGCTGACATCTTTGTGACCTTTTTGTTAGCACGGATTTAATAGTATTACCATTGTGCTTGCACTTGTCCTGTTATCCAATTTGTAAAGCATAACTGGGATGTGCTTTGTAGGATGGGTTGGGCAAAGATTGTGCCGATTTTAATTTTAAAGCATTGTATTAATGGGGAATAATAAACTTCATAGCTTTTATTGCAAATTCATAATAATCACATTCACAACTCTACAAAGCCTTTTGAAACCAATTCCAGGCATATAAAGTTTAAGTGCCCCTTTTCCAACCTTTTAAAATGCCAGTGTGGTAAATTAGTGGCAAGGAATTGGGTGGGGTGGGGGCATTGAGAAAGAAATTCTGAACTTTTCATGCTTTGCTTTTCTCTCCCATCAGCCTTTAAAGGTGGTGGACCCTGATCACCCACTGGCAGTGCTTGTTCGCAAGGCTCAGGCTGACAATAACTTGGCTGCCCCACAGCCAGCTGAAGGAGCAGCTGTTCAGTCGTCACAAATAGAATATTCTTCAGATCGTAAGTACATTGGGATAAGCGGATTAAGCATGTGAGAAGGTTTTTATTTATTAACAGGAGCTAGGAGAGGCAGTACTAATAATCACTAAATAGTATTTAGTAGATGTGCCATTGTTGGCTCAACAGTTTTTCCTTCACATGTTCAGTCAAGCTCCCTTAATGTATCTGTCAGGTTTGGAGACATGAATAGAATTCTCTTGTCGTTTCTAATTGATCTGCTGTCTGCTCTGCAAAGTTGCATTTTAAAGGCCAGTTTTTGTTTTCAGCAGGAGCATAGGTGCCCATTATGTATAAGATCAAACTAATGCTTGTTTTGGAGACGCTGACAATTTTCCTTTGGGAATATATATTCCCAGTTTTCTGAGAGGTTCAGAGTGACTTGGATATTTGATCTGTATGAAAATGTATTCAGGCATGTAGGGCGAAGTAGGTAACACCATGGTTAATGTATTCAGTGAAAGACAAAATTAACATTTGATTGAATGATGAGCGTTTTCAGATTGTGCTTGAAGGCATGAAAGAGGTGTTGCTGGCTTCGAAACTTTAGCAAAAATGGATAGCCAGTGTCGTTTAGTGGTTAAGAGCGGTGGACTCGTAATCTGGTGAACCGGGTTCGCATCTCCACTCCTCCACATGCAGCTGCTGGGTGACCTCGGGCTAGTCACACTTCAAAGAAGTCTCTCAGCCCCACTCACCTCACAGAGTGTTTGTTGTGGGGGAGGAGGGAAAAGGAGAATGTTAGCCGCTTTGAGACTCCTTCGGGTAGTGATAAAGCGGGATATCAAATCCAAACTCCTTCTTCTTCTTCTTCTTCCTCAAGAGCATAATTTAGTTTTCTGTTCCTAACTTGTGCAAGAAACCTATGGCTGTGTGTACCAGACTTTGGATTCCATGGGCCTGTGTGGCAATTTAAAAAAAAAAAAAGGTTGAAATAGGAGGCCTTATGCACTCAAATGAAAGCATGTTTTCTTGATGAGATCCCAGATACAGGCAGGCACCTCTTCAGAGCCCCTGGATATGGGATTCAATATTGCTTTCTAGTATCTGACCGTACCCTTTGCCCAGTCAGTCAGCCAGTGCCTAGAAATGGGATTGTGCGCTCTGGCCAATAGTGCTATTTCAGGATTCCCCTATAAGTTAGTTGCATGATGCAATTTTGGTGCATTGTTAAAATCTCACGATGGTGTCACTATCTGTATATTGGAATTGAAGAACGATCAATACCACATGGTGTCTCTCCACGCCCACCCCCCTGCCACTGGCTATCCCGAGAGTCATGGAAGTAGTATACATAAACGAGACTTGCAAGATGGCCTATTTTTAGGAGGCAACTTTCTCTTTCAACAGATTAGTGTGCTCCAGTCCACAATTTGGACTTGTTTTGCATTCTTTCACCCGGTGTGGAAAGCAGCAGTTGAATCATGAGGTCCGACATTTATTTTGAATAAAATAAATGTGTAGTTCTTGTACTTTAGTTATTGCCTTCCCTGCACATTAGAAGAGAGGTTGCGAGGGAGTTTACAGTCTTTCATTTTCACCATGCAGAGGTCAGCTAGAAGAAATACTTTCATCAAAGTAGCTCTCAAGAAACATGCTTGTCTTGCGACAGTAGACAGTCATTGATAAAAGTTGGCATGGTTATCTCATGAGCACATTATGAAAAACAAAACTGGTCAGACTGTCAGAAAAACAATTCTGACCTCCTTTTCAAAGTATGTTTCTGATCTGCAGCTAGAGAATAAAACATGCAATTGTTCTGAACAGCATATAAATTTCAGTACTGCATGTTCAGGTTGACTGTTGCTGCAAGGAAGAGAGCTTGCTTGAATGATGGTTTTTAATGTACACAAAAATATACTTTCCGGCAAACATTCAATCAGATGTCAGAAATTGAGGCTCAGGGGTTTCTGTGGAATCTTGGTCGTGACACAGTAGCAAAAATGCTTTATTGGTGAGGCTGCAGTTGGCTAAAGCGCTTCAATATTGCAATTCTGGAGTTATTTCACTGTAGTCAATAGGACGATTTCAAAGTGATTTGAAGAGTGCAAACTCAGCGTATATGCTGCTGATTCTAATTATGCAATCCATACAAAAATTGTTCCGCAGATAATTTGAGTGTAATTTCATCTTGTTAAAAGATGAAGAATAGAAGATCTTTGATAAAGGGATGAAGGCTCAAAGGTCTATTACCTTTCCTTTGCTCAGTGGTGTTCTTTTCTCTTTTTTTCTTAAAAAAAAAAATAGTAACTGAAGGTTGTAATTTCTGGTTACTAATCATGCTGATCTGCAGATACAGTACTGTGCTTGTATAGACAATAGTTCAGTTTAGCTAAGGCATTATGACTTGAGTGCCATAAATCACAATGATGTAGCCTTCATAAGTTAACCGAATGGTAGTGGGGTGGTAAGGGGCTACATAGGGTCCTGAAACCCTGTTGCTTGATGACTGTATGTTCTTGGTATACTTACCGCCATTGCTGCTGCTTTGCAAGGCATTGGTCATACATTTTCGCTCCAGGCCATAGGTGTTGGACAGTCATCTGCAGCTGATCTGCAGTTTAAGTCCCAGGTCATGACATTACCCATTCAGCTCAGTTCTTCTCTGTGGAGTGGAGAGAACTCCGAGGTGGGAGGATTGAGGTGAATGGCTACAAGCATACAGTCTCCCAACAGTGGAGGTAGAACATGGTAATTCACCTTACTCCTCCCATCTCGAAGTTCTGTCCACTCCATAGAGAAGAATACCTATGGCCTGGAACGAAAAGGTATGGCCCCACTACCATTTGAGCCATCATCCCTTTACCAGAGATCTTCTATTCTTTGTCTTTTAACAAGATGAAATTACACTCTGTCAAATTATATGCAAAACAGTTTTTGTATGGATCGCATACACTGCTGGAGACCGTATGCCTCTGAATGTCAGTCACTGGGAATCACAAGTGGGGAGAGTGCTGTGGCACTCAAGTCCTGTTTGTGGACTTCACATGGGCTTGTTATGAAATTCTGGACTAGATCTAGCAGGCCTCTTCTTATACTCATATGGTGTATGATGCAGCTGAAGCTATGCAGGGATGGTTCTGAATACAATGCCTCTTCCACCTGTGGATGTAAGAGGTCTCTAAATGGGATGTACAAACAGTAAGGCCCTAGGTTTGGCAATGGAAGTCAGGAGGGAGAGGACAAACTTGGTGCAAAACACAACCCACGTGGTGCCCTTTGTACTTTCACAGTGAAATACCTTTTATAGTAAGAACAACTGTCCTCAGTTCCATCATAGAGGAATGGTAGTAAATAAATGCAAGAGTAAATGAATGTCAAGTCCATCCTACTTGGTGTGCTGTGCCTAATACAGATACTTGATCTTTTACAGGTTGCAAACTTGCAATATTATAAAAAGAAAAAAACAGATGCTCTGGGTGCCATTTAGTACCAAATTTCCAATTGCACGGCACTATAAAGTACACATGACCCTGTTCATAACCAATTACATATTAAGTAGCCTCATTGAAAGTACTAGTGTCTCATTTAAATAACTAATCAATATGTGTTTTAAAACATGGAAGAGTTGGGCAGCTTGGAAATAAAGATAGAAAATTAATCTCAAAACTGTATTCAGAACCTATCAATGATTTCAAAGTGTGGTCTTCTCACACATACACCTTCCTCTGAAAAAAACCCTGTTTGTTCAAAAATGTACATTCTCTGGCCTGTAATAGTGTGTAAGTGATTATATTATAAATAAGTTGAGCAGTTTAACTGAGGAAAGGATAAAGTATCTAGGATAATGTGATATACAGGTGTATATTTTTATACTCATGGAACTTTGCTCTTGGTTGGAAGTAACAGCCTAGCATTTTTGTAGATAATACTTCTAGACAAACTTGCACAAGCTACAGTAAGACAAGATAACCTTGGGAAATGGATAAATCAATTGAGAAAGTGCTTGCAGCTGATATTTCGAGACAAATGGAAGAGTTCAGTTGGGGGGGGGGGGAAGAAATGTCAGCCTGCAAATCGGTCTTTTAAAAGCATGTAGCATAATCCACAAGGCTGTCTCTCCAGGCCGTTAACAAAATTGCTGTGATTTGCAACGAATAGTAAATTTCTCATTGACTTTGGTGAGAACAGGATCAGTGCCATTTAGTTTTGTTACAGGTGATACAGTGAAGAATTTCCTACAGTAGTGACAGGCAATGTCCCATTTACACATGGTATTTTCATCTCTACTTGCAGCCACAGAAGGAATTGGCTTGGCAGATACTGCTGTTTGTAGTAATGTCTGTTGTGATGCATCTTTGGGCATGATGTGCAGGAAATAATATGGCATCTTGTTATATTAAGTGGAGATTGCATGGGAAATGGAGTGAACTGTCAAGTTTTTTAAATCCTTCCCTAGACTCAGCAGAAATTTGGAATTGAGTCCAACAAAGATAGGTAGTTGCCCCTCCCTTAGGTCTGCTTTAAGCCCATATATTTAAAATGATAATCAACAAAAGTGATTAACTAGTGTTGAATGCAATGATTTAAATATTGGTCCATTGCTCTGCAGAAATGACTCTGGACTTCAAACACAAATGTGGTTACAAAAGTTTACTAATTAGTGTTAGTTCCTGTTACGTCAGTTTTATGGGGATATGTTTACATTAACAGTATTGCTGTTTAAAAGGTTTCTGTAACTTTTATTAATTGCAAGTGCCCTCTTATAGCGGGGGTTCAAATGCAGTGTGCCTAGAGAGGTAGTTCGTGCTGCCCACAGGATACCCTGCCTCCCTCTTGCTGAAATTACGTTGATGCTTGAAAGATGCATCAAATTGTAACCAGTAAAATAGGTTGCAGGGAATTGTGGTGGTGGTGGTGCTCACTGCGTTTTCTGCAGTTTGTAGATGACCCCATGGGCCCAGTAAATTTGGCAGTCCCTGCATTACAGTTTAGTCCTGGGCATTTTAAAATCAATCTTCTAGTTCATAGTCAGTTCATTCCTGTTTCTTTCTGAAGCATCAATGTTTAGGATGCCATTTCTTCTAGAAAGGAAGGCTGGGTGCAGATTTGTTGCATTTAAAGGTTTTCGGGATATAGCTGTGACCCTGTGATAAGAAAACTGATGAAAACAAGGAACTGTTCGAGTGTACTCTATTGTTCTAGACCAGGAGCATCCACTCTGTGTATTGTATTTGTAATGTGTTAATCTTCAGAGCGTATACAGATTGTTTTCCTAAAAGTTGGCTATTCAGCAAGAAATTTTAAATATCCATAATCTTCATATAATATACCATATAGGTGCTATCATTTTGAGAGTAAAGCATGAAATGATAGATGCATTTCCCTGGAGTCTTACTCTTTTTCTTACAGTCTTCTTTCAAGTGAAGAATGTGTCTTTTGCTCTCTTCATTGTTTGCATTTGTTTCCATTGAGGAGGATATTGATTTAAGTAAAGACAAAGAAAGAGTTTCTTGTGTTTATAGTTTTCTCAAAGGAATAACTAATGTGACCATGTTATTTCTATCTGTTCTGTATTATCAGTGGCATAGTCGTTTACTGCATATTAAATATTATAGTGAGTTAAGGGCCAAATGAATGAAGGTTGTAATGCTAATCACCAAATAGTTGTCTTAATAAGTGATTCCTCTATCATTTTGCCTAAACCTAATTTTCTTAGTTATGCTAATTTCCTACAGCGTTGATAAAAAAATCCCTGAAGACATAATAAAATGAAAGTGGTATCTGAAAGACAGAATGGGAAAATGTAGTCTAATCACCACGAAGCATATATTTTAATTTCAGTATGCCAGTCTACATTGTAGAGAATTGAGTTGTATTTTGTGTGGGTTTGTGAACATTTGGTTTTCAAGGCTTTAACAATTTTTTGCTTGAAGATCAAAATGGTTGGAGATGTTTGCTATTTGTACATGTAGTCACTGAAAAGTCATAGGAAACCTTATAGTAGGTTTACCTATTAAGAAGATAAGAGCCGTTTTAGATCAGACCAAGGGTCTATTTAGTTTAGTATTCTCTTCCCACATCAGCCTTCTAGGTGACCATGGGAAGTGCATTGATGGGCTTTAAGTTGCCCATGATGGGGATCAGCTCATCTAGCCCAGTAGTGTCTGTTAGATCTCCAGTGTCTCTGCCAGAGGCACTTCCCATTACATTTTTGTATCTAGTAATTAGAGAGCTGGGGAGTAAACATGTAAAGCTCACACTCTACCAATGAGCTATGGTCCATTCTCATAATGGATATACCATGAGCCACTGAAAATCCACCCATTGATAAGTAAGCACCCATCATTCTTTGGTTTTTGACCATTCACTGTATGTAGTGAATGGCCCCATACTAGAGGGCTTCAAAAGCATATAGTAGCTAAGATTCCCAGAATGCTAAACTCTGCATATTGAAACAAAAAAAATTCCTTCCAGTAGCACCTTAAAGACCAACTAAGTTCTTGGTATGAGCTTTCGTGTGCATGCACACTTCTTCAGATACACAGAAGTGTGCATGCACACGAAAGCTCATACCAAGAACTAACTTAGTTGGTCTTTAAGGTGCTACTGGAAGGAATTTTTTTTGTTTTGACTATGGCAGACCAACACGACTACCTATCTGTATCTGCATATTGAATTACTCATAATACAGAGCAATTTCCACACACTCCCAACTATTACAGGGTATATCACTCTATTTGGTTTAGGTTATCTTAACCGCCACTAAGCAAAACAAGGTCCAAATTCTTCCTACCCGAGCCAGTGCCTAAAACCAGTGTTATTTGATAGAAAACTGCCTGTCTGAACCCTGCCAGACTCTGTTGTATAATTCAGTCTGCAACTCACTCTCGGCAAAAACTTCAGATGCAATCTAATATGATTCAGTCAGCACCAGATGATAAATTAAACATGCAAATAGGGTCTTATGCATTTTTAATCATGTAATGCTATTGTGTATGGAGTCAAATATTGAATATTCCCCACAAGCTTGGTTTGCAGTTTTAGGCTCACATACTAGAGCCCCTTTTCCATGGCGTATTTCTGGCATGTTGAACATGTCTGTCAGCATAAGTAGTCCTTTATATGCTGTTTTTGCAAATATAGTAATTCAGATATGAAAGATAAGTATTTAAATTCCTGTTTTCCCTTCTCTTCCCCCTGTACTCATATGCACATGCATTGATACTTACTCTTTTGGGAACGGTTGGCCTCCCTCGAAATCACTAGTGAGCAACATTCTCTGTCTCTCTAAGGAGGGGGATTCAGATCATAAAAGAAAAGTATTTTTAAATCAACAGTTTGAATAAAACTTCCTGCTTTGTTCCTTGACAAGCAAGGGTATTTGTGGTTACAGCAGTCAAAACATTCTGGTTTGTAACTACAGTTGTACCTTGGGTGCTGAACGTCTTAAAACTCATACATTTCGGCTCCTAAATGATAAAAAACTGGAAGTGAGTGTTCTAGTTTTTGAACGATTTTCAGAAGCTGAATGTCTGGCACGGCTTTCAATTTGCTGCAAGACGCTCCGGCACCTTGGTTTTCGAAAGGTTCTGGTAGTCAACGGACTCCCGGAACGCATTCTGTTTGAGAACCAAGGTACGACTGTACCTTTGGGAACCAAACGTACCTTGGTTTTTGAACAGCTTGGTTCTCAAACATTTTGGCTCCCAAACACCACAAACCCGGAAGTGAGTGTTCCGGTTTATGAACTATTTTGGGAAGCCAAATGTCCGACGGGGCTTCCATAGCTTCCAATCAGAAGCCGTGCTTTGGTTTTCGAAGTCAGAATGGACTTCTGGAACGGATTCCGTTCGACTTCCAAGGTACAACTGTAAATCGTTTCTACTAAATTCTGGAGAAATGGCCATGTTAGGCTGTTGCATCAAAAACAGCATTGTCGTACCATATCTTAAATACTAAATAGATGTATTCTGACATAAACTTTTGTGAATGTATTATAGTTCACTGGAATGCCAGAGTACATTTTCTTTTATCACAAGACTTTTTTTCCTTAACACTACCTAGGAACTCAATCCAAAATCAAAACCTACATGGCTTTTGCGCTAATGCTTTATACCTGGAGATGAGCGGGGCAGCTGAAATTAATGGATTTCTGTTTTGGTTCTCTGTACACTTGCCAAATACATTAATCTGGTTCACTTCAGTACAGACAAGTGCCACATTTCAGTACAGAGTTGGTTTGTTGAAGTTTCCAGATGCAATGGGTGGTAATTATCAATGTTTCTCCATGAGATAGAAAGCAATCTCCACACTCTTTGGATTGATGGTAATAAATATGCATAATTTGTCACAATAATAAATACAACATATGATTGTCTTCAGATTGATTTAAAACTAATAATTCTTCTAACAGCGCATACTGGAATATGTTATGCATTTGGAATACCAATTTGGATAACCAAAGAGGTGCTTTTCTCTAATTTCCAGGCTACTGTGCATTCCTGCACTGAATTCTTTTAACTATAAAAGCTTATGTGTGTGATTCACATTTGAGCATTTATTTAGAGGGCTAAACTTGTATTTTCTTTTGTCTAGAAATTCTAACGTGTTTTTTTGCATTCCAAACTTGTAGAGGTCAAATATTTGCCCCCCTCCTAAATTT